>NC_092235.1:56240307-56480307 GCF_036320965.1 Panulirus ornatus | reverse complement strand
AAACATAAAGCGTTAGAAGAGACATAAAGCGTTAGAAGAGACATAAAGCGTTAGAAGAGACATAAAGCGTTAGAAGAGACATAAAGCGTTAGAAGAGACATAAAGCGTTAGAAGAGACATAAAGAGTTAGAAGATATATAAAGCGTTAAAAGAGATGTAAAGCGTTAGAAGAGACATAAAGCGTTAGAAGAAACATAAAGCGTTAGAAGAAACATAAAGCGTTAGAAGAAACAAAGCGTTGGGAGATAGATATATAAAGCGTTAGAAAAAAATACATATAAGGAAGCTCTCATACTTGTATAGTATCGGAATACTGGCTTAAGAGAATCAGCAGAGTGATGAGACAGCGAGTGCTGACAGTATCAAAAGGAGAGAAAGATCATGAGATGAGGCCTTACGTGGGTAGAACTCCCCTTCCTGTACTGTAACGAGTGGGTGACTGACTACGCGTAATGCTCACCTGGGCGACCGCTCGGACTTGACCTTTGGGATGAAGTCCATGAGTTCTACGGCGAAGGGCTGGCTGCGGGCGACGACCTGGGTCCAGCTGGGACCTCACGTGGTACTGGGTCACCAGGAAGACCCGCAGAGACCGACAGTACCTGACCCGTAACAAATAATGATCAACTCAGGACACGGAATGAATGTGGTTGTGTGTGTGTGTGTGTGTGTGTGTGTGTGTGTGTGTGTGTGTGTGTGTGTGTGCGTGGGTTGCTTTTTGTCATAATCAGGTCATGGTCTGCATGTCCAAAAGGCCCGTGAAACTTTGATGAGCGAGCTTAAAGCAAGGTCTGTGGAGGGTGTCAAGGACAGACAATCGATGCCACTTAAGGACAAACATACAGGACAGACGTGCAGGACGGTGGATACAGAGTACGGACGGATAGTGGATACCCGTTACGGAAGGAGAATGAACACAACGTACGGACAGATGATGGCAACCATGTACGGACGGACAGATGGTGGCAACCATGTACGGACGGACAGAGGACAGTGGATACAAACGGATCATTGATACGATAACAAAGCAAAGCAAGGAGACGCGAGAAACAAACACTTCGTCACAACACAGCATAGCAGGGGTAAGGCCGTAACAACCATAACAAAGCAGGGGAGAGGCTGTCATAACCACAGCACAGCAGGCGCAAGATCGTAACAACCACAGCACAGCAGGGGAGAAGATGTACCAACCACAAAAGAACGAGAAAGAAGCTGTTACAACCATAACACTGCAGGGAAGAGGATGGAATAACCACAGCACATTAGGGGTACGGTCATGATAACTACAGTACAGCATGGGAGAAACGTTCTCACCACAACACAGCAGCATAAGGCTGTAATAACCACAACCCAGGAGGGACATGTCCATGACAACCACAGTACTACAGGGGAAAAAGCCTGTAATAACCACAACACAGCACGGGCAAGGCTGTTACAACCACAGCAAAGTAGAAGCGAGGCTACTACAACCACAGCAAAGTAGAAGCGAGGCTATTACAACCACAGCAAAGTAGAAGCGAGGCTATTACAACCACAGCAAAGTAGAAGCGAGGCTATTACAACCACAGCAAAGTAGAAGCGAGGCTATTACAACTACAGCAAAGTAGAAGCGAGGCTATTACAACTACAGCAAAGCAGAAGCGAGGCTATTACAACCACAGCAAAGTAGAAGCGAGGCTATTACAACTACAGCAAAGTAGAAGCGAGGCTATTACAACCACAGCAAAGCAAGGTGTTGAGGGGCTATAACCTCAGCAGTCTGACGGCCCCACGGGTCACAGAAGTCTGTCAACGACAGGAGCCAAAGCCGGTGATGCATGAAACATGGAGGTATCGAGCGGCTCCACACACTAACGGAGGGACGCCGAGCTTTATTGTTATAAAAGCCTTCTCCCCGTATCATGCTGGCGATCTATCCTTCTCTGACCTGTCTGTGACCTTCACGATCCCCTTCGAGTGGTCACATTAGCCTGCTGATGATAAAGCCTACTGTTGACTATAAGATAGTCTTTCCTTTGGTGATTTCGAGGGGTCCTTCCTAAGAAGGTACACCAAGCTGTTAATTACTGTCCTTAGTTTTTTTTAAACAGGAACTTATCTGTCGTCTGTAAGTGTCTAAGACTTGATGTACCTAAGCATATACATCAAAGCTGTTGATTACAGATGCCTGACTATATAATCTAGAACACAGGCACTGTATCTTCCTCTGGTGTTGAGGAACCCTCGTCAGCAAAGACATAAAGCTGCCTATAATAAAAAAGGTTCCTTTCTGTACAACGGAATTAGGAGCTTGATGGCCGCTCCTCAACGGAGGTACACCAAGCCCTTGTTTACAAAGACACTCTAGCCTTTTACGCAAACTGTCTGTCTCAGCCAGACCAACACTCTATAGGACCGCCAGTACGCCAAGTTGTACAGTTTCTCCTGACGTTTCACATTCAGTACAGAACCAGTGCATCCAATCGTCGCCTTCAGGGACTCGAAAATGATGATCTCATTACACCATTATGAAGATCCAGGGACAAGGCGCTGTGAAACAATACGAACACGAGCATTCCAAAATATCCAAACCCAAGTACACCAACACAAAGGCCCAAAAGCAAGGACACCAACGAAAGAACCTCAGTAGTGAAGTAGTCAGCGTTGTAACCCACTAATCTAGAGGGAGTAACCCGGGGGGTATGTATGTGTATACGCAGGATTAGGCCTTGATATACAAAAACAAGGTTAAGACACAGGGCAAAACGAACGTAAAACTCACTTGCCCTGTATCATACACAAGTAGCAAACACAAGGACCTAGGCAATCCTCCTTCAAGAATGACTCCACCTGAAGAACCCCAACAGGTCCTCTCACCGTCGTGGGTGTCAGTATAATAATTGCTCATAAGGGACTCGAGTCATTATGTAATTTTGGTGAGGGAACGAGTGTCACATTTTAAACATCTACTTCCTTATTCATTTATGCAATTCCTACGGAGACAGGTATGGCTATCGATCCAGTGTTGTGCAACCCACGGCAGAAGACAGAGGTGTCGGTAAATGTGTTAGTGTGTTAGTGTGGTGGCACGTCAGCAAGTGTGCTTGTGTGTCAGTGCTTGTATGAGTATATCGGTAATGCAGGTGTGCATGTCAGTATGCTGGTACAAACACACTTGGACTCCCTGCACCTGCAGTCTAGAGCATATACACAACTTTCACTCTTCCCAAACTCACCTATGATTCGCCCTCTTGCTCTTCCCCATCCATCACACAATAGGTGCAGAAAATTGCATTTTAGATCATTCTTAGCCGCCCATCCTCCCTTCTAGAACCCCCTACGAAGAGGTGCTCAATACACTGTCCTTCCCAGCTTTCCTCCAACCATCACCTGAACCTTATCCGATTGCCTGAGAAGCCACTTCCTGCCACCTGAGGTCACGTGTGCTCAAGTTGCTATTCGACGCACAACATTGAGCCCACACGAACTCGTACAGACCGATACATGAACAGCACCATCGCAACCATTGTAAACATCATCAATGATTAATCAAAAGACATATAACAAGTCTTCAACTTGTAGAGCTCTCTCTCTCTCTCTCCAGTATGTTGAGTACTTTGTATATCTTCAGACTTTAGCTGCAGTTAATTCAATAAAGTGGTTATCATCATTATGATTAATACTATCATTATTGTCTGTGCAATATCATTATCATTATTATACAAGTGGGGCCACGTATGTACCTGGTGTATCCGTGCTGGGAGAAGGTAAGGTTGGACTTCTCTGTGTCGACGTCCATGTCCACAAGGCCACTCATGGGGGTGTCCTGCAGAGGGTGAGAAGTGGAACACATTACCCTGAGGCGAGGACAGCAATCGTCCATCTCATAGAAAAAAATCTCATACAGGCGTGATTTCAGTCTCAACTGATGTTCATCGTCTACCGGTGGGTATGAATCAAAGTCCGACCACTCTTCACAAAGGCGCGACCCCTTGAGTGTGGGATGAGGACCCTAGAGCACACGATGGTGCGAATCCTTCAGCATCTTGGCGTGGCCTTTGGCCTGACCATTAAGGATCGGGGCGAAGGTCACGTCATCATACTCAAGGTTACGAGTCCTACTTATTTGTTGTAAGGCGAACCGAACTCATCGCTCGAAGTGATAACACAGAGAGAACCTTTTGGCCAGCCTCTTTCAAAAGTGCTGTCTCTTTCACACATGGCTTCGAAGACGGCGTGATGCGCCCCAGTCTCTCGCGAAAATGTGGTGGGAAAGGGTTCAACAGATTTGGCTCCAATGGAACTCGAGAGTTAGATCGACTGGTAAAAGGTTCCTGCCTTCTCAAGAGACACTCTTAATGGTACTAAAAACCACAGCTTCCAGGCACAGGAAATTGTTATCTTGAACGAACTCTACAAACATCAGCTCAACGCTTCAAGATATTCTTAAGCTTTTTCATGACATATTAACCCGCGTACATCAAACCACACTCGAGATGCAGACGCCGCGAATGATCGGTCACCAGGAGAATCACTGAGGTTAAAGTTAAGGTTGTGACCCAACTTAAACTTTAACCTCATGGAGATTGGTCAGGTCAGGGGAATTGAGCCAGATTGGCTAAGCTGGATGGGCTTTAGTTCACCAGTTTATGTTAATATAAACTGGGCTAGGAAGGTTAGATGAGGTAAGTCTGGCTAGGAAGGTTAGATGAGGTAAGTCTGGCTAGGAAGGTTAGATGAGTTAAGTTTAACGGGTTCGATTAGGAGACGGAAGCTCTCCTTCGTTTGGTGGGGGAAGCTTGACGAAGGGTGGTTTAGCAGACTCCTGCTTGCAAAACGAGATGAGCTTTAGCTGTGAAGCTCGACGAGGCTGCTAAAATTAGATAAGGCAAGTTATATTAAGTTAATTCTATCAAGATAGATGAAGTAAACTAGGTTAGTTAAGTTTCACGAAGTTACTTTGCATATCTAAATAACTTCAGCGAAGTTGGAGCAGGCAGGCCCGTGAGTCATCACGATGTGGTGTGTAGCGTAAAGGGCAAGAGATGGACTCACACACACACACACACACACACACATACTCACCAGTGTCTGGACCGAGAGAACGCGGGCCGGTGCGCTGCGGTGTGCCAGGTACTCGTTGAGGCGGAACAGGAGGACGTTCACATCCTCATAGTCCCGACTGAAGAGGTTCTTCCGGTCCAGGTGGGGCGTGAAGTCCCGGTAGCTCAGGAGGGAACGGCTGGTTCCCTGGCGGGACTCGCCATGCTGGGGGCCCCGTAGCCACACCCGAAGAGCCCTGTCAGGAGGTGTCATGCGTTGTCGTTAGCCACTTAGCCCTACCATGAGCTCATGCCGTATACACGCGAGACTCACGCACCCCCTACACACACACACACCACCCGTCAGAGTATCATGGCACTTGACCCCGGACGTTTGCTATCATGCTTCCTACAACAGGGCCTTTAAAGACCCCCCCCCCCCCCAATCCGTTGGCGATACCATCGCCTCAGTAGACCTCCGTGATCCATTCCCTGATCATACCATCTGCCCTATATAACCAGAGTTGTAATCATTACGAAATATGGCATACGTTCAGAAAACTACATTGCAATTACGCATGATTTTGTTAAATACCAAGAAGCCTTATTTTCGTTGACCTCTAGCATTTCTAGTCTCTAACGCAGTGTGTGTGTGTGTGTGTGTGTGGGAGGTCAGTACACGTTATAGCCCTGGCCTGGGGCAGTGATGAACACAAAGAAACATCATAATTACCCCGGTCTCAGTTGCCGGCTACTGGAGTTGCCTTACCCTTCAAGAACAAAAAATAGATCCATATTTTCCATCGTATTTGCCGCAGATTGAAACCCATCTGCAACACCTCACTGTCCATGTTGTTCAAAGGTACAGTTACACCAAAAGCTTTGACCTTATCCTTCGTTAAAAGCACATATTGACCTTCCACTTCACATTAATTATACACTACCACTGAGCCTCTTGTCGTCGTATATGTGACAAACATCGACCAGGGTATACGATGATCCATGTATATAAATACACGGACATGTACACAAGGACGCGAATAGGTAACACACACACACACACACACACACACACAGTTTATGTTGTGTAAAACTCCATCCCGTAGAAAACTAATCTCACACACACACACACACTTTTAAATGCATGACTTATAAAGTGAGGGCAATACACACGTTCCGCCTGCAGACAACTAAAGTATAAGCTGTAGTACAGAGGGGGAAAAAGATTACATAGCATTACACAGTTACAGAGCGTGACACGATCGCATAGCAGTACACTGTTATAGAGAGGGACATAATGACAGAGTAAGACAACAGACATCGTCACACAGAGGAACAGAGATACAAAGCAAATTAAGATTATGAAGTGGAACAGAAGTACATGTCCCAATGATGGGCCACTGAACACGACATTACGACCCTTGAGCGCGACGTTACGACCACTGAGCACGTAGGTGTGGGCATGATGGCCAGGCTTTTGACCTGACCCTCTAAGGCTCACATCAAGGGCCAGGCGATCATACTCAAGGGCTATACTGTCGTACTCAAGGGACAAATTCAATTCAATTATAGTAAGGTTGACGGATGTCATTTACCATAATGACCTCATAATAAAACATCCGAATGAAATAATACTTTTTGTATTGGATGAGAAACAGCAACACAAAGACAGGCAATTTGGATGAATCCTTATCGCAATGTAAGAGTGTAATTACGGCTCTTAAGAGTTATATAATGTAATTGGATAATGCTAAACAATTATGCTTAATGGCATGATATACTTTGATAACGGCAAATGGTTGATAATTTTCTTAAGAAAATAGGACACTCTCACGAGAGAGAGAGAGAGAGAGAGAGAGAGAGAGAGAGAGAGAGAGAGAGAGAGAGAGAGGAGTTACATTTAGTCACATAAATACACAGACCAAACGGACCTAAAGTCCAATCGAAGTGGTCTGGTCTTAACACTACCTGAAAAAGGATGGAGTACCCTTAAAAATCAGAGGTAGAATAACGATAACAAAGCAAAGGCTCTCTCCCCACCCTCCAGAGAGAGAGAGAGAGAGAGAGAGCTGACCTGAGGTGTGTTGTGTTGGGCCATGAGTCCGGCAGGTAGGTCTGCAGGCCGGCCACGGTGCAGGGCAGGCTCTCACAGGCCACTACTTGGTACCCCTCGTGCCGGCTCAGCCACTCGTTGGCCTGCTGCACCGTCTCGCTGCAAACAATGGATCTCTGGTTAGTCTCGGATGGTAAAGTATAGGTGGCGCTGGGTATCGAACTGTACAGCGTGTTGTTTCAGATTAATCGGCCATCTATAATTTCGAAGAAATGTGGATTTTTTCTTTTTTTATACTTGCTCCTTCTTTTCACGATTTATTTTTAAACTTTCATCGCTTGAATTTTAATTCAGTGATTTTCAGTCACCAATTCGCATTGACTAATTCACTCGGGACTGTTTCAGGTAGCGGCTCAAAACCGTTCCAGACAGTGGCTCGAGACTGTTTCGGTCAGTGGCTCGAAATGGTTCCAGACATTGACTCGAGACATCAAGAGAAATGAGACAGGTTTTACGGCACAAAGGTTTCTTCAAAGTTCCCATAGGCTCGACAAGTCACAGTAGCAGTTCTGTGTCCTTCATAACCCTGACTCATTCGTATTAGGCTCTGAATACTGCGACTCTTCATAGAAAGTGGGACACAGAGTGGCCTGAAATAAGCGAAACAGCTGGACTACCTTGTTTATATATAGAATGCTATTTGTATGTTAGAAGTTTGGCAACTCTGGGTATAATTGTGTCTGGACATCAGAAAAATTGAGTACAAAAAGTGTGACCTAAAATCGCAAGTTTATATTGTGATTTATCGTCTCGACAATTATTATCAGTTTCTTTATCTAGTGTAACATTTAAGAACTCGGCAGTGCAGGCTTTAATTTAAGTACGTCACCTAACCCTAGGCAGTCAAGGAATACACTTGGGTCCATAAAACTTTTCACTTTTACCCAAAAGTTACCAACTTATATTACGGCCGAGAGTGCTTCAGGAATCAGCTTCCGTACCTCCCGACACTGAATCGAGGAAACATTTTAAAGAATTTCGCATTGTTGTTGTCAAGGAACAGAAATACTATTTGTTTTTGTTGGATTCGTTAGGTCCAGGCCTAGCACGGGGCCTCGTCTTAAACGGCGCAGATGTCCCGAAAGGTTATACTGTAATACAGTGAGCTGGCTGGTCACCGAAGTTAAATGATAAGGCACCTTTGGAAGGGGACAAGGCTTCATGACGGTTAAGGTCGAATGTACGGATTCTGTCTACATCCTGACGGTCAACTGTATAATACTCATTTCTCAACTAAATGTACATAACTAGGCACTCTTATTCACAGCCCACGCTCTGCAAATTTCAGCACATTTTTGGGTTTCTTTCAGCAAGGTAAAATTCTTGATATAGTCACATTACATTTCATGAGTGTGTGCTGGGTTTCATGCTGTAAATCTTAGCTCAATCTTTCCGACATTACCCCCCCTCGACAGTTGATAATAAACTCGCTGGACTAGATATTTACGGCGCTTCTTATTATCAACTTAACCCTACAATTTTCTAGATTACATTACTTTCTTGTTGCTATCGTCTTCTTTTCATTGTAGGCTACAGATTGTGATCTGGGAAAGTTCCACGTTAAAACAATAAAAAAATACAGTGTTCTCTAGAGCTCCAACTAAATATCAAGTTACAGAATTTCGATGTTAACGTCATGTGCAGGGGTAGCACAATCCTTGGTTATGATGGCGTGTTCTTTGGCTTGACCTTTACAGGTCAGGTCAAAAGTGACGCTATTTTATCCAAGGATCGAACCGACGTTCTCGAGTTGATGCATTATTATTTTGTCTCTGTAATTACTTCCCCAAACCTGACGTCGCTGGGATTCCAAGATATGGACACGGCTCTCCAGTGACGCAATTACGTACATTCCGCGATTTCAGTGCTGGTTACACGCACCGGTGGTTTTACTGGTGTGTATATATATATATATATATATATATATATATATATATATATATTTCTTTCATACTATTCGCCATTTCCCGCGTCAGCGAGGTAGCGTTAAGAACAGAGGACTGGGCCTCTGAGGAAATATCCTCACCCGGCCCCCTTCTCTGTTCCTTCCTTCGGAAAATTAAAAAAAAAAAAAAAAAAGACGAGAGGGGAGGATTTCCAGGCCCCCGCTCCCTTCCCTTTTAGTCGCCTTCTACAACACGCAGGGAATACGTGGGAAGTATCCTTTCTACCCTATCCCCAGGGATAAAGTATATAAAAGCATTACGAGACTCGGCCTGCTTCTAGTTTCGCCGCGAAGAAAAAGTTACTTCGGCGAGGCTATGTTTATAATATACCTCCATCTGTTCACGAAAGAAACTTACACGATTAGTCGAGGAACTTCTCACTCTAAAGGAATCCATAATCTTCCTGCTACTGGAGGCAGCTCGGTCTTGAAGCTGCAGAAACCCCTTAAGGGTAAGATGTCCTGGGTTGACATAACAATATGCAAAGGTAAGTGTCCTTATCTTCTGTTAAGGTACTCCCATAGATCAAGAAGAAAAATGGATTCAGAAACTGACTCCTGTGGCACGCCAATGGTAATCTGTTGTCGCAGTATACGCCAGGCAAGTCTACAGTAAGGCTGGCTAATACGACGTGTGCTTGTGTACCTTGCACTGTATCAGCGCATGTGAAAGTGAGTAGGATGTATTTTTTCAGTACACGCTGTTGATCTGTGTCACATCGACCAAGTTCTGCTAAATTTCACTGTCCTTGTTATCTAATTACGTAATTTGAAGTGTTTACTTCAATTCATATTTTTGTTGTAATTAGAGGGAAGAATATTTGTCTCAGGAGACTTAATTCGAAGGTTATTGAAAAGGGTGAACGGAAGAATATAAAAGATTAGAAAGAAGAAATGCGGTGGATCCCAGGTGGGTTGTCCATTGAGCTAAAATGATGCTGACATAGCGAGTTATTTACGATTTTTTGCTAGCTAACTGAAGACTTTCTCATAAGAACAAGTAATGTTACTATATCTAGTTTAAACCCAATGCAAAAGCTTATTATTCACCCGTGGTTATGAATTTCTGCTCTGGTGTCGCCTGCTGTCAAAACTGAATACACAATGAACCTTTGAGAAGTATGAAATGTGTTGAATGTACTGTCACTGACGAAAGAGCAAGGCTCACAAAAATCACTACATCCTATTCTTTAAGGTTACTTTACCTAATCAGTCAATTTTAGACAATGTTCCTGGATTTGGTTAAATTTTTATCTCGTAATTAATAATGCAGCTTAATGTATCTTCATCAGCCTTGGGTAAAGTTCACAAAGATGCTGGTAACATTATCACAACAAGTGGAATATACAGATTCTGTATGGAAATGGGAGATGCATTAAGAGTAAAAGATGAGCAGATACAAAACACGCCTACGTCGAATTATTCCTAAGTGATTACACAGGATACAAGAAATCTTTTGATTTCAAGAACTCTGCCGTCTACCTGATCATACGTCTCAAACTGAGCAATTACTAACCCTGACCACGTCGACCTCTTCCCTCCAGCTACGTAGTCCGTTTACATCGTATCCATAACACTTGCCACGTAGAACAGTTAACGTCCAAAACATAAGACAAATAAATGCTGGTACTTAGTGATCAGGCAGTAATTGTAGGTATTTATATGACTGTTAGATTTTGATATCTCTTGCTATCCAGCCCTTTTAGCAAATGGTCCCTCCTAATCTATAAGATTCTTCGACCACGTAACAAGTAATCGGGAAACACCAAACCATATCGTCAAGGTTCCCTTGTTTGACATATGGCTGGTTATCACATTTATTCTTTAGATGGCATACTAAACTGTTGGAATAGAGGAGGCATCTACGTCGTCTTTGACTAGGCTATCGGAAGAGAAGACGCCCAAGTGTCGTATAAGTCGATCGTACCCAACAGCATCATGGACTATAATGACCGATTGAATCCCTTCCAAGAAAAATCCTTTGGTAGTAACTTTATAAAGGTTACTTCTCCCAACCAACAGGAAATCGTTTATTATTGGCTCAGACTGAGGAACGTCCAGGTGGGTGGTGGACGAATGGGGGAGGTAATTACAGATGGACCTTGGGCAATAAAATCATTATGAAACAGTCCAAATATATATATATATATATATATATATATATATATATATATATATATATATATATATATATATATATATATATAAGAGAAAGCTGCATACATGTGTAATATTTGCAGTAAGTATGAGTATATTTTTCTCTACAACTCTGTGAAGACAATAACCAGTCCCCTGCAGCCATAGTTTTGTAAAAAAAAGTTGACACAATCCTTTCCAAGGCAGGAGCAAGACCCTACCAAAAGTACACTGGAACGAGTGAAGACGTACCGTAATAAATCCAGTCATACAACCAATGGTACTCAGACGTGGAGTGGTAGCGTAGCTACTCGGAGAAAAATGTCATAACTCAAGCGGAATAGATCAAGAGCTCCGATAAGTGACAGTGAAGATGCGTGCGTGCTAACAGTTGTTCGTGGCCAGCTCTTATACCCTCCTTCACGTACCATCAGCTGGCCACGTGCTCATCTGACCACACGTTTACAAAACACACGTGGCTTTTGTGTTGCTGTCCACCTAGTCCGATAATGTCGCATATCACAAAGCCCTAACTTTACAGTGTGTCAGGGAGCCCTTACTTTAACGTGTTAAGAAAACCTCAACACCATAGGCGTTACTCAAGCACATCAGGGAACTCTTGCAGACCCCTTTACCTTGGACTCAGGGAGAGCCCTTGCCTTCGTTCGTTAGCGACCCTTAATCATGGTGCGTGATTAGGCCCTTGCCCTAGCATGTCAGGAAGTCCTCACTCTGGCGGGTCACTAACCTCATTTACCTCCGTCAATATATATATATATATATATATATATATATATATATATATATATATATATATATATATATATATATATTATATATATATATATATATATATATATATATATATATATATATATATATATATTATATATATATATTATATATATATATATATATATATATATATATATATATATATATATATATATATATATATATATATTTTTATATATATATATATATATATATATATATATATATATATATATATATATATATATATATATATATATATATATATATATATATAAGTATGAAGTCTGTTGGGGATGAGAGAGCTTGGGAAGTGAGTCAGTTGTTGTTCGCTGATGATACAGCGCTGGTGGCTGATTCATGTGAGAAACTGCAGAAGCTGGTGACTGAGTTTGGTAAAGTGTGTGGAAGAAGAAAGTTAAGAGTAAATGTGAATAAGAGCAAGGTTATTAGGTACAGTAGGGTTGAGGGTCAAGTCAATTGGGAGGTAAGTTTGAATGGAGAAAAACTGGAGGAAGTGAAGTGTTTTAGATATCTGGGAGTGGATCTGTCAGCGGATGGAACCATGGAAGCGGAAGTGGATCATAGGGTGGGGGAGGGGGCGAAAATTTTGGGAGCCTTGAAAAATGTGTGGAAGTCGAGAACATTATCTCGGAAAGCAAAAATGGGTATGTTTGAAGGAATAGTGGTTCCAACAATGTTGTATGGTTGCGAGGCGTGGGCTATGGATAGAGTTGTGCGCAGGAGGATGGATGTGCTGGAAATGAGATGTTTGAGGACAATGTGTGGTGTGAGGTGGTTTGATCGAGTAAGTAACGTAAGGGTAAGAGAGATGTGTGGAAATAAAAAGAGCGTGGTTGAGAGAGCAGAAGAGGGTGTTTTGAAATGGTTTGGGCACATGGAGAGAATGAGTGAGGAAAGATTGACCAAGAGGATATATGTGTCGGAGGTGGAGGGAACGAGGAGAAGAGGGAGACCAAATTGGAGGTGGAAAGATGGAGTGAAAAAGATTTTGTGTGATCGGGGCCTGAACATGCAGGAGGGTGAAAGAAGGGCAAGGAATAGAGTGAATTGGAGCGATGTGGTATACAGGGGTTGACGTGCTGTCAGTGGATTGAATCAAGGCATGTGAAGCGTCTGGGGTAAACCATGGAAAGCTGTGTAGGTATGTATATTTGCGTGTGTGGACGTGTGTATGTACGTGTGTATGGGGGTTGGGCCATTTCTTTCGTCTGTTTCCTCGCGCTACCTCGCAAACGCGGGAGACAGCGACAAAGTATAAAAAAAAAAAAAAAAAAAAAAAAAAATATATATATATATATATATATATATATATTATAACCTTGAAACTATTGATTGTCGTGATATTTGACTCTGCACAAACTGGAGATAAGAAAATACGAACTATCAAAAGGAATCTTGACCTTTCCGGGTGTGTTACGGGGGGTTGAGGGAGGTTTGTTCATGAGCTAGATTGAGCCAGATTAGTCCAGTGTGAAGTGTTCAGAGCGGCGGGTCGAGTGGTCGATAGCAGTAGCAAGTGCTCACTGGACCAGACACTACCGTCTCCTCCCCAGCAGCTCTTGGGTCTATACCTTCTCTGCTTCAGTAGTTACCTTCCTTTTAACTCTTCCAGGATTCACCGTCACCTCTCCCTCTCTCTCTCCTCCTTAAGGATACTTTGTCATCCCACTTCAGGAATTCATCATCGTATTCCACACATAGCTGCCGGATTACTGTCTCCGGATATAGGCTACTGGATCACCATCTCTTTCGACACCACATCACAATTTCCTTCTCAACCCCTCCAGCACAGCCTGGCCACAATACCCAAAGGTCGTTCTGTCGTGCTCGAGGGGGTCATATACGCACCTCCCCTTTGAAGCCACAGACATCACCTCTCCCTGTATACCGCCAGGCTGTCTGTAGTCTTTCCAACCACAGCAACATTCAAGCTTACAAATAATCAGGCAGGCAAGTTAGAAAGCTCATCCTCATGGGGAATGATACACTGTAGAAAAAGGTAGAGACCTCGAAATGAAATTACTTCGGGCAGTGTTCTTCCTGACTATATCTCCCTATCTACTCTGTTCTACTGCAGGATATTTATGTGAGGGAAATGCATCCATACATCTGCCCACTGACAAACCCATACAAGCGCCCATTTGAAACCAAAAGAAAACTTTTATGTCACGAGGGTTGAAGATACTGAGTCAGAGTTGTTATGTCGAAAATAATGTTAGGTTGTAAGTCTCCAGATGCAATTTAGCAATATCTGTGACATGCTGAGCACGAGTAACCCTGTGGAAAGAACAAAGCACGAGGACATCACTCAGAGAAACTGCTCTGACAATAGACATTTAATTTGTTTTTAAACGGAAACCAAAGTAATTCTAAGTTCGTGAAAGTATTCAGCAAAAAAGAAAAAAAAATTAACTGGTCTTGAACTATTCGACTTTCTGTCTCTGTGTTTCCGATACAAGGAAAACTTGTGTCACCTGCAGCTGGTGCATCTTCAGTGATCAAGTACCAGGACAGGTACCGTAAATCATGAGATCTTATAAGGACATTTTTGGTAAAAGCGTAGCAGCCGAGCAATATAATAATTCCAACTAATATGAACAATATAAGGAGAATATAAACATAATATTGATGGAGAAATCAAACCAACGAGGCCATCACATCCCTTGATAGCATATCACTTCTGACCCAGACGGTTTTTAAAACATCAAAATTGTATTAAATGTTTGAACTCGAGGGCGGTGTGGTCAACTGTACTCAGAGCCGTAAAAATGCATATCAAAAATGCAAAAAATGAAGCGTTTGATAAGTTGATGTTTTCCGCGATGGTAGAAAGAGGGTTTTTACACCAAAGAAATCAATACTTTTTTCCGAATCTCTAACGCTAATTATCACTTTAATGGCATCACGACAAACTCTATTGTTACCTTTAGATCCACAATGCAGAACATGATCGACGTAAGGCCATTTGTTACTAATACTGGATTCAATGATCAGCGTCCAGCAGCAACGGGGTCTCCTTCGAGATATTTCTGACTTTAATGAGCTGCTGGAAAGACCTTCCGATGAAGTATTACCAGTGAGTGCGTGAGGCGGCACGTTGCTCTACCCCCCCACGGCTTACCCTCCCTCCCACGCATATCAACACACCCCTGGAGTGGGGAGCCTTGTTGCGGACACAAATGAACATTCTTATAATATTTTTCCATGGTAATATATATATATATATATATATATATATATATATATATATATATATATATATATATATATATATATATATATATACATATATATATATATATATGATTCACTTGTTCACTTTTGAACGATGGTTTTAAGGTATACAAATCGTCCGTATTGGCAGGCGGCTGTGCTACGCGTGAAGGAGGGTGGAGGTGCAGCGGATGTGAATGTAGCGTGTTGGGTAGGCTCCCTCACCTCCCCTCCCTCCTGCAGCTACAGGTCAGCTTCTCAGGGATAGTTCGTTCGTCACGACACGGTACCAGGACGTCACGTCAGGCGGCACTACAGTTACAGCGACCTGCTGTGTAACAGTGTACCATGTGTACAGCAAGGTTCTCGACCCATGATCGGAGCATTACATAAAAGGTGGCGGGTAAGAAATCGAAGATTCGCATAATGATACAAGACTATGAGACGTCGTGATAACCACACAGATTTTTTTTTTTCTATGGTCATGACGGCATTACGACAGAGCATGTCTTTGTTACCAGCAGACTGCCCGGAAGGAGATGGCACAACTAGAGGTTAAGACACGGGAAGTGTGAGGATGGACAAGAGGAAATAGTTTTGGATTCATGGAACACGTTCATCAACCAAGAGGATATAAATAAAAATACCACTAGAATATAAGAATTAAAAAAACGTATATAACAGAAAAAACGAGAAAAAAAAAAGGAGAAACTCCAGGAGTATATATGGGAAGGGCAGGTAAGATATATGTTCCATGATGAAGTTATCTGCTGAAGGACAGTAATAGTATTCTAATCTATCTGAGACAGAGATAGGATCGTAAAGCTGTAGTGGGCACTTCCCCAGCCACGACTTCTTCCGATCACCACACCTGGCAGGAAAATAGCTAAAAAGGAGCAGCATGCAGTGAGTGGAGCACATATAACTATACAAATGCTATAGGAAATTGTGAAAGGGAATATTATCCTACTGTTATGCTTATTCTGGCACATCCCAGGTTGGAGGCTCAAATCTGAAAAGAAGAAAAAGTTGAAAATTGTATGTTTCAAGTAATTGTTTTCCCCTCTTGAACAAACTTACCAATGTAAAGCTTCCTCCATTTACGCATAAACAAGTAAGAGAATGCATCATATACGCTCTCTATATAACTTTCGAAGTTGCATAGTTACTTAAACTTAGTTTCTACACCCAGTCTCTTCACTCAACTTTTTTTTTTCCTTCTTGAGCTTTCGTGTCACTTCCCGTTTTCGTGTTTTCCACAGTGATGGTGTTACAGATAGTTACGATAAACTAGGTGCTATCTTCATCAGATATGTGCCATTAAGATCGAGTTCCTTGTAAAGGTGGGAAGGTACTTGACGACCTTGTAATCCTTTCTATCTGCTAAGAATGGTGCAGTCTCGTGGTGTTACCACTTACAGGCGGGGGTCCAGAAACATCCAATCCGAAAGTTTACTTGTGGAGACTGGTATAAGGGAGGAGGTTACAGTAATGGGTGATCTGAGTGGACCTATAGACGCGAGTGTGAGATACGGCCATTATAGGATGGTGTGGACTAGCCTGACGGGGAGGTGGGTGAGAGAGAAGACTCAGTGTAATGTGTATGTGTGTGTGTGTGTGGAAGAGGACCTAACTGGAGGAGTGGTGTATGGAGTGCAATACCTTTCTGAAGGTGTTGTCTGTGTAAGAGGACCTACCTGGAGGAGGGGACTTGGCTGATGGTACTGTCTGTGGAAGAATACCTACCTGAAGCTTTGGTAGACTGTGTTGCAGCATGAGGAGCGGTCGGGGTCTGGAAGAGGAAGGAAGTCCTTGCAGACGAGGCTCTCCGAAGCGGCTTGGCTGGAGTTCTCCACCCACCGCCCGTTCTGTGAAGGAGAGAGGACGAAGCGTCAGGGAGTACTTTCTCGTCTGAACCCTTAAACTTACTTTTATGACAAAAAATTCTCAACATTATCATCATCAACCCTTTGAACATGAGAGTACAACCTTTGGGCATGACGGTACGACCTTTGACCTGAAACCTGAGGGTCATATCAAAGATCAAAGTATCATCGCATAAGGGGTACTGTTGTGTTCAAAGCGTATTTACCGTTGTTCTCAACGGTAGTGCCATCGTGCTCAAGTTGCTTAATATTTCTGTATAGTCTTCCCATCACTACCACATGTCGCCCTCTGCTCTCACCACAGCATACTGTGGACTGTCTCGTGTCAGGGTTTGTCGCCATGAATAAAATACAATTTGCACAACAATTGGCTGACCAAGTCAGCCAGCACTGACAACCAGTTCGACATTTAAATCCATTTGTTTTTTTTCTTTTATAAATTTAATGGTGTTAGGTATGGAGAGGGTTTGTAACTTGTTCCTGCATAAGTTCATCTGTTCCAGAACTCTGTGAACTGATACATACACCTCAATCTTAAACCTCCAGCAGTTAATTTCATCCAATCCCTTCACTTTCATCCTCAAACACCATAATCATTAGTCTCCTTCATTACATTATAAATTTCTCTCTATTCCCGGTTCTATCACCCACCGAATTCATGTCCATTAATAATTGATGGTTCAACAGGTTCATCCGCACACTGAATCTCCACACAGCGACCATTTGAACACCATATCCTCCATACACCAGGCATTCTAGACTGTGCATCTTACGCCAGACTCGCCTCCTGCAAGATCCCACACATATTCGGTACCTACCGATAATGGGCCATTTCGATAACAGTTGCCTCTTTTGGGATGGTAATGATTCTAGTAAGATTACTTACTGCGGACATAAACGGGGTTATTGCGAGTCATGCAGCAACGCAGTTCCTCAGCTGTTGCAAACATAAAGTTTACCCAACGCCCTTAGCTATCAATTCAGGTACTAATGCGACGACTGATCCAATAGGCTTAGAGTCGTCGTGGCATGAAGGTCCGAGTACACGCACTCCTCGCTGTTGACGCTAAAGATAGTTTGGGAACAAAGCGTCACATTGGAAATGATTCCAGGTAACTCGATGCGACCGTAAGTACTCACTGGGCTGTGAGAATGAATGTAAATAGATATTAACAAGTACCAAGGCCTCCTCCTTACGGCTGCCTCCCTACACAGGGTGACCAGATATATAAAACAAAGTTCCCAGTACCCTATTACAAATCCAGGTCTAAAGGCTCCCCATGTCGACTACCCTCACCTTGCTGTCAGGTACATCATGCCCACAGAGACTCCCCTCAACTGACCTGGAACTTCTCGGCCGTGAACCCTCTCTCTGGGAGCGGGGAGCCACTCATGGCCAGCAGCGTGCGAGGTGCGGTCGCGCCCGAGGACTGGCGAACACTGGCCTTACCACACCTGAGGTGTGAGTCAGCTCAGCGACAAAGATGGTCCTCACACACTTGAGCTGCCTTAACCTGGCGTCTAGATGGCCAGGCACACGTCACTGGGTCGGGACTACTACCACCAGCGTCACCGGTGACATGACCATGCATAAAGACCTCCCTAAGTAACAGAACAATGACTATGCACAGAGGCCCCGGCAACACAGACCATGTATAAAGACCTTAGCAACACAGACCATGTATAAAGACCTCAGCAACACAGACCATGTATAAAGACCTCAGCAACACAGACCATGTATAAAGACCCCGGCAGCACGGAGAGACGATTAAGGTTGTGCATGAAAACTCCAGCCTGGTAAATAAGGCCATACATGAAGACTCCGTCAAGGCGGACTACTGATTAAGGCCATGCACGAAGACCTCTGCAACATGGACGAGTTGGAATCTTGTGTGTGAATATGACCTACGCACTAACCCATAAGGCTCAAATCAGGTTGAGTCAAGATGTAGTTTGGCGTAGATGGCATCTGACTTGACCCCTAAAAAGAGTGAAGCTAAAAGTTAAAGGGGCCGCAGTCCTATTACGAAAAAGGCAGTCTACCTAAAACGCATGATGGATAATATTTTCTTTGTTTCTGTTGTCCCCGCATAATCAGATTTAGACGTAGGGATTACAAAACGAAACTCAAGGATATAAGTTGTTCGGAAATACCCACACCGTTGGGAGGAAAGCTGTGTGTGTGTGTGTGTGTGTGTGTGTGTGTGTGAGGATGGGGTTCCACTGCTCATGAGTTTACATGACAAAGACAGACAACAGGAGACCTGTTCGGCCCACGACTAGGTGGTCTGGAAAAAAAAAAGAAAAAAAAAGTTTAACTTCACAAGACAATGTAACTCTATTAAGCAGTGTTTTTAAGCTATCACCGACCCCCCGCTGCTGTAAATCAGCCTTCTAGTGTCCCTGCTACCGCTGTCGTTTATACAGTTGATTTCTGGCGTTTTCCTCAAAGAATACCTGACTATGAAATATTCTTCAAAACGACTTTTGAAGGTATTCATAGTCTTAGCATTCACTACGTCTGACGACAACTTTTTCGTGCCCAACACATCTCTTGGAAAAGAAGCTTTTTCCCACGTCCGTACTACATCTCTTAGCTTTGAGAATTATTCCATTTGTCATGGTAACCGTCTTTTCTTGTATTTCGAAAAGATGTTCGTGATTTAAGTTATCGAACTTGTTCAGAATTTTGAACAATTGGATTGATTCGTAGCAACGTTTACGTTTTTTTTTTTTTTTTTTTTTTTTTTTTTTTAAGGGAGAAGAGATCTAATCGTTTTAGCCTTTCTTAGTATGCCAGATTTCTAAGGGATGGGATCAATTTTGTCGCGCGTCTTTGTACTTGCTCAAATTTTTCCTCTCCTTTTTTTGTAGTTTGGGGACTAAAACTGGACTGCATATTCAAAATGTGGTCTTACCAGAACATAATAAAGCGTGAGAATTGTTTCTGGTTTCTTGTAATCTATGTTCCTGGCTATGAAACCTAACATTTGGTTGCCTTTTTTACTTGCTGCTTGACATTGTTTAGTGTATTTCAAATTGTTGCTAATGACAACACCAAAGCCCGTTTCTTCATTTACTTAAGAGAGTTTTCGAACAATTTGTAGCCGTGACGTATATTCTAGTCTCCAAAGTGCATAACTTTACATTTGTCTACATTCAACTTCATTTGCCATCTGTCTGACCACTTTGCTAGTTATAAGTTAAGATCTCTCTGAATCACTTCACATTCCCGCCTGTTCACAGTTCTACCTCCTAGCTTAGTATCGTCAGCAAAATTGGAGGTCTTAGATATGGGTGGAAGTCAGCAATGGGGTTCCTAGAAGCAAGTCATCATTGCCTCAGGATGGGGGTTCCACCGCCCATGTCTGGGTGGAAGTTGGCAATGGGGTTCCTAGCAGTGGGCCATAATTACGTCTTTCTCCCCATACTGATATTTTTGGGAAGAGGAAGCATGGGTAATGGTGGGGGGGTTGGAATATAATAATGGAGGTAAACCCCTCGCTCCATTCCCAAACTTGAGACAATAAACGCCATACATTATGACACCAGGACAGAAATGTGTCAATGGGAAACTCTTGAAATTTCCAGGCGATTGAAGAATTGATGTTGTCGTTTGTGATCTATGGGACTACATACAACGGAGCAGCCTTGATGCCATACGTGTTGTTGGTGTGTGTGTACCGCTTGGTTTGGCCGGCTTTACGGTGCATGTGATGCGTGTACAATCTATGATGAGTATGAAGCAGGTACAGACTGTGGTATGTACAGTCCGTGGTAAGTACAATATAGATACGATTTGTGGTATGTACAGTATAGGTACAGTCTATGATAAATACAATACAGGTACGATTTGGGGATACGTTTGATGGAGGTACAGTCCATGGTACTTATGATGTAGGTAGTCCGTGGTACGTATGATGTAGGTACAGTCCGTGGTACATTTGATGGAGGTACAGTCCGTGGTACGTATAATGTAGGTACAGTACATGGTGGGTATCATGTAGGTATTCCATGATATGCATAATGTAGGTACAGTCCGTGGTACGTTTGATGTAGGTACAGTCCGTGGTACGTATGATGTATGAGGCCAAAGGCCTCATACATCATACCCCTATCATAGCCAAAGGTCGCACCGTCGTATTCAAAGGTCGTACCGCCAAGCTTATGACAACAGTCAATTCTCTTAATATTGGCCCTTATTCCAACTCTTTCCACAGTGCACTTTCAAAATCAAACGCGTATTCTAACCTGCACAGATTTTGCACACACACACACAAGCTTATCACACCTGTGCGTACATACAGACACTCACACATACACATACGCACATGGAAACACGCACACATATACACTCACACAAAAATCAAACAGTGACACATGTAGTAAACATAGACATACGTCTTGCAAAGCTTCGACAGCATAATAATGTAGCCCCTCATTCCACACATCCAACGCCCACCATAATCAAACCACCAATCGCCTTGGGATAGACGGTGCGACCCTTGAGCACGACCTCCTTAAGCACGATGGTGCGACCCTTGGGCATATGTAATAGTGAACGGCCCCGCCGGGCCGCCACCAGCACCAAAGATGAGCAGTCAGCCAGTCTGGTGCCGAGGGGTTTTGTACCGATCCGTCAGTGGCTGCTGTAGAGGGCGTGAACGCTGGCTGGCTGGCCACGGATAATTACACTCGCATGTCTTACAATGCCATCCATAGTCGCACATCATTCTGCTACGTTCTGTAATCGTTATCTATAACTCCTTCAGTCCCTAGTTGGATGTCCTTATGGGACTTGTTTGGAGCGCCTCCACAAGACGTATTAGGAAGGAGGGGGAAGAGGAGAAGAAGTACGAGGGAAAGGAGAAGGAGAAAGAGGAGGGGGCACGAGGATTGTGTGTGAAGGAAAAAAGATAGAAGGTAGGAGGATGCTACGAGGAAGGTGAGGGAAGGAGTGCAAAAAGAAAGATGGAGATATGGGAGGGATGGCGGCGAACGTTGAAAATGATGCTGCACCGCAAGTGATGAGAAAACCTATGGGACAATGTGACGGGTAGGGTTAAGACGTAATATGAGAGGGACAGGCGGACGGTGAAGCGAGGTGGGAGCACCTTGGCAGTCATGAGCACACACACGCACGCTGGGGGAACCAACACACTATTTTAAATTGCACGTGTAACTCTGGCGACCTTGGTCGTCTTTAGAACCTGCTAAGTGACGCAGACACCACTCGGGAGATGAGGCGTTGCCCCAGACAGATTTACCCATACGTTAACAGTCGATACATTCTGAAACAAAAGATGCTCAACGTTCGCAGTCTGTGAAGACCCTGTCGTTCTTGTCCTCATACAAACCTTCGTTGAACGGCATTCAAAAGCCTCGCACAGGTCATCTGACGGACACATCTCATGAGGAAAGATTGAACAAACGTCAAAACAATGTGCTTCACCGCAGCTTTGATGGAATTTTACTTTTCTCACGCAACAAGTCCTGGAAATTGGTAGTTCAGAGGTGTTATGTGGCAACATGGTGGGTGCCAGGCTGTCTGGAGGGTGAACACGTGGGGTGCCAGGCGGGTCTGGCCTGAGGTCTGCCACAGGTGGGGGTCAGGTAGTAAGACACACACACACACACACACACACACACACATTGCCCCATTACCTGCGACCTTGGCATTTCAATACTTGCTTGATGTCTGTGGTTGTATTTTGCTTTTGAATTATGACCGGCAGATGATTATTGTTTTAAGGGGACGAAAATAGAAGCATGCGAAAATTCAGAAGAGCTCGCAGACTTGGTTGTGGTAGAGGGTGCCTGCAGCGGTATAGTGTGTAACATCAACAAAGCTTATCAGAACCATTGGACAGTGATATCACGCTGGATATCTTGCATGATCCCAGGTCCGCCTGGGCGTCCAGGATCGTGACACCACAAAGATAACAGCACTGTGTTGGCGTGAGGCAGGTGTGAGGGTCAGGTTCGTGGTGTAATGTGGGTCAGTGGTGGTGTGGGTCGGAGCTGAGGGTCAGGTGTGGGGTGTAGCGTCGTGCAATGGTGGTGTGTGGCGGCGATAGGGGTCAGGCCTCGGGTGCATTACAGTGTGATGGTGATGTGATGCAGGGGTGAGGTGAGGGTCAGGCATGGGGTGAAGTATAGTGTGGTGGTGATGTGAGGCAGTGGGTGAGGCTTGGGTTCATAATACAGTGTGGTGATGTGAGGCAGGAGTGCGGGTCAGGCACATGCTGTGAACATGTTTGGTCCGCATCGCCGACACTGGTAATTTCTAGTGTCAAGGAAGACGTGTTACCGAAAATGAGGCGAAGTGCTACCTTCATTACACAGGCCAGCCTGCCATTACTGGGGCCATTTCATCATGGAGATCAGTGGGGAATGCAGTCACTAGACATATCTATTTCCGGAATGGACCAGATAATTTTATGGCAACACATATCATTCCTAGTCTCTATCATCACATCTCGAACCCCAGTTGGGTTGCGAAGAGTGAGGCTAGGTGTGGCGGGGTATGGGATATGGGAGGAGGCCTCTCCATATTCAGGTTTAGCTTAAAAAAAATGTATCAGTCATATATATCATCAGGTTTAGCCTTAAAAAAACTATCTTAGTCATGTATATCATAAATCAGAACAAAGAAAGGATGACTGATATCAAATTATCACAATGATCCATTGCAGTAACTGGTGTGTCTAGCGAGTGGATACCACACTTGGCCCAGGGGAGGTAGGAAATGACGTCCCTGCTGACTTAGATCTACAGCGACCGGCGGGAGCTGAATACTCGCCCTTGTAGAATATCGGACGAGTCTTCACATAAATACGACTATCATTTATCGTTGTCAAATATATTTCACGATTTATGAATACATTTATTGGTGAACAAAACACACACGCACACCAGTGTCATCTTAATCATAAGCTCTTTTGTGGTTAATTAACTAGTAACTAGTATGATCCTTCCCAGTCCTGTAATTTCCCAATTGTGTATCTTTCAGGCGATTGGCTGCCTGAATAAAATAAACCGTTCTTTTACCTATTCATCTACTTATTTACACATACATTCATACATACTCCGTACTTCTGCTCCTTCTACTACGACTATTACCGTTTCTTTTGCTACTTCTACTGCTACTATCGTTACTGTTGCTACTCCATCTACTACTGTTGCTAGTGCTGGTGGAGATCGTGCTACTACTATTACTGGCGCTGGTACTACTACTTCTACCGGTGGTGCTACTACTACTGCTGTTGGTGCTGGTACTACTGCTGCTACTGTTGTTGTTTCCAGCCTCTTTCGTGACTGCAAATGTTGCACGGATCCGTTTTGTAAAAACACGAACGTTCAGCAGCTGGAGACATGGTTATCTCTCACTGCAGGTACAGATCCAAACATGACTAATCTTGCCACTGTCTGGCTAATGTAGACCACAGGGCCTGCCTTACCAGAGAGATAGATAGATAGATAAAGAATTTCGTCTATTGGCTACAGTCTCTTTAATATATTCCTTTTCTTTGCACGATGAGTGTTTGAATTCCCTTTTAATCTCAGTATTGTTTGACAGGAGGTGACAGATGATACTGCTTCCATTTCTTCCCTTTTCATTTGCGATCATTACACTGTGCATTTAGACACTGAAGAACGGCGGTGGGAGGAGGATAAAGAAAGGAGGGTGGGTTGGTGGTGCTGTGGAATGATGTACCATGTCTATGAACATGATGAGTACGCGTAATGTTGTGTGGTAAATGATTGATCGCCACATGCATAATTCGTTTGATATCAGGCTAGCCAAGCTGCTGCCGGCACCGGCCTTGACTAGGCAGACCATGGCAGGTATTGATGTCTGCGGCCGTCAATACCCGGGTCTGATTCAGAGAACCAGTTTCTGTGGTCTTGAACCGGTTTGGTCATGTGGAGGAGGAGGAGGAGGAGGAGGAAGAAGAGGAAGGATCTATATCTGTCATGTGGATGGGTGAGTAGTAGCTTGGAAGCTGAGGAAATAAGACCATGTATCTCAGGAAGGACGGTCATGTATCCGAGGCAGGGTGGCCAGGTATCTGAGGGAAGGAAAGGTATATGAGGAGCTGTGACCAAGTACATCAAGAGGGCTGGCCTTGGAGTATCCAGGCATCTGGTATCGGGTGTCTAGGTTTTACGTTTCTTGGGAGGGGTGTCCAGGTATCTGACTGAGGCCAGTCGGTCAGGCAGGTAAGGAGAGGCTGTCTGAGAATGCATGGCCACGTATTTGAGGTGTGGCCAAGCATCCGAGAGTGAGTGGCCAGGTATCTGAGAAGGGGTGGCTAGGCATCTGAGGAGTGGCCAGGTATCTGAGAGGGTGTGGCCAGGCATCTGAGAAAGAGTGGCCCGGAAGCTCATGACAACACTGACACCAACACCAAAATTAATAGGATAACCTCAGAGTCAGGAAGCTGCTCGTTAACAGCTCGTCTGCTGGTACAGTGAGCAATTCATAGACGCACTTTAAGCCTTAGGTTCTTTCGTCTCGTGTGTGGCTCCCCCATAACATGCTGACATTCAAGTTGTTCTCAGAAACGTATTGTTCACATCGATAAAATAATTTCCTGTAACCAGACATTGTCTCTGAGTTCTTTTCTGTGTCTGGGCTCGTAGGTACAATCAAATAAAAGGAGAGATAGATAGATAGATAGATAGATAGATAGATAGATAGAGAGAGAGAGAGAGAGAGAGAGAGAGAGAGAGAGAGAGAGAGAGAGAGAGAGAGAGAGAGAGAGAGAGAGAATATCAGCTCATTCAATGATACAATTTTCTGTAATTCATTTTGATATGACATTGACAGTGATGAGAATGAAGGCGAGAATGTGTTCCCATGTAGCAAGAGTGGCCTGTCAACAGTACCAACCATGCATGAGGTTATGAGCCCCTTAGTACCAAGTGTGAGGAGGTGAAAATGTGGAGCCCAGTGTGAGGAGGTGAGTGTGGTCGACAAAGTACTCGGAATCGTCAACCTTTCCATCACATCATCACTGTCGCTCAAAAGCTGGCTTTACTGTCGACAAACTCGTTTCTTATAATTGTTTAGGTATTAGATTCCCGTATACAAAGTATGCATATATCACAGCTAAAAATAACAGAGTGATATGAAAAAAAAAAAATTATTTGGCTGTGGTTACGTATTTAGCAACGCCGCACGTCACTCCATTATGGCGACCCACCGTAGATGCGAACGAGGGACGAATGACGACGCAGCGAGCAACGGCTTCTTCTCATCTCTGGTCGGTAAATATCATTCACGAGATCTGTAAAACTTATGAAATCGAATCTTTGTCTCACGTGTTCCTTGTGGGTTCCCTTGAACTTTGTCTCAGAGAAAAGGTCACTTGATCTGTTCCTATTTATACACAACAGGAACCTGATTTATACCATGAAGAAGGGTCGAATGTCTCTATTCTGTACAATACCAATGAATTATACAAACGAATCGATGCAGAACTTGAAGTAATGAAGCTATTCTTATAGCCAGCCTACATAACTGAACGAAAACACACACACACACTATATATATATTTTTTTTTTTTTTTTCATACTATTCGCCATTTCCCGCGATAGCGAGGTAGCGTTAAGAACAGAGGACTGGGCCTTTGAGGGAATATTCTCACCTGGCCCCCTTCTCTGTTCCTTCTTTTGGAAAAAAAAAAAAAAAGAGAGGGGAGGATTTCCAGCCCCCCGCTCCCTTCCCTTTTAGTCGCCTTCTACGACACGCAGGGAATACGTGGGAAGTATTCTTTCTCCCCTATCCCCAGGGATAACACTATATATATATATATATATATATATATATATATATATATATATACCACTCTCACTGCCTGCTTATTAACGTGTAAGATGTGATCCTGGTAACATCTACAGGTGTCTCTGTATATTTCCCTCCATCTGCGATTTGTTCCTATTTCCTTCTGAAGATGTGTTGAAATTCACGAAAGCGCCTAAGCAAATTTTCCTGCTTTGATTTTCCCTCGTGGTCTACAAGTTCATCTGTAATTGTCAAGTGTCTGCTTCGTGAATATATGTATATATATATATATATATATATATATATATATATATATATATATATATATATATATATATATATATATATATTCCTATGAGTCCACGGGAAAAATGAAACGATAAGTTCCCTAGTGCACTTTCGTGTAATAATCACATCATCAGGGGGGACACAAGAGAGAAATGTCAGTTGATATAGATCGAAGAGACGAAGCTAGGACGCCATTTGGTAAAGAGTAGATAATCGTTCGTCTGTTTATGCGCTCGTGCGTGTGTATATGTATACATGAGCAAGTTTGTTGATAAATATGTCATTACCTGCCTGTGTACATGAGACAGGAAGGTTTACTTCGTAGCTTACCTCCTTCTAACCTTACCTTTCTCTCGTGCAAGCTGAATTTGTCGATGCTTTCCAGGCACTTCCTCCTAGGTAAACTTGCTCCAGTTGCACATACTTCTCTGATGCCCACGCAGTTCTGTGACGCTTGCCCCATCACCTTGTGTCTGGTTCTGTCCTCCGGTTCTATAGTTCCTCTTGACTTCAAAGACCATGTTGCCATTACCACAATCGTAACCCCGAGGAATTCAAGAGTTCTTAGACAGAATTTATGGAAATACCTCAAGAAAATTCCAGGATGTCAAGGCTCCTAATCACTCGTCACACTGAATATATGACATACACTCATAGTGTGAGAGTGGAAAAGTGCTGACTCCTGTGAACTACGAATAAGTACAGCCGCAAACCTAAGAGCACTTCAGGTACCGTCATGGGGCACAAAAACACAACAGTCGTTCTTAAGGGAGAGAAAAATGCGACAGGAAGTTATGAAAATAAAATCTAAACGTGTTCTTACGAGACAGAAAAACGTAACAGGTCCTGTTATGAAAAAAGTGCGTGTTATATGACAGAAAAGCACAACATATACCGTTGGGAGACAGAGAAACACAACATATACCGTTAGGAGACAGGAAAGGACAACAGGCGCCATAGGGAGATAAGTTGGACACCTGGCTGCAAATTTCACACGCACTTTTAGACGTGGAGAACCACAGGGTCTCACTTCTCCTCTCATGCTCAATATACGATAAGAGTAAGAATAACTTCAGTTTGGAAAGTGAACACCTAAACGGATAAAGTTGAAAATCAGTCATCCACGCATGCTTCACACACAGCATTGACCAGTGATAATATAAAACATTTTTTCTTGTGCCTCCGTTATCTTTCTTCTTAATCCTTCCAATAGTCATCAGTTTTCATACAAAATACAGCGCAGGTACGTTTGATCTCTCTCGTACGTGCCAGGTCAACTGATCAATTCAGTACAGATAGCCTTTGGCCTAATCTTTACGGATCAGTAGAGTCAGCAGAAGCCATGGTGTAGTGAAGATAAAGTTATACTGAAAAGGGCCTTTGATCTGACCCATAGGGATGTGGTTAAGTTGATGGTATAGCAACGAATGTGAAGATGAGGGTATGATTAAGATGAACGTGCAGTGAAGATGGTCATTAATTTTTAGTATGCCACTGCCGTGATGACTAGGGTATAGTTACGAGGATAGCGAAGTAAATATGACCTTTGACCTAACCTATGAGATTAGTGAAGATGGCGAGTGGCGAAGATGGCTTCTGACTCGGCGTGTGAAGGGTCAGGTGGCGTAAAGGAAGTAGTAAAGATGCGGCTCCAGCTGCAGATGGCCTTTGATTGTGTGGAGAAAAAAAAAACTTTTAACATTCGCCCGTGAATGTCAACGCTTCTGAACTGTAAACTGACCTCGACCACAATGACACCAAGAACGAAGCCGTTACGATTGTTCAGTCCAAGAGCCAAAAAACATGTGGCGTAACGCTGTGCAATCGGCCTCTCAAAATTACATATCGTGGCATCGATTCCCGCTGCGATATACGTCATACTGATATTTGGTGTTACATATATATATATATATATATATATATATATATATATATATATATATATATATATATATATATATATATATAGGTATGTATAGGAATGTATATTTGCGTGGGTGGACGTGTATGTACATACATGTGAATGTGGGTGGGTTGGGCCATTCTTTCGTCTGTTTCCTTGCGCTACCTCGCTAACGCGGAAGACAGCGACAAAGCAAAATAAGTAAATAAATAAATATACATATAAACAATTTACTGTTTTCCTCTCACAAATGAAGAAAAATGTTGAATTTATTAACAGTCTAGAGTGCGGCCAGTCACCGCGGGCAGCCGTACTACAAAAATTCCTCCGAAAATAGCGAAAGAACGCAAATCGTCTCAAAGTGAACGCAATGTAGTTAAGTGGAACTCTTTAACAAAAATGATTCCATACTGGCAAAATTACGTCTGTCGAACATAAGAGGGTTTTTATTACCGCAAGGACCAATGATGATAAGGTACAGGTCTTACTCAAATGTTTTATATTAACGAATAAATGATATTAATATGCAGCACTGCATGGATGTATAGTTTGCGTGGGGGAACTATGTATGATCAATTCATCAGTGAAGTGGGTGTTGATTTTTCGATCTAGTTTTTCTTGCTACCTCGCTAAGCGCGAAGACACGTACAAACAATAATAGAGTAATAATATATACATATAACATTTACTGTTTACCATCTCAAATATGAAAAAAAATCGTTGATTCTTACGTAGAATTCCAGTCACGGGGCAGACTTACTACAAAAACCGAAGCGAGACGCAAATTCATAAGCATAATGGACCTTTAAATTCAACAAACGCGCGACGTACCGCACCAAGCACTCACATCACCACACGCACCTGGCACGCTAACCCCGCCCTGCTGACATGGCGGCGTTTTATATTTGCAATTTTTTTATACCCTTCTTCAAAGAAAGGGCGCCATTACAATACATAACAATCAGATTTTGTGAATTTCCAAGACAAACTTCAAACGAAAAATATGTACGCCGCCAACACAACCCACACCAGGTATAACTCAAGAAAGGCCATACTCAATGAACACTAAACCTTTACTCTAACTATATAACCTAACCTAAACAAGATCTAACCACGTAAGGTAAACTCCGCCATTAAAAACTTATGAGGAACAGTGATACCAGCCGTAAGAGGAACCACCAGTGGTGACGGGTCGGGAGATGACCTTTGTCAAGCATCGATCACCAGCACCTTACTTCTTTTGCCGCCAATGTGAAGAAAGAAGGAAGGGAGGAGACACAGAGAAAGAAGGGAGGGAGGAGACACAGAGAAAGAAGGGAGGGAGGAGGCACAGAGAAAGAAGGGAGGGAGGAGACACAGAGAAAGAAGGGAGGGGGGAGAAACAGAGAAAGAAGGGAGGAGGCACAGAGAAAGAAGGGAGGGAGGAGACACAGAGAAAGAAGGGAGGGAGGAGACACAGAGAAAGAAGGGAGGGAGGAGACACAGAGAAAGAAGGGAGGGAGGAGAGAGAAAGAAGGGAGGGAGGAGACACTGAGAAAGAAGGGAGGGAGGAGACACCGAGAAGGAAGGAAGGGAGGAGACACAGAGATAGAAGGAAAGGAGGAGACACAGAGAAAGGAATAACTTCAAAGGACAAATAGAGGGTGGGAGGCTGATGATGGGAGGAAGGGAGAGGTAAGCAGATGGTCGGAGGAGAATTAAGAATCCTTTACTCTCAATTCATCCATCTTCTCATCCTCTCCCTCCACCTCCTCACTTTATTCATCCTTTCTTGCATCGCGTCTTCCTTTGCCTTCTGGCTCTCCCCGTCCAAGTAACCCCTCGTCTACATAATCTAGGGAACTTTCTTATGCCTTTACCTGCTGATATCTTTTCTGAATTCGGTTCACATCATAGACCGACACCCCGCCAGCCTCCGCATGTACACCAAAGTAAGTCCTGGTACCTCAAGAGTGTACTGATGTTTTCATTTCAATGATATCACACTAAAGTTCATACTTAGACAATCGATAAAGAAAGCGTGGAAGCGAGGAGGATAGAAGGTGGGAATAGAGGAAAAGAGGTGAATATATATAAGAAAGAGAAGGAAATGAGGGGAAGACAGATACAGAAGTTCTAGATACCATCACACACACTTCTCTGTTCACAGTTGTCTTACATACAACAGACGGCTCCTGTGAAAGAATGCCTCGCATACCGGGCCACCTGTCACCTTCTCCCTCGAGATACAGGTCGTGGCACTCTCCCCAACTCCTCTCCGGGGCTGCAGGTCGCAGCAGTTCTCCCCAGGGCAGAAGGTTGTGGCACTCTCCCCACAGCTGCGGGTCGTGGCACTCTCCACACAGCTGCGGGTCGTGGCACTCTCCCCACAGCTGCAGGTCGTGGCACTCTCTCCACAGCTGCGGGTCGTGGCACTCTCCCCACCGCTGCGGGTCGTGGCACTCTCCCCACCTCATCTCTAGGGCTGCGGGTCGTGGCACTTTCATCATCTCCTCCCCTTAGCCTACAGGTCGTGGGGCTCTCCCGAACTCCCCCCTAGGGCTGCGGGTCGTGCCACTCACCACAATTATGCCACCGCCACAACAGCATAAACACACGCTCTCCTGCCGCGTCTCACACCATCTCGGTGGACCACATTAAAAATATACATATATATATATATATATATATATATATATATATATATATATATATATATATATATATATATATATATACATACATACATACATACATACATACATACTGAAAAACTCAGCAGAACAGAAACTTTTTCATGGCTCCGTCGCACCTTCTAAAAGACAGAATTCCAGTTTCCTGTGTAGTTGATTCTCATTTTGCTTGCGAGAATCTGAGTGAACTGACACAAGTGGAATGCACATATAACATGTGTGTGGCAGCGTAACTTACCTGGATACTGAGTGATGAGGCAGGGCGGGACATCTCTGCCGCTGTGCTATGGCCACGGGGGGGTGTGTGTACAGTAATGATGCTCAGCAGTTGACGAGCCTTACTTCATCTACATCGTCTGATCTAACGGCTTGATTTTGTGTCTGTCGCTTCTTGATTGTTACTCAAGATTAGACTGTATCACATGAGTATCCGGTGGCGTATTTTCTATCTATCTTGTGAGCAGAAATGCTTTTCGCGTTTATCTATAATCGAAAACATCAATGTTGTACATCTGCATAAAGGAAGGCTCTGATGGTGTACATTACAGTTTGAATTGTGTGAACTGCAGGAGACGACCTGGACCACGGTGGGTCAAGATCCTTCTTTCCCAAAGTCCTACGCAGCGGTGGCGAGTTCCCGTTTAACGCGCGAGAAGGGGCATGGGACACAGGTGGGTGGCAACCAAATCCACGACCAGAAATACCTTGAGAGGGTAAAGCTCCCTGGGGACTGGTTGGTTGCTGAGGCGGTGGTAACCGGGAGGGAGAGCGAGCGAGCGAGCGGAGGCAGTTAAAGTGCACGACGCCCACCTGGTCGTGACTGGTGTCACCGTGAGCACCAGACTCACTATGACGGTCGCTCACCTTACCCGGGGAGACCCACCACCACCTGCCTGCTGCCACCGAGGTATCCTATAGCAGAGCAGTCACGTGGCTCCCCAGAAATATTCAGGGACTTTCTTTTTTTTATCGTACTATTGACCTACACATACCGATTTTCTACCCAGTGAACGTCGACCTGCTGGAGTTCTGCGAGTTCATATTTATTCACTTCTACGTCTTTTAATTCCAGCGTCATCACCAGATGAGATATGAGCACTTGTTAAGTGCTTCACGTTCCGGGTAATGTACCTGGGGACGGTGCATGCCAGGGGTAATGTACCTGGGGGACGGTGCATGCCAGGGGTAATGTACCTGGGGGAGGGTGCATGCCAGGGGTAATGTTCTGTCCGTGGCTACGCTGCGCACCCTTGGCCAGGGTACCTGTACCTGGCCTTGATGTGGATACCTGGCCACTGCTCTCGACTGTTCCAGGTGTGTGTGTATAGCTGACAACGTGTTGCAGTGCCTGACCAAGCTGTGTACCTGACCATGGTGTGTGTGCCCGAGCCGGGCATGTGCAAATGGGGCTGGGGTATGTGTACACTGTTAAGTGTCTGCATATTTCTATCATAACATGTGCACATGACCACATGTGCACATGTGTCTGGTCATGGTGTAGGTATCCTTCAAGGCTTCGGTCACCAAGCTGTGGTGTCTCAGAGCCTGTAGATAAAAGTCATCTTCTGTCATCACCAGGGAGCAGTGCCTAGAGCCAGAATCTTAGCCATTAACTTAGCAGAAATCCCCGGGTGCACAGGGGTCCTCAGTGCCAAACATCATCTGGCACCAGGTCTCAATGCCAGTCACAACCTGGCACAAAAAAACGCAGTGCCCTGGTCCTTTACATGCCTGTCAACAACTGGCACCCAACTCAGAGCTCACCGCCGGAGTGCCAGAGTCATCACCCCTGCACCAAACATCGTTGGCTAGATGAAGTCATCGCTCGGCAATAAGCAGTGTGACGTTTGGCGTGCTGGCAGCCTCCTCGACCAGTCTTGCCCTGATGAAGTAAGAGGAGCCATCCTTGAAGCGGTTGGACTAGTAGGAGCAACACAAAGGCATCGTTTGGGCTTAGAATCATCATCTTATGTTTTGCTATCCTACGAGACGTACGAAACTTCCGTCTCTCCCGCGCATTCTTTTAAGCGAAAATTGCAGTGCGTGGGAAACCTTGAGAACTTGGTCGCTTCGTCTGGAGGACACAAGCATAAACGATTTATTACGGAACTGTTCACACGTTTTTATCCGTGCGTGATACATGGGATCGAGGACTGCCCTCGTGGCTGGTGTTCCACCTGTGGTGTGCCATGAAGACGTGTGCTGTGTGTGTGGCCACAGGATCGATTGAGAGGACGAGTGGCGGCTGGCTGCCTCGCCCCTGCATCATTCATCACCTCAGCACACGGCCCACCCGCTGTCCTCGGTGGTCCCAGAAGCCTAGATTTAACCTGAGTGGTTGCAACTACAAATTGATTATATATTTGATCTCTCTCTTTCCCGCCAGGAAATTTGAATTCAAAAATCATTATAGTATTTTCCTGTAAACGCGATTCTATATCGGTTCATTTTGTGCCTACTGTTCTCCAGAGAGGGAATGCTAAACTGTCCGAGACCCGTTTACTTAGATGTATTCAGCGTGTGATGTAATTCTCCCTACTGACTTATTTCCCACCTTCGCTTGGTGGCCAATTCTCCAGCTCTGCCTAGGTGACATCATATTTCCAGCGCAGCCTAATGACACTTCCCAACTACCTAATGACTAATTTCCCACCTACGCCTAGTGGCTTATTTTCCTGCTCCGCCTTATTACTTCCCAAATCTGCATAGCGACTTATTTCCCTGCTTCGCCTAGTGATGTATTTTCCTACTCTGCCTAGTGACTTATCTTAAAATCCTGCTCCGTTTAGTGACTTAATTCCCAGCTCCGCTTAGTGACTTATTTCCTAGCTCCGCTTCGGGACTTATTCCCAAGCTCCGCTTCGGGACTTATTCCCAAGCTCCGCTTAGGAACTTATTCCCAAGCTTCGATTAGGAACTTATCCCCATGCTCCGTTTAGTGACTCATTTCTCAGCTCTGCTTCGTGACTATTTCTCAGCTCTGCCAAGTGACTTATTTCCCCCTTCCGCCTAGCGACTAGTTTTCCAGCTCCGACTCTTGGTTTATTTCTTAACTCTGCCAACTCTGTCTACTTACTTTCCAGTTCCGCTTAGTCAATCATTTCCTAGCTGCTTCGTGACTTTACGTCCCAGCTCTGCCAAGTGACTTATTTCCCACTTTCGCTTACACTTATTTTCCAGCTTTGCCTACTAACTTATTTCGCAGCTCCACCTTGTGACTTGTTTCTCAACTCTGCCTAATGACTTATTTCTCAGGTTTGCCTGGTGACTTATTTTCTTGATCCGCGTACTCATTTCCTCAGCTCTGCATAGTGACTTATTTCCCAAGATTCAAGTAACTTATTTTCTAGGTCTGCCTCGTTGATTATCTTCCAGCTCTGCCTAGTCACTTATTTCCCAGCACTGCTTATTGACTAATTTCCCAGCTCTGCATGGACTTATTTCCCAGCTCTGCTTATTGACTAATTTCCCAGCTCTGCATAGAGACTTATTTCCCCAGCTCCGCTGAATGGCTCTTTCCCGAAATCTGCACCGTGGCTTATTCTTCAGCTCTGCCTAGTAACTTAATTTCCAACTCCGCTCTGGGACTTATTCTTCAGCTGTTTACTGCCTCATTTTCCAGTTACACTTCATAGCCCTGCCGAATGACTTTTTTCCCTATCTCCGTTTCGTTACTTATTCCCTAGCTCCGCCTAATGACTATTCCAGCTTTGCCTAGTTCTTCATTTCCCAGGTATGCTCAGAGACTCAATTTCCACCTCTGCCTGGTGATATATTTCCCAACTCTGCCTTCTAACTTATTCTCAATTTCAACCTCTGCCTGGTGATTTATTTCCCAACTCTGCCTTCTAACTTATTCTCAATTTCAACCTCTGCCTGGTGATTTATTTCCCAACTCTGCCTTCTAACTTATTCTCAATTTCCACCTCTGCCTGGTGATTTATTTCCCAACTCTGCCTTCTAACTTATTCTCAATTTCCACCTCTGCCTGGTGATTTATTTCCCAACTCTGCCTTCTAACTTATTCCTCTGCTCCCCCTAAACTTATTTTCAAGTTCTACTTGATTTATGTCGCAGCTTGACCCACCTATTTATTTTCCAGCTCCGTTTTAGTTAATTGTTTCCCATTTCTGCCTTGTTAACTTATTTCCCGAACTCCGCCTAGTGACTTACTTCGCAGCTCTACATAAGTGACGTATTTCCCTACTCCGCTTAGTGACCTAATTCTCATCTCTCCCTGTTGATTTATTCCCGGATGCACTCAGTGACTTATTTCCCAACTACACGATATATTTTCCAGCTCTGCCCAGTGACTTATCTTCCAACTCTGCTTATTCAAACTGTCTGCCCGAAGGTCAGTCTAATCTAAGGCAGAACAACAATATCAACGACGTCACTCGTGACTAATCCACATTTGCTCTGTATCCCATGCCAACAGTCAGCAAACATTAAACATTGATCGAGACCTAATTCTTCTGAAGGCCGACCGTCATATCAAAGTGGAACGATTAAATACCTCATTATACGGCACAGGCTATTGCCTTTGTATTATATTACTGAACAGAAAAATCTAATGCATGGCGCAGTACCATAGATTTTATCGTTGATGTGAATGTTGTACCTTGACCCCTCACACAAAACTCGAATTTTTTCCGATCACTTGTTTCGAACGGTGTCCTCAAAACGCCCCGAAAGAATCAAATTTACCAATGAATCATGTCCGAGCACAGTGTACGGACTGGTCCTGCTGAATGTGGTTTAAGAGTTATTCCCTCTACATTATTCGAAGTGTTTGTAGCCCTCAACCAGTTCAAGTTTTCGTATTTCTTATCCAGGCACTGTACATAAGATATGCATAAATGTACCAACTAAAGACAAGATGAACACAAGAACCAATAAACAGATAAGGCACTTTAGTTCACTCTCGTGGTGTCATAAACAGTGAGAAAGCTAAGGGCTAGGCTAAACGACATCGTTAATGTCATACATAAAAATTTCCAGATTGCATCAGAAATACTCGGTGCATAAAATGTTGTTAGTAAGGTCACTAATTACAAGGAGGATTAATACTAAGACCTACTTTTGAAGTTTGTGATTGGCGTGCATGCTTAGCAAAGGGCGTTAACTACCATAGTTAACACGTATCATTTTATTTAGTTGCTTTAATGGAATGGTTTCTAGTTGCTACTGATGATTATCGGAAATATGACTATCAAGGATTTAAATTAATTCTGTTATGGCAGCGACCATCGTTCCTCTCACGCTAGTGATACTCTGCAGTTTGCCCTTGTGAGTTATTACGTAAATTAAATGTACGAGATAAAAGTAGACGAAAACTTCCTGTATGAAAAAAAATGACTCGATGCGGGATGAAAAATTTAATAAATTTAGGAAGAAATAGAACACTCAAGTCTCTTGATTTTCAGCTTGTGCTGGGTAATCCTAACCCAAAATGTCTTAGAAAGTATATGAAATAAATCAGCTACAGGTTGAATATTGATCAATTCTCTGTCAAAGGACAGTAAAGACAAACAAAAGACGAAACAAATGTAATGCCCTTCATTTTGTGCACGCTTTCCAAAAGAAAATCATACATGGAAAATATCTGAAAGTTATCAGAACCGTGTACATACCAAACATAAAGTTGTTCAACACCCATCAAAAAGTGGTTATATATGAGTACTCATCTCCTTAACGTTAAACTCGCGAGGATGTATTTCCCCAACACATCATTTAACATCAAATCTACCCAACACAGTGTAAACATTACATCATCCCCAAACAATTACCATAATTTGAAAGCATCATTAATTTGTGCTTTAAGAGCTGTATAGCAACGTTCTACACTACTTGTGAACTTGGAATACATGCATGCGTAAATTACGGTGCGTCTATCACATCGTCAGTGATAAGAAGTGCTGTCTTTTCTAAGTGCATGAAAGACAATGGAATATACCTTCTGCTTTATGAACACTGCAGAATGAATCATCGTTGAGTCTTCTTGCTTCTTGTCTACCGGCAGATGAAAGGTGGTTAACGTGGTGCTCCTACTTGCGGTACCTGTAGAAGCCCTCGCCACTCTTCCTGCCCAGCTTGCCCTCCTCCACCAACTTGACCAAGGTGGGAACCATTTGGAACGCCTGCTCCTCAGGGTAATCCGTAGACCAGGCTGTGATACAAGTCCTTCTCGTTACTTCCCGAAGGATATACAAGTTTGAAATACAATAATAATTCTAAACATGAGAAACAGCAGTAATATGGGGTAAAGAGGCAGTCTTTTACACCCACTAATCTCCCTTCCCACATGCAAAAACTGGTAAACACACAAGTAAGCGACATACGCCAGTGAATACACATGTATTCGCATAAACACACACACAAACACACAAAACCTGATCACAAATTTTCAGGTTTTCAAACCAGCTTTATGTAATCAAAGACAGTAAGCAGATCCAAGGATGGAACAACAAGAGACCATAACATGAAATCAAAGAAGAATTTTGCCATTAAATATGAAACGGACTTCTACAGTATAGAAGTAATGGACGAATGGAATAAACTAAATTTTGCCATTAAATATGAAAAGGACTTCTACAGTATAGAAGTAATGGACGAATGGAATAAACTACGTTATGGGACACTGAATGTGGGCAGCATACAAAAGTTTAAAAAGTTTATGATAGTTGAGAGAGTTCAAGAGCTAGGTCCTCATTTTCATATACCTCCTTCCTTCTACAGTACAAAAAGATAATTACAAGTAGGTAGTGAGACACAGATCTTGGTGATGTAGGAAGTTCAATGATCTTTAAAAGATGCAGGGATAGAACAACCAAATGCTATACCATGAAATTAAAGAGTTGTTGGAATGGATGTACAAAGTCACTTCTACTGTATGAACAGCAGAGGATGAACGGAATAAATAGAGAGAACAAAGTAACTGCAGAAAGCATTAAGTCTAAAAAGTTGTATGATAGGAATAAAGTCCAGGAGATGGTGACCATGGGGTGTAAAACTCCCTCCCCATATAGTACAAACAGGTAATCATACAAGTACATTATCATTCAGTCTTTATCTTCATCAGATCTATTATGTATCCACTGAGAGTTTGCCAAATAGTAGATGTTACTAAACCGTGCATTCTCTACTATTACCACTTCATCTGAGATTTAACTCTCTTACATTTATCAGTGGAAGTAAACACCTCACTGAATTAAACTTTGACGACAAAAACATGCTAAGGAATCAGTTAATGTAAGGTTCACGTCAATGAAGCTCTAGTTTCGTCGACTTTTGGTGTGGCAAGGTCAAATCTATCCTCATATTTAATCAGTAAAATTAAGTCATACCCCAAGTTTTGAAGAGTTTTTCCATTACTGTGACAGACAAATGGACGAACCAGTGAAGAGATTTCGCAACTATAAACAATTTTTACTTGAAGACATCCCTTAATTGCATCTCACCTTTATTAACTAACTTCATGGTGTCTAAACCTATGAAGTCGAGCAGCTCAAAGGGTCCCATGGGATAGCTAGCACCCAGCTTCATGGCGGTGTCGATATCCTCCATGGTGGCGTCCCCTATAACCAAAAAGAGTGTTCATCAGCCAACAATTCTTTGTGGACATAAAAAGGTGACACAGTATGACCTTTTCATTAAGTAACTATTAGAAATACTGTTTATATATTTCAGTGTGCGTCTCTGAAACAGGAATTCAAATCCACGCAAACACACACACGCATGCACTTACCTCGCTCAATCAACCTAATGGCAGATAGCAAGTAGGGGACCAGCAGGTAGTTGACGATGAAACCAGGCGTATCCTTACACTGTACGGTAATCTTGCCTAAGGCCGCTCCCCAGGCTGTCATGGCATCCATGGTTGCTTGGGAAGTCTCAGGGATCCGTACCACCTGCCGTGAGTGAGCAAGAAGACTTTAAATAGTTAAAGAGGTTAGCATCTCTGGGATCTTTGAATCTAATCAGCTACGTAACTGAAGTAAATCTTCAGCCAAGCATAGAAACTTTACAAGTGGATATGTAAAAGTTTAAATTTATTCTCAAAAAGATGCTATTGTTCCATAAAGCTCAAACTGGGATTTTATTTCTTAAACATTTCCATCATGTTAGGTAATACTAGATTAGACATTGGTACGCTATGGAAGAATATAACGATCATGCTGTTTGCTCTTTTTACTGACTAATGCCAAGTATTTCATTTCTTTACGTTGGAGGCTCTAGTCACACACAAAAGTCTACAGAGAGAGGTTAATAAAAGGAAAAATGAACAGATAAGGGAAAGTATTTCAGAATTTTGGAGGATGTTAAAAACCTGTCCTTCATGTGTGCTAGGTGATACTTATTGGGAAAGACATGAGAGGGTAGGGTGTTCCACAGCTTCGAGGTGCTGGGAAAGAAATAGTTGCCAAAATGGCCCACCCTTGGGTTGCCAACAGCCACACAATAATCTTGTGACACAGTAGCTTGCTGAGGATTGTGTGGTCTTGCTACTGGTGGGGGAATACATGCAGCCTTCTATCAGAAGCAAAAACCCAAGGGATATCTATAAGAGAAAAAGTGAACCAACATTGTGGTGAAGAGCAACTTTTGAAATTACCTGGGAGAGCTGATACGTCAGACTATTTTCGACTCAACTCTGTCAAGTATGGATACAGAGCTAGAACCACCCTAGATATGGGAGCAGTATTCCAATGATGGATCAATCCTTTCTATAAACAAGGCACCTGCTGTGAAGAAAAGAAATTTCGACTCTATACAAGCCTTCCAATTTCTTGAGACCCTTTCTGTAATCTGGCTTCCAAGAAGCACGATTCATTATTCACTAACCTCCTCTAATGGGGTACATTTTACTAGATCATGATAAAAATAGTTAAAAAAAAATCCTTGTCTGATTAGTTGAGCTCTTGACTTATATCATCACATGGGACTACATAATCTTGAATGTAATTATGTAAATCTTTAACACCCACAAAGGGTGCTCCGTAGCAGCCAAAGTATAAATCATAAGCAATGACTGGATGGTTTTACGTTATGGTAACTAAATTCACATGCAAGGCTCACGTCCTTCTGGGGTGATAAAATACAGTGGAACAGGAAGCAGCGTTTGTTTTGATTACTTTCAACAAATACAGCCATAAATAATGCATATGACAGACTTGTTTTAGTTTTACTTAAACATACTTTTCTCTCCATTAAAACCAAAAAGGAAACCTGTATGTAGTGGTAACTATGTACTGGCAGAATATAATTTTTTTTTTTTTTTTCATACTATTCGCCATTTCCCGCGATAGCGAGGTAGCGTTAAGAACAGAGGACTGGGCCTTTGAGGGAATATCTTCACCTGGCCCTCTTCTCTGTTCCCTCTTTTGGAAAATTAAAAAAAAAAAAAAAAAAGAGAGGGGAGGATTTCCAGCCCCCCGCTCCCTTCCCTTTTAGTCGCCTTTTACGACACGCAGGGAATACGTGGGAAGTATTCTTTCTCCCCTATCCCCTATATATATATATATATATATATATATATATATATATATATATATATATATATATATATATATTTTTTTTTTTATACTTTGTCGCTGTCTCCCGCGTTTGCGAGGTAGCGCAAGGAAACAGACGAAAGAAATGGCCCAACCCCCCTCCATACACATGTATATAAATACGTCCACACACGCAAATATACATACCTACACAGCTTTCCATGGTTTACCCCAGACGCTTCACATGCCTTGCTTCAATCCACTGACAGCACGTCAACCCCGGTATACCACATCGCTCCAATTCACTCTATTCCTTGCCCTCCTTTCACCCTCCTGCATGTTCAGGCCCCGATCACACAAAATCTTTTTCACTCCATCTTTCCACCTCCAATTTGGTCTCCCTCTTCTCCTTGTTCCCTCCACCTCCGACACATATATCCTCTTGGTCAATCTTTCCTCACTCATCCTCTCCATGTGCCCAAACCACTTCAAAACACCCTCTTCTGCTCTCTCTACCACGCTCTTTTTATTTCCACACATCTCTCTTACCCTTACGTTACTCACTCGATCAAACCACCTCACATCACACATTGTCCTCAAACATCTCATTTCCAGCACATCCATCCTCCTGCGCACAACTCTATCCATAGCCCACGCCTCGCAACCATACAACATTGTTGGAACCACTATTCCTTCAAACATACCCATTTTTGCTTTCCGAGATAATGTTCTCGACTTCCACACATTCTTCAAGGCCCCCAGGATTTTCGCCCCCTCCCCCACCCTATGATCCACTTCCGCTTCCATCCGCTGCCAGATCCACTCCCAGATATCTAAAACACTTCAATTCCTCCAGTTTTTCTCCATTCAAACTCACCTCCCAATTGACTTGACCCTCAACCCTACTGTACCTAATAACCTTGCTCTTATTCACATTTACTCTTAACTTTCTTCTTCCACACACTTTTCCAAAATCAGTCACCAGCTTCTGCAGTTTCTCACATGAATCAGCCACCAGCGCTGTATCATCAGCGAACAACAACGGACTCACTTCCCAAGCTCTCTCATCCCCAACAGACTTCATACTTGCCCCTCTTTCCATATATATATATATGGATTACGTGTTAATTGACAGGCGTGCGAAAGAGAGACTTTTGGATGTTAATGTGCTGAGAGGTGCAACTGGAGGGATGTCTGATCATTATCTTGTGGAGGCTAAGGTGAAGATTTGTATGGGTTTTCAGAAAAGAAGAGTGAATGTTGGGGTGAAGAGGGTGGTGAGAGTAAGTGAGCTTGAGAAGGAGACCTGTGTGAGGAAGTACCAGGAGAGAATGAGTACAGAATGGAAAAAGGTGAGAACAATGGAAGCAAGGGGAGTGGGGGAGGAGGAATGGGATGTATTTAGGGAATCAGTGATGGATTGCGCAAAAGATGCTTGTGGCATGAGAAGAGTGGGAGGTGGGTTGATTAGAAAGGGTAGTGAGTGGTGGGATGAAGAAGTAAGAGTATTAGTGAAAGAGAAGAGAGAGGCATTTGGACGATTTTTGCAGGGAAAAAATGCAATTGAGTGGGAGATGTATAAAAGATAGAGACAGGAGGTCAAGAGAAAGGTGCAAGAGGTGAAAAAAAGGGCAAATGAGAGTTGGGGTGAGAGAGTATCATTAAATTTTAGGGAGAATAAAAAGATGTTCTGGAAGGAGGTAAATAAAGTGCGTAAGACAAGGGAGCAAATGGGAACTTCAGTGAAGGGCACAAATGGGGAGGTGATAACAAGTAGTGGTGATGTGAGAAGGAGATGGAGTGAGTATTTTGAAGGTTTGTTGAATGTGTTTGATGATAGAGTGGCAGATATAGGGTGTTTTGGTCGAGGTGGTGTGCAAAGTGAGAGGGTTAGGGAAAATGATTTGGTAAACAGAGAAGAGGTAGTGAAAGCTTTGCGGAAGATGAAAGCCGGCAAGGCAGCAGGTTTGGATGGTATTGCAGTGGAATTTATTAAAATAGGGGGTGACTGTATTGTTGACTGATTGGTAAGGTTATTTAATGTATGTATGACTCATGGTGAGGTGCCTGAGGATTGGCGGAATGCGTGCATAGTGCCATTGTACAAAGGCAAAGGGGATAAGAGTGAGTGCTCAAATTACAGAGGTATAAGTTTGTTGAGTATTCCTGGTAAATTATATGGGAGGGTATTGATTGAGAGGGTGAAGGCATGTACAGAGCATCAGATTGGGGAAGAGCAGTGTGGTTTCAGAAGTGGTAGAGGATGTGTGGATCAGGTGTTTGCTTTGAAGAATGTATGTGAGAAATACTTAGAAAAGCAAATGGATTTGTATGTAGCATTTATGGATCTGGAGAAGGCATATGATAGAGTTGATAGAGATGCTCTGTGGAAGGTATTAAGAATATATGGTGTGGGAGGCAAGTTGTTAGAAGCAGTGAAAAGTTTTTATCGAGGATGTAAGGCATGTGTACGTGTAGGAAGAGAGGAAAGTGATTGGTTCTCAGTGAATGTAGGTTTGCGGCAGGGGTGTGTGATGTCTCCATGGTTGTTTAATTTGTTTATGGATGGGGTTGTTAGGGAGGTAAATGCAAGAGTTTTGGAAAGAGGGGCAAGTATGAAGTCTGTTGGGGATGAGAGAGCTTGGGAAGTTAGTCAGTTGTTGTTCGCTGATGATACAGCGCTGGTGGCTGATTCATGTGAGAAACTGCAGAAGCTGGTGACTGAGTTTGGTAAAGTGTGTGGAAGAAGAAAGTTAAGAGTAAATGTGAATAAGAGCAAGGTTATTAGGTACAGTAGGGTTGAGGGTCAAGTCAATTGGGAGGTGAGTTTGAATGGAGAAAAACTGGAGGAAGTGAAGTGTTTTAGATATCTGGGAGTGGATCTGGCAGCGGATGGAACCATGGAAGCGGAAGTGGATCATAGGGTGGGGGAGGGGGCGAAAATTCTGGGGGCCTTGAAGAATGTGTGGAAGTCGAGAACATTATCTCGGAAAGCAAAAATGGGTATGTTTGAAGGAATAGTGGTTCCAACAATGTTGTATGGTTGCGAGGCGTGGGCTATGGATAGAGTTGTGCGCAGGAGGATGGATGTGCTGGAAATGAGATGTTTGAGGACAATGTGTGGTGTGAGGTGGTTTGATCGAGTGAGTAACGTAAGGGTAAGAGAGATGTGTGGAAATAAAAAGAGCGTGGTTGAGAGAGCAGAAGAGGGTGTTTTGAAGTGGTTTGGGCACATGGAGAGAATGAGTGAGGAAAGATTGACCAAGAGGATATATGTGTCGGAGGTGGAGGGAACGAGGAAAAGAGGGAGACCAAATTGGAGGTGGAAAGAGGGAGTGAAAAAGATTTTGTGTGATCGGGGCTGAACATGCAGGAAGGTGAAAGGAGGGCAAGGAATAGAGTGAATTGGAGCGATGTGGTATACCGGGGTTGACGTGCTGTCAGTGGATTGAATCAAGGCATGTGAAGCGTCTGGGGTAAACCATGGAAAGCTGTGTAGGTATGTATATTTGCGTGTGTGGACGTATGTATATACATGTGTATTGGGGGGGGCCATTTCTTTCGTCTGTTTCCTTGCGCTACCTCGCAAACGCGGGAGACAGCGACAAAGTATAAAAAAAAAAATATATATATATATATATATATATATATATATATATATATATATATATATATATATATATATATATATCTTTCTTTCTTTCAAACTATTCGCCATTTCCCGCATTAGCGAGGTAGCGTTAAGAACAGAGGACTGGGCCTTTGAGGGAATACCCTCACCTGGCCCAATTCTCTGTTCCTTCTTTTGGAAAATTAAAAAAAACCGAGAGGGGAGGATTTCCAGCCCCCCGCTCCCTCCCCTTTTAGTCGCCTTCTACGACACGCAGGGAATACGTGGGAAGTACTCTTAATCCCCTATCCCCAGGGATCTATATATATATATATTTTTTTTTTTTGCTTCCTCGCTGTCTCCCGCGTTTGCGAGGTATGGGTATGTTTGAAGGAATAGTGGTTCCAACAACGCCGCATGGTTGCGAGGCGCGGGCCATGGACAGAGTTGTGCGCAGGAGGACGGATGCGCTGGAAATGAGATGCTTGAGGATTATATATATATATATATATATATATATATATATATTTTTTTTTTTTTTGCTTTGTCACCGTCTCCCGCGTTTGCGAGGTAGCGCAAGGAAACAGACGAAGGAAATGGCCCAACCCACCCCCATACACATATAAGAATTGTTTTCACGTTTGACATAAGAACCGCGCACATGTGGCAGTACAGCCTGCTACATATACATACAAGATCAATAATTACACTGCACCTGGTTATTTACATTCTGTAAATGCTGACTTCATTACTTTAAGTATTCTTGACGTGAGTGTTTCTATTACTTCTAGAGGCTTTAAGTGTTTTCAGGACTTAGTTTTCTTGCTTTGTAAATACTGCATATCCTGCAAATGTTTGCAGCGAGGTCCCAAGCGTTGCTACACAAAACACTGTATCCACTTGGTCTCCCGCCCTTAAGGACCTGAGTAACAAGCAAATGCACGCCACCAAATTACTTTAAAGCTCACATAGTATGCTGTCATTATTCACACTGTAGATAGCGTGAATATCCTAGGTACCTTGCTCACTCTGAAGCCTACACATCCTTTCCAACTCGCAACCCTAATCTAAACACATCAGTGATTCATCGCCTCAAGTTCTAACACGACAACATAATTCATACCTCTCTACCTTAAAAGAATCACGGGTCATGCAGCTTCGAGTCTGTCTGGTGAGCCTATCAGATACACAAACAAGCGTATCCCGTACCTGAAAATGTTCTCCTACCATGTGACTCCTTCCTGTCAGCCAGTAAGAACTCAATGAAACCTTCTCGTTTACTTCCTCTTGAGCAGCAGAATCATGTGACTCCTGCTTCTTCCCCCTCTGACTGGGGCTTTTTGGGACCTCATCATCAACCATCCCTCCATATTAATTCTGTGGAATCTCATCATCTGGCTCTTGCAGAAGCTGCAAAATCACCATGGGAACTCAGCAATGCCTCCACCTATGTAGCAAAGCCACAAGACCTGAGCTATTCCTCCTCCCTTCTGCACCACAACCGCGGGAACTAAGCAACGCCTTTTTCTTCCTGAAAGCCTACGGCACAACAATAGGATTTTGGCAATACCATATTGCTCCTTCAAGACAATCATGGTACCTTGGCAGTGCCTCTCCCAGTAACAGCACCATAAGGCCAGGATAAGACTCATCTCATCTGTAGCAGCAACACATAAGTAGGTAACGACTCATCTCTCCTATAGCAGGAGCAAGAGGCCAGGAAAAGACTCATCTCTTCTGTAGCAGCAACACAAGCAGGTAATGACTCATCTCTCCAGTAGCAGGAGCAAGAGACCAGGCAATGACTCCTCCAACCTGTAGCAGCACCATGAAAACAGGAAGTGCCTTACCTCTCCTGCAGCAGCATAAAGAGACCAAGCAATGACTTATCCCACCTGTTATAACAAAGTGAGAACAAGCAAGGATTCATCTTTCCTGTAGCTGCATTAAGAGAGTAGGCAATGCCTCATCCCTCATCACGAGACTATGCAATGACTCGTCTCTCCTGTAACTGCATTACAATACTTGGCAATGACTCATACCTCCTGTAGCAGCATCAAGAGACCAGGCAATGACTCATTTTTCCTGTAGCAGCACCATAAAACTACAATGACTCATCTCTACTGCAAAAGCATCAGGAGACCAAGCAATGACTCAACTCCCCAGTATTAACAACAAAGAAAACAAGCAATGACTCCTTTCTCCTAAAACAGCAGAGAGAGACAAGGCGATGATCTATTTCTTCTTTCTCCTGTAGTAGCCCTATAAGGCCAGGCAGTGACTGGCCTCAGCTGTAGAAGCAACACAAGACCAGGAAATAATTCAGCTCTCCTGTAACAGCACCACAAGACCTGACAATGACTCTGCTCTCCTGTAGCAGCATTAAGAGCCTAAGCAGTGATTATTTGTTCTTTAGCAATACTAAAGAATTCCTACCTTACTTCTACTTCTGCCCACCAGTTACAGCTCACCCCTGGGTTGCACCTTGCTGGACATCAATATAGTACAGTACTGCTGTGTTATGCAAGTTTCAATATCCACTCTCAACCTCACCATCATGAAATAAATTAGACATCTATAAACCACTTTGCAAATGTGCATTTATGTTACTTTATAATCCTTTGTATAATTTGTGATTATGGCATATGTCAGTTTGAGAAGGAGGGTTTTTGGTATAACATGGGTGTAAGTCTTTATGCATAAGCGTAATTTGTATCAACATATGGTAAAACTGGTGGTTCCTAGGGCAACCGAGAACCAAACTCGTTTTACCAAAAAGATTACCTTTTTTCCAGTAATATTTTGGCTACTGGCTGTCTAATGTGTAAATCATGTATGCCATCTTTTGTAAAACAAAGCATCCACGATTTAAGGACATGATTATTGGTAATGTAAACTATCTATCCATCTGTATATCATCATTATTCCATTCCTAATTCTTTGGGGTGGACCAGGGACATTCAGCTTCAAAAAACCTCTCTAGCATTTTCATCCTGTGTCTAATGCATTAAAGTGAAACATGGAATTCCATACATAAAATACTTCTTACTTTTACACTTAACACATCATGGTTCAGAAAAAACTTTAATCTGGACCTTAAAATTTCCCATCCCAATTCAATAATGCAAATAGCCAAATCAACTGTTTTACCGTAAAGAGATTCTGATGAGCTCCTACAGTAGCATCAAAATAAGAGGAATAAGCTTAGAATACTTGTTATTAATATAGCTTCCTACTTCTTGGAAACATTCATTGATATTTCCCATCCCTAAGAAGGGTGACCGTTCTGATTCCTCTAACTATCGTCCTGTTGCCTTGACATCTACCATTTCCAAAGTCTTTGAATCACTCCTTTGCTCCCATATCCTTAAACCCCTTAAAGATCAGTCTTCTCTCTGATCACCAGTATGGTTTCCATAACACATGATCCACTAGTGATATTCTTTCCTATCTCACTACTGCTTGGTCAACATCCTTGAAAGATTTTGGTGAGTCATGGGTAGTTGCTCTTGACATATCTAAGGCTTTTGAATGGGTGTGGCACTGGGGTCTCAACTCTAAGCTCCTCTTTGGCTTCCCTCCCTTACCTTGTTCCTTCATATCCAGCTTCCTCTCCAGCCAATCTATCTCTGTATGCTTCCTCTCCAGCCAATCTATCTCTGTGGTTGGTGATGGATCAGCCTCTCCCTTTTCTCTATCAACGGCAGTGTCTCTCAAGATTCTGTCCTGTCCACTATACCTTTTCTCTTTCTTCAAAGATTTCCTCTCCTTAACAAATAATACAATGCACTTATATGCTGAAGATTTAACACTGCATTCATCTACATCCTTCAATTCAGCTCCCTATTCTCTCTCTCTCTCTCTCGATCTGCATCTCGTCTTGACACATCCTCCTAAATAAACTCAGACTTGGACAGGATAACTCAGTGGGATAGACAAAATCTTGTAATTTTTAATACCTCCAAGACACAATTTCTACTCACCTCTCTATCAAAAACTTCATAACTCTCATTTTTCCTTTGACAATTATGTAATTCCATCTCGAATAAATGAACATAATTGGTATTACTGTAACTTCTATTCTTTCTTGGAAACCCACATTACAGGAATAGCTAAGTGAGCCTCTAACAAAAAGAGTGTCCTGTTTAGATGTCGAAGCTTCTCTTCTTTTGAACAGTTGCTCCGTTTATGCAAGGGATTAATTAATCCTTGTATGGAGTACTGCTCTCACAATTGGTGTGGTTCTAGCTCTTTATGCTTACCTGACAGAGTTGAATCGAAAGCGATCCAACTTATAAACTGTCCCAGGCTAACTTTCAAACTTGACCCTCTTGCTCTTGCTACAATGTAGCAATGTTGGTTCACTTTCCCTCTTCTATATGTATTACTTTAGTTTCTGCTCTCAATAGCTGGCTGCCTGTCTGCCCTAACCACTAGCTAGAGCACACAATACTCAGCAAGCTGCTGTGTCACATGATCATTGTGTGGCCATTGGTAACTAAGGGGTGGGCAAGTTTGATACCTACTTCTTTCCCTACATGTTGAAGCTTGGAACTCTCTTCCTTCCCATGTTTTTCCCAATAACTATAACCTGGTGTATTTCAAAAGAAAGGTCTTTCACTTCCTCCAAAATTTGTAAGTACTTTCCCTTGTCTTTTCGTTTTGTTTCATAATTCTTTCTGTATTTCAATTATGGCCCAATCTAGATGTGGACTTTTGTCAATGGCAGGAGCCTTAAGAAAAAAAATAGTAGCAGTAGTAGTAGTTTGTGAGGCCTGACACAGGATGGTCATCTTTGGTTTCATTACATCATACAAAACAGTAAGAGACAGGATGTGTGCTGGTGATGCTACTAACTACTTATTTGTCTCTCATGCTACCATGCTATAGCAGGAAAGGCAATTAAGTGTTTAAAAACTTTGATAATACATCTACATCATGAATACTACTTCTATGTAACGTTGCTATGTACAGTAAAGTACAGGAAGTTTTAGTGCTAAATCAACTACATACATCGTAGTTCCTGCCAAAAAAATTGTTGGTGGCTATGACAAGAATACTGCTAATTTTTGAAAAATAAGGGGTTCCATGTTAACTGTTTTTGAAAAATAAGGGGTTCCATGTTAACTGTCATTTTGTCTTCTACATTACAATACATTTACTGATCTGTCTCCCAAGTAACTGGACAGTGAACTAACCAGAGTTGAAGCAGCCCAAGGAAAATAACTTTTCATGTTATTCTTCCCCCTGACATATGTTAAACTAAACAGTGTGAATTTGTCTTGAAAGTTAAGTAGGGCTTTGCTAATAAAATATGTAGAAAATGAGTGCAAAGCAATAGGCAAAGTACAAGTGTAAACTTAAACATTAAAGCTGGCTCATGGTATCTATATACATCTTTTGTGGCTGTGTTGGGATGAAAAATGTGAATTAGGCATCGATATTAGATCATGAATAAATTAATTAGGGTAAAAACAGTCCTCTCTATTTACTTTTCAACTGTTTGAACATGTCACTGGCTAAAAATGGAAATTTTGACCAAAATAAACTTAAAATTTTAAAACAGGATGGTGGAGCAAAAACTTTTCTTGCATTTATTTTGCTGTTTGACATAATACTTGAGGAATTAAAACAATGCCAAAAATATTCCATTATATTTGTCATCAAATACTCAAAATTGTTACAGAAATGTCTTGAAAAGGATACATAAATCTTAACATACTTCCTTAATCAAAATATAGAATTGCATTGATGTGCATATAAATCTATTTGTTAGAATACCTGGATAACAATTATACAAACTTTTTGCCTGCCTTAACAGTTACCTGCAAAGTCCAGCTATTACTATATAAATAAAAGGCATCTCCTTATCAAATGGCTGATTCTTTGCTCGTTAATGAAGAGCTGTTTCACTTATATGGCTGATTCTTTGCTTGTTAACGAAGAGCTGTTTCACTTTTTATTGTAGTTGTAAAATCCTTCTCCAGACTTCACTCCCAATTTACCTTCTTCCACCATTTTGTTCACCAGAGGAGATGTGTTGAAGATTGACATGTCTGGGTATTCTTTGTGCCAACCTGAATAATAAGGAAATAAGAAACTTATAAGGAATGGGCAAAAGACTTAGTGGTAATGATGAAATTTGGAAGGGAAAGAAAAAATCAAGTAATACGTAAAGTGAAGTTTGCAAAACTGTGAGTGAATGTGAAATAAATTAAACAGATAATTAGGAAAGGTTACTAATAAAAGTTAGTACATTAATACAGACAGTGGAAGAGTAAATGGATGCAAAGCCAGGGAAAAAATATCAAATGGGATATAAAATACTAATGAAGAATTTGGGATAGGGCTTTATAAAAATTCAATCACAGTAACCCAGCCTGACATACCAAGATACTGCCAGGGCATCCTTATGAAAGGTGCCTTACATGTGGATGCTGGAGCTGAGATGCCACATTAATCATAGTTCATCGTTATACAAGATTTTTTTTTTTTTTTTTTTTTTGCTTTGTCGGTCTCCCGCGTTTGTGAGGTAGCGCAAGGAAACAGACGAAAGAAATGGCCCAACCCACCCCCATACACATGTATATACATACGTCCACACACGCAAATATACATACCTACACAGCTTTCCATGGTTTACCCCAGACGCTTCACATGCCTTGATTCAATCCACTGACAACACGTCAACCCCGGTATACCACATCGCTCCAATTCACTCTATTCCTTGCCCTCCTTTCACCCTCCTGCATGTTCAGGCCCCGATCACACAAAATCTTTTTCACTCCATCTTTCCACCTCCAATTTGGTCTCCCTCTTCTCCTCATTCCCTCCAACTCCGACACATATATCCTCTTGGTCAATCTTTCCTCACTCATTCTCTCCATGTGCCCAAACCATTTCAAAACACCCTCTTCTGCTCTCTCAACCACGCTCTTTTTATTTCCACACATCTCTCTTACCCTTACGTTACTTACTCGATCAAACCACCTCACACCACACATTGTCCTCAAACATCTCATTTCCAGCACATCCATCCTCCTGCGCACATCTCTATCCATAGCCCACGCCTCGCAACCATACAACATTGTTGGAACCACTATTCCTTCAAACATACCCATTTTTGCTTTCCGAGATAATGTTCTTGACTTCCACACATTCTTCAAGGCTCCCAGAATTTTCGCCCCCTCCCCCACCCTATGATCCACTTCCGCTTCCATGGTTCCATCCGCTGCCAGATCCACTCCCAGATATCTAAAACACTTCACTTCCTCCAGTTTTTCTCCATTCAAACTCACCTCCCAATTGACTTGACCCTCAACCCTACTGTACCTAATAACCTTGCTCTTATTCACATTTACTCTTAACTTTCTTCTTTCACACACTTTACCAAACTCAGTCACCAGCTTCTGCAGTTTCTCACATGAATCAGCCACCAGTGCTGTATCATCAGCGAACAACAACTGACTCACTTCCCAAGCTCTCTCATCCCCAACAGACTTCATACTTGCTCCTCTTTCCAAAACTCTTGCATTCACCTCCCTAACAACCCCATCCATAAACAAATTAAACAACCATGGAGACATCACACACCCCTGCCGCAAACCTACATTCACTGAGAACCAATCACTTTCCTCTCTTCCTACACGTACACATGCCTTACATCCTCGATAAAAACTTTTAACTGCTTCTAACAACTTGCCTCCCAAACCATATATTCTTAATACCTTCCACAGAGTATCTCTATCAACTCTATCATATGCCTTCTCCAGATCCATAAATGCTACATACAAATCCATTTGCTTTTCTAAGTATTTCTCACATACATTCTTCAAAGCAAACACCTGATCCACACATCCTCTACCACTTCTGAAACCACACTGCTCTTCCCCAATCTGATGCTCTGTACATGCCTTCACCCTCTCAATCAATAACCTCCCATATAATTTACCAGGAATACTCAACAAACTTATACCTCTGTAATTTGAGCACTCACTCTTATCTCCTTTGCCTTTGTACAATGGCACTATGCACGCATTCCGCCAATCCTCAGGCACCTCACCATGAGTCATACATACATTAAATAACCTTACCAACCAGTCAACAATACAGTCACCCCCTTTTTTAATAAATTCCACTGCAATACCATCCAAACCTGCTGCCTTGCCGGCTTTCATCTTCCGCAAAGCTTTTACAACCTCTTCTCTGTTTACCAAATCATTTTCCCTAACCCTCTCACTTTGCACACCACCCCGACCAAAACACCCTATATCTGCCACTCTATCATCAAACACATTCAACAAACCTTCAAAAAACTCACTCCATCTTCTCACATCACCACTACTTGTTATCACCTCCCCATTTGCACCCTTCACTGAAGTTCCCATTTGCTCCCTTGTCTTACGCACTTTATTTACCTCCTTCCAGAACATCTTTTTATTCTCCCTAAAATTTAATGATACTCTCTCACCCCAACTCTCATTTGCCCTTTTTTTCAGCACCTATCTCTTGACCTCCTGTCTCTTTCGTTTATACATCTCCCACGCAATTGCATTTTTTCCCTGCAATAATCGTCCAAATGCCTCTCTCTTCTCTTTCACTAATACTCTTACTTCTTCATCCCACCACTCACTACCCTTTCTAATCAAACCACCTCCCACTCTTCTCATGCCACAAGCATCTTTTGTGCAATCCATCACCGATTCCCTTAATACATCCCATTCCTCCCCCACTCCCTTACTTCCATTGTTCTCACCTTTTTCCATTCTGTATTCAGTCTCTCCTGGTACTTCCTCACACAAGTCTCCTTCCCAAGCTCACTTACTCTCACCACCCTCTTCACCCCAACATTCACTCTTCTTTTCTGAAAACCCATACAAATCTTCACCTTAGCCTCAACAAGATTATGATCAGACATCCCTCCAGTTGCACCTCTCAGCACATTAACATCCAAAAGTCTCTCTTTCGCGCGCCTGTCAATTAACACGTAATCCAATAACGCTCTCTGGCCATCTCTCCTACTTACACAAGTATACTTATGTATATCTCGCTTTTTAAACCAGGTATTCCCAATCATCAGTCCTTTTTCAGCACATAAATCTACAACAGTGTGGTTTCAGAAGTGGTAGAGGATGTGTGGATTAGGTGTTTGCTTTGAAGAATGTATGTGAGAAATACTTAGAAAAGCAAATGGATTTGTATGTAGCATTTATGGATCTGGAGAAGGCATATGATAGAGTTGATAGAGATGCTCTGTGGAAGGTATTAAGAATATATGGTGTGGGAGGCAAGTTGTTAGAAGCAGTGAAAAGTTTTTATCGAGGATGTAAGGCATGTGTACCTGTAGGAAGAGAGGAAAGTGATTGGTTCTCAGTGAATGTAGGTTTGCGGCAGGGGTGTGTGATGTCTCCATGGTTGTTTAATTTGTTTATGGATGGGGTTGTTAGGGAGGTGAATGCAAGAGTTTTGGAAAGAGGGGCAAGTATGAAGTCTGTTGGGGATGAGAGAGCTTAGGAAGTGAGTCAGTTGCTGTTTGCTGATGATACAGCGCTGGTGGCTGATTCATGTGAGAAACTGCAGAAGCTGGTGACTGAGTTTGGTAAAGTGTGTGAAAGAAGAAAGTTAAGAGTAAATGTGAATAAGAGCAAGGTTATTAGGTACAGTAGGGTTGAGGGTCAAGTCAATTGGGAGGTGAGTTTGAATGGAGAAAAACTGGAGGAAGTGAAGTGTTTTAGATATCTGGGAGTGGATCTGGCAGCGGATGGAACCATGGAAGCGGAAGTGGATCATAGGGTGGGGGAGGGGGCGAAAATTCTGGGAGCCTTGAAGAATGTGTGGAAGTCGAGAACATTATCTCGGAAAGCAAAAATGGGTATGTTTGAAGGAATAGTGGTTCCAACAATGTTGAATGGTTGCGAGGCATGGGCTATGGATAGAGTTGTGCGCAGGAGGATGGATGTGCTGGAAATGAGATGTTTGAGGACAATGTGTGGTGTGAGGTGGTTTGATCGAGTAAGTAACGTAAGGGTAAGAGAGTTGTGTGGAAATAAAAAGAGCGTGGTTGAGAGAGCAGAAGAGGGTGTTTTGAAATGGTTTGGGCACATGGAGAGAATGAGTGAGGAAAGATTGACCAAGAGGATATATGTGTCGGAGGTGGAGGGAACGAGGAGAAGAGGGAGACCAAATTGGAGGTGGAAAGATGGAGAGAAAAAGATTTTGTGTGATCGGGGCCTGAACATGCAGGAGGGAGAAAGGAGGGCAAGGAATAGAGTGAATTGGAGCGATGTGGTATACCGGGGTTGACGTGCTGTCAGTGGATTGAATCAAGGCACGTGAAGCGTCTGGGGTAAACCATGGAAAGCTGTGTAGGTATGTATATTTTCGTGTGTGGACGTATGTATATACATGTGTATGGGGGTGGGTTGGGCCATTTCTTTTGTCTGTTTCCTTGTGCTACCTCACAAACGCGGGAGACAGCGGCAAAAAAAAAAAAAAAAAAAAAAAAAAAAAAAAAAAAAAAAATCTACAAACTCTTCACCATTTCCATTTACAACACTGAACACCCCATGTATACCAATTATTCCCTCAACTGCCACATTTCTCACCTTTGCATTCAAATCACCCATCACTATAACCCGGTCTCGTGCATCAAAACCACTAACACACTCATTATTTGCTCCCAAAACACTTGCCTCTCATGATCTTTCTTCTCATGCCCAGGTGCATATGCACCAATAATCACCCATCTCTCTCCATCAACTTTCAGTTTTACCCATATTAATCGAGAATTTACTTTCTTACATTCTATCACATACTCCCACAGCTCCTGTTTCAGGAGTACTGCTACTCCTTCCCTTGCTCTTGTCCTCTCACTAACCCCTGACTTTACTCCCAAGACATTCCCAAACCACTCTTCCCCTTTACCCTTGAGCTTCGTTTCACTCAGAGCCAAAACATCCAGCTTCCTTTCCTCAAACATACTACCTATCTCTCCTTTTTTCACATCTTGGTTACATCCACACACATTTAGGCACCCCAATCTGAGCCTTCGAGGAGGATGAGCACTCCCCGCGTGACTCCTTCTTCTGTTTCCCATTTTAGAAAGTTAAAAAAATACAAGGAGGGGAGGATTTCTGGCCCCCCGCTCCCGTCCCCTCTAGTCGCTTTACATTAAAAGTATTTATGATTTATCTACAAAGTTTACAGACACAAATGCATAAAATATATCTTTCTGTCTTTTTCATATGTGTTTGCTATTTCATGTGTCAGCAAGGAAACATTAAGAATGCAGTACAATCTCTGAGTCAGAAATAATGGCATCAGAAGGAAATTACAATATGACTGCCATTTCTGAATCTTGGTTAGATATCAATGACATACATTCCCTTGCTGAATACTCAATTCCAGGGTAAACTCGTATTTTATAGATGGGGCAAACAAAGTAGGCGCTGGTGTCATGGTCTTTGTTAAAGCTCATCTAAATCCTGTAGTAAAAAATGTCGTTACAGTTGAAAATGTTGACTTCATTTTTGCGGAAATTAAAGCTAAAATTCATAAGAAAATAACATTAGGGTTAGTTTATAGGCCACCAGCACAGATACCAGGGGTATATGAAAGATTTTATTGTCAGTGAGCAGAAATTTGTAATAAACAAGAATCTATCATTGTAAGAGATTTTAAGATATCAATATCTAAATGGGGATAATCCCTTCCAGTAGCTTCACATGTGGAATCTACCTAATTTTGCTTGACAGTGCCCCAATCCAATTCATTAAACCTACTTGAGACGAGACTATTACAGATTTAGTTCAAATTAAGAGAATCTCGTTAATAATGTTGAAGGTGGTGAAAAGTTTAGTACAAGCGATTACCAACAAATTACTTTTGAGATTGCTCTCAACACAGTACGTAATATTGGTCAACATAACAGATGTGAAAAAAATACCAGATTCTAAAGTTGCACATTTTAATGATCTTTGCACTGCTCTTGACAGGCAAACCTGGGATGATATAGTCAATGAAAATGACATGAACACAGCTTGGAAAAGCTTCAATAAAACTTTCAAAGCAGTAGAGTGAACATAAGTGACAATGTGTAGTAGATGGTCTATTTCTAAAGAACAAAGCCAAGGTGGTGGAACAGTGATATAAAAGAGAGCCTGCTGTTTAAGAAAGTAGCTAATACAAAACTGAGAGATACCAATATCTGACATGAAGTAAGTTATGTTAACATGTGTAGAGAAACTACAAATTTATGTGACAAATTAAATGCTACTGCGATGTGTATATTGCTGACAACAGCAAAAGAAACCCTACAGAGTTTTATAGTTGTGTTAGAAGCTAGAGTCATTACCCATGCAATTATTCCATTAATGACAGAAAATGGTGAATCAGTTGAAGACAATGAAGCCACAGATAAATCTTAATTTTTTTTTTTGAATTTGCAGTTACGACTGAAGACAACCTATTCATCTGATTTCACCCACGGTAAAAGAAGCAAACTCAAGGGCAAATGTTTTACCTCAAAGGATGCCAAGTACTTATTCTTCAACAGGGTTGTGAAATGAAATGATTTGCCAATTTAGACCGGTTGATAGCAATACTATGGATATATTTAAAAACTGACTTAATAAATGTTTTACTTCAAGTCCATGACTTACATTATTTGCAACTCCTTAGTCATACTGACGATTTGCAGGTTATTTTCCCCGAATCATATGTATACATTCCAAATTTGATAGCACCAATCCATGAGCTTCCATTATCTTCCATTATCAAAAACAACCTCAAATGGAACCAACAGTCTGTTGCTGTTTCAATTCCCTTGTATTCCTGTGTAACAGAGTAACTTTCTTGAAGAAAAATCCTAACCTAGCTCCTTCCCCTGTTACATCTTTGAAAAAGAGGGGAGGATTTCCAACCCACTTCTCCCTCCCCTCTTAAATGTGTTCTACTTATCATTATTATTAAGATTAGCATCATCATTATTATTCATTTTATTTTGATTATACTCTGTCGCTGTCTCCAGTGTTAGCGAGGTAGTGCAAGGAAACAGTTGAAAGAATGGCCCAACCCACCCACATACACATGTACATACATAAACACCCACACACGCATATATACATACCTATACATTTCAACGTATACATACATATACATACACAGACATATACATATATAGACATGTACACATTCATACTTGCTGCCTTCATCCATTTCCGTCGCCACCCTGCCACACATGAAACGGCACCCCCCTTCCCGAGGCACACGCAAGGTAGTGCTAGGAAAAGACAACAAAGGCCACAATCATTCACTCTCAGTCTCTAGCTGTAATGATAACCAAAACCACAGCTACCTTTCCACATCCAAGCCTCATAAAACTTTCCGTGATTTATCCTAGACACTTCACATGCCCTGGTTCAATCCATTGACAGCACGTCGACCCCAGTATACCAAATCATTCCAATTCACTCTATTCCTTGCGCGCCTTTCATCCTCCTGTATGTTCAGGCCCTGATTGCTCAATATCTTTTTCACTCCATCCTTCCACCTCCAATTTGGTCTCCCACTTCTCCTCATTCACTCCACCTCTGACACATATATCCTCTGGGTCAATTTTTTCTCACTCATTCTCTCCATGTGACCAAACCATTTCAATGCACCCTCTTCTGCTCTCTCAGCCACACTTTTTATCACCACACGTCTCTCTTATCCTGTCATTACTTAATCAAACCACCTTACACCACATATTGTCCTCAAAACATCTCATTTCCAACACATCCATCCTCCACCGCACAACCCTATCTATAGCTCAAGCCTCGCAACCATATAACATTGTTGGAACCATTATTCCTTCAAACATACCCATTTTTACTCTACGAGATAACGTTCTCGCCTTCCACACATTCTTCGACACTCCCAGAACTTTCTTCACCTCCCCCACCCTGTGACTTACGTCTGCTTCCATGGTTCCATCCACTGCTAAATCCACTCCCAGATATCTAAAACACTTCACTTCCTACAGTTTTTCTCCATTCAAACTTACCTCCCAAGTGACTTGTCCCTCAACCCTTCCGTACCTAATAACCTTGCTCTTATTCACATTTACTCTCAGCTTTCTTCTTTCACAGACTACAAAACTCAGTCACCAGCTTCTACAGTTTCTCATCCAAATCAGCCACCAGCACTGCATCATCAGCAAACAACTGACTCACTTCCAAAGCCCTCTCATCCACAACAGACTGAATACTTGCCCCTCTTTCCAAAACTCTTGCATTCACCTCCCTAACAACCCCATCCATAAATGAATTAAACAACCATGGAGACATCATGCACCCCTGCCGCAAACCGACATTCACTAGGAACCACATTCACTAGGAACCAATCACTTTCCTCGCTTCCTACTCGTACACATGCCTTACATCCTTGATAAAAACTTTTCACAGCTTCTAGCAACTTACCTCCCACAAAATATACACTTAATACCTTCCAAAGAGCATCTCTACCAACTCTATCATATGCCTTCTCCAGATCCATAAATGCTACATAAAAATCCATTTTTTTTTCTATTTCTCACATACATTCTTCAAAACAAACACCTGATCCACACATTCTCTACCATTTCTCAAACCACACTGCTCTTCCCCAATATGATGCTCTATACATGCCTTTACCCTCTCAATCAATACCCTCCCATATAGTTTCCCAGGAATACTCAACAAACTTATACCTCTGTAATTTGAGCACTCACCTTTATCCCCTTTGCCTTTGTACAAAGACTACTATAATCTCAAACATATCCATTTCTGCCCTCCTATATGAAGACACTTCTTTCAACACATTCTTCAGTTCTAAAAATTTTGCCCCTCACCCACCCTATGAATCACTTGTGCTTCCACAATTCCATTCATTAGCATGTCCACTCTAAGGTCTTCCCCATCCAAACTCACACCCAAACTAACCTTACTCAACCCTGCTAAACCTAATAACCTGCTTTTATTCTCATTCACTTTCAACTTCCTCCTTTCACACACACTTCTAAAATTAGTCACTAACTTCAGCAGTTTCTCATATGAATCTGACACCAGTGCTGTATCATCAGCAAATTACAAGTGACTCACTTCCTAAACCATCTCATCCCTACAGACTGCATTCTTGCCTCTGTCTGTCTGTCTGTCTGTCTGTCTGTCTGTCTGTCTGTCTGTCTGTCTGTCTGTCTGTCTGTCTGTCTCTGTCTCTGTCTCTCTCTCTCTCTCTAAGGCTTGCATTCACTTTCCTCACCACCCCATCCATAAACAAATAAAACAGCCATAGTGACATCGCACAACCCTGCTGCAAACCAACCTTCACTCAGAACCCTTCATGCTCCTCTCTTCTACACATGCCTTATACCCTTGATAAAAACCTCTACTTTTGGCAGCTTTCCTTCTACACTGCATATTCTTAAGATCTTCCACAAGGCATCTCTATCAACCCCATCATATGCTTTCTCCAGATCCATAAATGTCTTATACAGATCCAAGTATCTCTCAAACATTCTTTAAAGCAAACACATAATCCACACATCTAACAACTTTTGAAACCAGACTGCTCCTCCCCAATCTGATGCTCTGCATATACCTTCACCCTCTCAGCCAATACCCTCCAATACAACTTACTAAGTAAGCTCAAAACTCAACAAACTTATACCACTGTGGTTTGAATACTCATCCTTAACCCCCCTTGCCTTTATACAGTGGCACTAACATGCATCCTGCCAATCCTCAGACACATCAACATGATCCATACGTAAAGTGAATATCTACGTAGCCAATCAACAACACGATCATCCCCTTTCTTAATATATTCAACTACAATACATCCACTGCAGATGCTTTGCCACATTTCTTCTCATGTAAGGATTTCATTGCCTTTTCTCTCTTCACCAAACCACTCTACATTACTTTCTCACTTTGCATATCACACTAACCCAAAGACTACATCTGCCACCCTATTATCAAACATATTCAACAGTCCTTCAAAATACTCACACCATCTCCTCCTCACTTCGTCAATACCTCCCCTTTTGCCCCCTTCACCAATGTTCCTATCGCTTTTTTTTTTCCTCAAATGATTAACCACTTTCCAAAACATCTTATTCTCCCTTAAGTTTACTGATACTAACACACCACAACTTCAATTCGCCCTCTTTTTCAACCCCTGCTCCTTCCCCTTGACCTTCTGTTGCTTTCTCTTCTACATCCACCACTTATGTGCACTCTTACTTGTAAGTACTGCCCAAATGCCTCTCTTTTCTCTTGCACTGGCAATTTTACTTCTCTATCCCCCCACTTACTAACCTTCCTAATCTGATCACCATTCACCTTTTGCATGCTACATGCATCTCTCTCACATGCCAACACTGCATCCCTACATACCTCCTATTCCTCACCCATCCCCTTGCTTCATTTACTCTCCCCTTTTGCTATTTTACACTCAATCTCTTCAGGCATTTCTTCACACAAGTCTCTTTTCACCAATGTTCCTATCTGTTGTCTTGTTTTTCATACATTATTGACCTACTTCCAAAACATCTTATTTTTCTAAAATCTACTGATGCTCGCTCACACCACCTCTCAATTGACCTCTTTTTCAACACCTACACCTTTCTTTTGACCTCCTGTTGCTTTCTCTTATGCATTCCCCCAATCATTTGCACCCCTTCCCAGTAAGTACTGTCCAAATGCCCCTCTTTTTCACAAGCAACTTTACTTCATCCCACCACTCATGATCCTTTCTAATCAGCTCATCTTTAATCATTTGCATGTTACAAGCATCTCTAACATATGCTGATACTGCTTCCCTACATACCTGCCATTCCCCATCCATCCCCTTGCTTCATTTAATCTCACCTTTTGCCATTCTACACGCAATCCTTCCTAGTGTTTCTTTGCACAAGACTCTTTCCCAAGCTCACTTTTTCTTACCTCTCTTTCTCACTGACATTGTTTCCTCTTTTCCAAAACCTCTAAAAATCTTTAACCTTGTCTCCACAAGATAGTGATCCGGTATCCCCACAAGTTGCCCCTCTCCACATTTATACCCAAAAGGCTCTCTTCTACATGCCTACCAATTAATGGATAATCCAGTAATGCCTGCAGACTATCTCTCCTACTGACATACACACTCAAAACTCCCTGCTTGGTTCCTTTTTCTGTTACATCTTTTAGGAATTGAAGTACAAGAAGGGGTAAAGGGTGCCAGCCCCCCAAGTCCTACCCTCTATAGTTGCTTTCTGTGACATTATGGAAACACAGAGGTAAAAATCTTTCTCCTCTACCCCCGGGACACAGAAGGATATATTTCACATTTTTTAAGGGGCATATATAACTAATCATCTTTCAACAACTCCAGAGTTGTTGATTAAAATAAAAGAAAGAACAGAAGGATCCAAGCAGGGAGGGCTAATCCTCCTCAAAGGCTCAGGCTGGGGTGTTGAAATGTATATGGATGTAACCAAGATAAGAAAAAGGGGGAATTGTTAGTTTATTTCAGAAAAGAGACCTGGATGTTCTGGCTTCGGAAAAAAAAGAAAAGCTCAAAGGTTAAGGGGGAAGAATGGTCAGGAAATGTCCAAGGAATAAAGTCAAGGACTGGTGAGAGGACAAGAGATAGGGAAGGAGTAACACTAATCCTGAAGCAGGAGTTATGGGAGTGTTTGAAAGACTGGAAGCAGATTCTAGACAGATGTGAGTAAAAATGAAAACAGATGGCAAGAGATGAGGTGATTATCAATGCTTATGGACCATGCCATGAGAAGAAAGATCATGAGTGACTGTGTCAGCAGTTTTGATGTAAGATATCAGTATAGAGAGAGAGAGAGAGAGAGAGAGAGAGAGAGAGAGAGAGAGAGAGAGAGAGAGAGAGAGAGAGAGAGAGAGAGAGAGAGAGAGAGAGAGAGAGAGAGCACTCAATATTATGAATGGAAATGGTGAAAAACTTGTAGAGCTGTGTGCTGAAAAGGCACTGTTGACTGGGAATACCTGGTTTAAAAAAAGGCACATATATAGGTATACATACTGTGAGTAAAGGAGATGGTCAGCAGGCATTCTTGGATTACATATTAATTGATAAGCTATTACAAGAGAGACTTTTGGATGTAAACATGCCAAGAGGGGCAGCTGATGGGATATCTGACCACTGTCTTGTGGAGGCACGGGTGAATACTTGTAGAGGTTTTCAGGAAAGAGGAAACGACATTGGTGAGAAGAAAGTGGTGAGAGAAAGTGTGCTTGGAAAACAGACTTGTAAAGAAATACCAGAATATGTGCAGAATGGCAAAAGAAGAGAGTATCTGAAGCTATGGGAGTGGGAAGTCTTTTGGGAAGCAGTGCTGGCATGTGCGAGAGATGGATGTGGCAGGTGAATGGTGAGAGGTGGGCAAAATAGAAAGGGTAGTGTGTGGTGAGATGAAGAAGTAAAGTTGCTAGTAAAAGAAAAGAATAAAGGCATCTGGGCAGTACTTACCAGAAATGAGTGCAAATGATTGGGGGAATGTATAAGAGAAAGGGGCATGGGGTCAAGAGGAAGGTGCAGGTGTTGAAAAAGTACCCTTTCCTGTGCAGGCCTTTCACCCTTCCTCATGATCAAAGCCCAATTGCTCAAAATCTTTTTAACTCTGTCCTTCTATCTCCAATTTAGTCTCCCTGTTCTTGTTCTCTACTTTTGACACCTCAAAATCTTTTTAACTCTGTCCTTCTATCTCCAATTTAGTCTCCCTGTTCTTGTTCTCTACTTTTGACACATATATCCTCTTTGTCCACCTCTCCATGCTCATTCTCTCTATATGACCAACCTATTTCAGCACACCCTGTTCACCTATCTCAATTACACTCTTTCTATTACCATACCCTTTCATTCCTTACTAAATCAAACCACCAGACACCACATATTGTCCTCAAATATTTCATATCCAACCCATCTGCCTTCCTCAATAAAGCCTTGCATCCATACAATATTGCTGGGACCACTATACCTTCAACCATACCAAATTTTGCCATCCCAGATAATGGCATCTCTTTCCACACATTTTTCAGTGCTCAATGAACCTTTGCTCCTCACCCACCCCATGATTTCCTTCCACTCCCATGGTTCCATTTGATGTCATGTACACTACCAGGTACTGAAAGCACTTCAGTTTCTCTAATTCTTCTACATTCAAACTCACACTCAAACTAACGAGTCCCTTAACCCAACTAAACATATAATAACCTTGCTTTTATTCACATTTACTTCCAAACTTTCCTTCCACACTCTCTCCGAATCTCAATCACCAACTTCTGCAGATTTTCACTCAAATCTGCTGCCAGTGCTGTATCATATGCAGACAACAACGGACTTACTTCCCAGGTCATCTCATCCCCTGCAGACAGCATGCTTGCCCCTCTCTCCAAGGCTCACATTTACCTCCTTTGCCAACCCATCAATAAACAAAATGAATATCTCAAACCCCTGCCAATGATCAACTTTCACTTGGAACTATTCATTCTCCTCTCTTCTTACTTGTACACATGCTTTTCACCTTTGATTAAAACTTCTCACTGCCTCAAGCAGTTTTCCTCCCACGCCGTAAATTCTTAGGCCTTTCACAAGACATCTCTATCAAACTCATCATATGCTTTTTCCATATCTATAAATGCCAAATAAAAATCCAACTGCTTCTCTAAGTATTTCTTACATACACACATTCTCTGAAGCACACACTTGATCAACACATCCTCTACCTCTTCTGAAATCACAATGCTCCTCCCCAATCCAATGCTCTGTACACTACCCTCTCTATCACTACCCTACCACACAACTTAACAAGTACACTCAACAAACTTATACCTCTGTAGTTTGCACATTCACCCTTATCCCTCTAGCCTTTATACAATGGCACTATACATGCATTTCACCAACCCTCAGGCAATCACCGTGATCCACACTAACCAACAACTAGTCACTGCCTCCTTCATAAATTCAACTGCAATACCATCCATCCACCCACCTTGCTACATTTCATCTTCTGTATGGCTTTCTCCACCTCATTTTTCAATCACCAAACCACTCTCCATTGCTCTCTCCCTTCATATCCCATCCAGACCCAAACACCCTACAACTGTCATTCTATCACCTAACACATTCATCAGACATTCAAAATACTCGCTACATCTCTTCACTTCACCATTACCAGTTATGTTTTCCCCATTTGCTTCTTCCACTGATGTTCCTATCTGCTATATTGTTTTTCACACAAAATTAACCTTCTAAAACAACTTACTCTCCCTAGTTTATTGATAATCTCTCATCCAACCTCCATTTGCCCTTCTTTCCAACCCTTGCATCTTCCTCTTGACCTCCTGCTGCTTTCTCTAACACATCCCCAATCATATGCACTCCTTCCCTGTAAGTACCACCCATATGTCTCTCTTCTCTCTTTAACTGGCAGCATAAATTCCATATTTCACAACTCACTATCCTTCCTAATCTGCCCATATTTCACCTTTCGCATGCCACATGCATCTTTCACACATGGCAACATCCGTTCCATAAATACCTCCCTTTCCTCACCCATTCCCCTTGTTTCATTTACTCTCAACTTTTGCCATTCAACACTCAATCTCTCCTAGTATTTCTTTACACAAGTCTCTTTCTCATGCTCACTTGCTTTCACTACTTTCTTCTCTCCAACACTGTTCCCACTTTCCCTAAAACTTTTGTAAATCTTCACTCTCACCTTCACAAGAAATGATCAGACATCTCACCAACAAACTTTCAGCACATTTACATCCAAAAGTCTCTTTTACATGCCTAAAAAGTATGCAGTCCAATAATGCCCAATGACCATTTTTCTAACACATATGTATATTTGTGCATGTCCCTCTTTTCAAACATGGTATTCTCAATCACCAGTCCTTTTCAGCATATATTTTTTATTCATATAATTTTATTATACTTTGTTGCTGTCTCCCGCGTTAGCAAGGCAGCGCAAGGAAACTGACAAAAGAATGGCCCAAACCACCCACATACACATGTATATTCATACATGTCCACACACGCACATATACATACCTATATATTTCAGCGTATACATACACACATATATATATATATTATTATTGTTATTTTGCTTTGTCGCTGTCTCCCGCGTTTGCGAGGTAGCGCAAGGAAACAGACGAAAGAAATGGCCCAACCCACCCCCATACACAATGTATATACATACACGTCCACACACGCAAATAAACATACCTATACATCTCAATGTACACATATATATACACACACAGACACCTACATATATACCCATGCACACAATTCACACTGTCTGCCTTTATTCATTCCCATTGCCACCTCGCCACACATGGAATACCATCCCCCTCCCCCCTCATGTGTGCGAGGTAGCACTAGGAAAAGACAACAAAGGCCCCACTCGTTCACACTAAGTCTCTAGCTGTCATGCAATAATGTCTCAAACCACAGCTCCCTTTCCACATCCAGGCCCCACACAACTTTCCATGGTTTACCCCAGACGCTTCACATGCCCTGATTTAATCCACTGACAGCACGTCAACCCCGGTATACCACATCGATCCAATTCACTCTATTCCTTGCACGCCTTTCACCCTCCTGCATGTTTAGGCCCCGATCACACAAAATCTTTTTCACTCCATCTTTCCACCTCCAATTTGGTCTCCCACTTCTTGTTCCCTCCACCTCCGACACATATATCCTCTTGGTCAATCTTTCCTCACTCATTCTCTCCATGTGCCCAAACCATTTCAAAACACCCTCTTCTGCTCTCTCAACCACGCTCTATTTATTTCCACACATCTCTCTTACCCTTACATTACTTACTTGATCAAACCACCTCACACCACACATTGTCCTCAAACATCTCATTTCCAGCACATCCACCCTCCTGCGCACAACTCTATCCATAGCCCACGCCTCGCAACCATACAACATTGTTGGAACCACTATTCCTTCAAACATACCCATTTTTGCTTTCCGAGATAATGTTCTCGACTTCCACACATTCTTCAAGGCTCCCAGAATTTTCGCCCCCTCCCCCACCCTATGATTCACTTCCGCTTCCATGGTTCCATCCGCTGCCAGATCCACTCCCAGATATCTAAAACACTCTACTTCCTCCAGTTTTTCTCCATTCAAACTTACCTCCCAATTGACTTGACCCTCAACCCTACTGTACCTAATAACCTCGCTCTTATTCACATTTACTCTTAACTTTCTTCTTTCACACACTTTACCAAACTCAGTCACCAGCTTCTGCAGTTTCTCACATGAATCAGCCACCAGCGCTGTGTCATCACTGAACAACAACAGACTCACTTCCCAAGTTCTCTCATCCACAACAGACTTCATACTTGCCCCTCTTTCCAAAACTCTTGCATTCACCTCCCTAACATCCCCATCCATAAACAAATTAAACAACCATGGAGAAATCACACACCCCTGCCGCAAACCTACATTCACTGAGAACCAATCACTTTCCTCTCTTCCTACATGTACACATGCCTTACATCCTCGATAAATACTTTTCACTGCTTCTAACAACTTTCCTCCCACACCATATATTCTTAATACCTTCCAAAGCATCTCTATCAACTTTATCATATGCCTTCTCCAGATCCATAAATGCTACATACAAATCCATTTGCTTTTCTAAGTATTTCTCACATACATTCTTCAAAGCAAACACCTGATTCACACATCCTCTACCACTTCTGAAACCACACTGCTCTTCCCCAATCTGATGCTCTGTACATGCTTTCACCCTCTCAATCAATACCCTCCCATATAATTTACCAGGAATACTCAACAAACTTATACCTCTGTAATTTGAGCACTCACTCTTATCCCCTTTGCCTTTGTACAATGGCACTATGCACGCATTCCGCCAATCCTCAGGCACCTCACCATGAGTCATACATACATTAAATAACCTTACAAACCAGTCAATAATACAGTCACCCCCTTTTTTAATAAATTCCACTGCAATACCATCCAAACCTGCTGCCTTGCCGGCTTTCATCTTCCGCAAAGCTTTTACTACCTCTTTTCTGTTTACCAAATCATTTTCCCTAACCCTATCACTTTGCACACCACCTCGACCAAAACACCCTATATCTGCCACTCTATCATCAAAAACTAGAGGAAGTAAAGTGTTTTAGATAACTGGGAGTGGATCTGGCAGCGGATGGAACCATGGAAGCGGAAGTGAATCATAGGGTGGGGGAGGGGGCGAAAATCCTGGGAGCCTTGAAGAATGTGTGGAAGTCGAGAACATTATCTCCTAAAGCAAAAATGGCTATATTTGAAGGAATAATGGTTCCAACAATGTTGTATGGTTTCGAGGCGTGGGCTATGGATAGAATAGTGCACAGGAGGGTGGATGTGTTGGAAATGAGATGTTTGAGGACAATATGCTCAAAATCTTTTTCACTCCATCCTTCAACCTCCAGTTTGGTCTCCCACTTCTCGTTCCCTCCACCTCTGACACATATATCCTTTTTGTCAATCTTTCCTCACTCATTCTCTCCAGGTGACCAAACCATTTCAATACACCCTCTTCTGCTCTCTTAACCACACTCTTTTTATTACCACACATCTCTCTTACCCTTTCATTACTTACTCGATCAAACCATCTCACACCACATATTGCCATCAAACATCTCATTTCCAACATATCCACCCTCCTCCGCACAACTCTACCTATAGCCCATGCCTCGTAACCATATAACATTGTTGGTACCACTATTCCTTCAAACATACCCATTTTTGCTTTCTGAGATAATGTTCTCGCCTTCCACACATTTTTCAACGCTCCAAGATCTTTCACCCCCTCCCCCACCCAAGACTCACTTCCGCTTCCATGGTTCCATCCACTGCCAAATCCACTCCCAGATATCTAAAACACTTCACTTCCTCCACTTTTTCTCCATTCAAACTTACCTCCCAATTGACTTGTCCCTCAACCCTACTGTACCTAATATCCTTGCTCTGATTCACATTCACTCTCAGCTTTCTTCTTTCACACACTTTACCAAACTCAGTCACTAGCTTCTGCAGTTTCTCACCAGAATCAGCCACCAGTGCTGTATCATTAGCGAACAACAACTAACTCACTTCCCAAGCCCTTTCATCCACAACAGACTGTACACTTGCCCCTCTTTCCAAAACTCTTGCATTCACCTCACTAACCCCATCCACAAAAAATCAAACAACCATGGAGACATCACGCACCTCTGTCGCAAACTGACTTTCACTGAGAACCAATCACTTTCCTCTCTTCCTACATGTACACATAGCTTACAGCCTCGATAAAACTTTTCACTGCCTCTAGCAAGTTGCCTCCCACACCATATATTCTTAATACATTCCACAGAGTATCTCTATCAACTCTATCATATGCCTTCTCCAGATCCATAAATGCTACATACAAATCCATTTGCTTTTCTAAGTATTTCTCACATACATTCTTCAAAGCAAACACCTGATCCACACATCCTCTACCAATTCTGAAACCACACTTCTCTTCCCCAGTCTGATGCTCTATACATGCTTTCTCCCTCTCAATCAATACCCTCCCATTTAATTTCCCTGGTATACTCAACAAACTTATACCTCTGTAATTTGAGCACTCAACTTTATCCCCTTTGCCTTTGTACAATGGCACTATGCATGCATTCTGCCAATCCTCAGGCACATCACCATGAATCATACATACATTAAATATCCTTACCAACCAGTCAACAACACAGTCACCCCCTTTTTTAATAAATTCCACGGCAATACATGCATTCTGCCAATCCTCAGGCACATCACCATGAGTCATACATACATTAAATATCCTTACCAACCAGTCAACAACACAGTCACCCCCTTTTTTAATAAATTCCACGGCAATACCATCCAAACCCGCTGCCTTGCCAGCTTTTATCTTCCGCAAAGCTTTTACTATCTCTCCTCTGTTTACTAAATCATTCTCCCTAACCCTCTCAATTTGCACACCACCTTGACCAAAACACACTATATCTGCCAGTGTTATCATCTAGCACACTGAACAAACCTTCATTACCTCCCCATTAGCCCCCTTCACCCATGTTCCCATTTGTACTCTTGTCTTACGCACTTTATTTACCTCCTTCCAAAACATCTTATTCTCCCTATAATTTAATGATACTCTTTCACCCCAACTCTCAATTGCCCTCTTTTTCACCTCCTGCACCTTTCTCTTGACCTCATGCATCTTCTTTTTATACATCTCCCAGTCATTCGCACTATTTCCCTGCAAAAAATTGTCCAAATGCCTCTCTCTTCTCTTTCACTAATAATCTTACTTCTTCATCCCAACACACACTCTACCCTTTCTAATCTGCCCATATTCCATACTTCTTATGCCACAAGCATCTTTTGCGCAAGTCATCACAATTCCCTAAATACATCCCATTCCTCCCCCAATTCCCCTACGTCCTTTGCTCTCACCTTTTTCCATTTTGCACTCAGTCTCTCCTGGTACTTCCTCACACAAGTCTCCTTCCCAAGCTAACTTACTCTCACCACTCTCTTCACCCCAAGATTCTCTCTTCTTTTCTGAAAGCCTCTACAAATCTTCACCTTCGCCTCCACAAGATAATGATCAGACATCCCTCCAGTTGCACCTCTCAATACATTAACATCCAAAAGTATCTCTTTCATGTGCCTATCAATTAACACAAAGTCCAACAACGCTCTCTGGCCATCTCTCCTACTTACATACGTATACTTATGTACATCTCTCTTTTTAAACCAGATATTCCCAATCACCAGTCCTTTTTCAGCACGCAAATCTACAAGCTCTACACCATTTCCATTTACAACACTGAACACCCCATGTGCACCAATCATTCCCTCAACTGCCACATTACTCACCTTTGCATTCAAATCACCCATCACTATAACCCGGTCTCCTGCATCAAACTACTAACACACTCACTCAGCTGCTCCCAAAACACTTGCCTCTCATGATCTTTCTTCTCATGCCCATGTGCATATGCAGCAATAATCACTCATCTCTCACCATCCACTTTCAGTTTTACCTACATCAATCTAGAGTTTACTTTCTTACACTCTATCACATATTCCCACCACTCCTGTTTCAGTAGTAGTGCTACTCCTTCCCTTGCTCTTGTCCTCTCACCAACCCCTGACTTTACTCCCAAAACATTCCCAAACCACTCTTCCCCTTTACCCTTGAACTTTGTCTCACTCAGAGCCAAAACATCCAGGTTCCTTTCCTCAAACATACTACCTATCTCTCTTTTTTCTCATCTTGGTTACAACCACACACATCTAGACACCCCAATCTGAGCCTTCGAGGAGGATGAGCACTCCCCGCGTGACTCCTTCTTCTGTTTCCCCTTTTAGAAAGTTAAAATACAAGGTGGGGAGGGTTTCTAGCCCTCGCTCCTGTCCCCTTTAGTTGCCTTCTACGACACGTGGGGAATGCGTGGGAAGTATTCTTTCTCCCCTATCCCAGGGATACAGCTCCAAAAGCTGTCCAGTATTTCCATTCATAGGACTGAATAACAAAAGCCTCTAAATATACCCTCAACTGCTACATTACTCACCTTAGCACTCAAATCACCCATCACTAATATCTGGTCTTTTGCATCAAAACTGCTGACACACACAACTCAGCTGTTCCCAAAACACCTGGCTCTCATTATCTTTCTCCTCTCGGCCAGGTGCATAATTACCCTTCCCTCACCATTCACTTTCATTTCTACCCACATCACTCAAGAATTCACTTCCTTTCACTTTCACACACTCCCATTATATCGCCTAACTCCAAGGGAAGAATGAACAGTTTGGGTGACTGCGGACTGACTACTGCAACCAGTATCTGAATGTATATGGGTTCAACCCTAATCAACAATGTTAGCTGCCATAACACAGAGTTGACAGGGTTAAGCCATCTTATTGTGATGATTCCTGGCTTTTAAAGTATAATACCAGACATTTCCATTACACTGTAATATGATCAACACAAATAACCAAAAATCACTTCCAGCAATTCCATTCTTTTTTTTTTGAATTCTTGGCCAAAGGCTGCCATCAGTTCAACACTCAGGACAACCATACCTTCCTATTTACCCAACTTTGCCCTAACAAACACTAACCTCTATTACAAAATATACCTTCTTGTGTCCAGTACCATAGCTCTCTCTTCCACTCTATGCTTCACTTCAGCCCACCAAGGTTCTCACTGCTGTCATTCATTTCAAGGTACACAGAGCACTTTACACCTCTATGTCCTTACTTTTCAAACTATACACATCCTCTGTCACCCTTCTGCACTTCATCATTTTACTTTTGTTCAGTGTTGGTCTTAACCTTTTTCTATTCACAAACTCTTCAAACTCTGTTATCAGGTTCTACAGTTTCTCTCTGGCACATGCCACAACAGCTGTGTCATCAGCAAACAACTGATTTTCTTCCCATGTCCTCCAGTATACTAAGAGACCCACTCCTTGCTCTAAGACACTTCAATTTAAAAATGCTCCCTCACCATCATCCTTACAGAAATCAAAACACAATGGTGACATTCCATACCATCCCATTAGACTGACTCATGTAACTGATCAATTAAGAACAGCAGGCAATTGAAGTATGGTTAAGGTGGCCAATGGATTTACCTTAAAGGATGGAGTGAATGATTAGTAATCACAGGGAAGGAATGGTGGGTGGAGCTTTGGATTAGTATGTTACAAGTATTTGAAGTTGGTAGGAGGAAGATATTCTCTGGGGTAATGGTTATGATGGCTAAGAAGTATACAGGCACACAAAGTAACAAGTGCAAATCTCAAAATGGATATCTTGTAGTAATCAAAATATGCACTTGACAATGTATTATTAACTTACCATCAATTATGAATTTTCCAGTATCAAGACCAACATAATCCATAAGTTCAAAGGGTCCCATGGGGTAACCAGCACCAAGTTTCATTGCAATATCAATGTCACGGGCACTAGCATCACCTGGAGAAAGAGGTAAGCTATGCATTTTCTTTGAAATGAACCATTTTACATTTCATATGGTCAATCATGTATCATTTGTTTTCTCTCTATTTCTATTCCAACCTGAAGCTCCACGAACTGGAAGATTTTGTGATATAAATAAGATGTTTGCAATCTAAGTGAAACTCAAGATGACATAACATAAAGGCTAAGCTATGTGATTTTCATGTCATTTCTTTCAGTGCAAGATCTTATTTATAAGATTCGAATGAACAATAGAGCAGAACCTTAGGTATGGATTGCGGTATTATTCCTCTACATGAAAAAAATTCATCCACTAAAGGCTTACTGTCAATGAAAGGCTTGCTAAAGCCTTGCAATGAAAAAATGGCTGTTTAACAAAATTTAACCTGATGTGCAAAATTAACTTCTAAGAGGCAAGCGACATGCCTATAATGTTAAAGCTTCAGCTTCCTTTCACCTCCTTTATCTCATTCAATTTCCTCATCAAATCCTTAAAAATCAGTGTTTCATTAGGCATTCTTACAAATAAAGAAGCTAAACAAATCGTAGTTGCTCACCTCTTTCTAAAAGCCTGACAGCTTCAAACATGTATGGAACTAAAAGGCGGTTAACTATGAATCCAGGTGTGTCCTTGCATTCCACAGTCACCTTGCCTAAAGCCTTGCCCCATCCTGTCATAGCTTCAAAAGTGTCCTGTGATGTTTCTGGAATGCGTACAACCTGTACAAAAAGAAATAATTTCATCAGTTTCCTACTACATAACCAAAAATATTAGACTTTATGTCATTTAATCATCTATTATCCATGCATTTTTTTCTTTTTACATTCAGTGTTAATTGATGAAACACCCAAATCTTTAAGCAGTAAATCAAAAGCCCTTTTTTCACACTGTAAGTGTTCCAGCCTGGATTCCTTTCAGTCTTATTAAGAACAAATAGACAAGAGTCTTACTGCCTATCTGGGTATAAAATCAGCATTAATCATGGTAATGCTCCATATCAGAGCTTCTCAACCATTTCATTTCAGGGTACATTTCCGAGTTGCTCAATCTTATGACACACGAAATCAAATTTTGTCAGTATTCTACTGTTATTACCCATTATCTACTTGGAGACAATGAAAATCAAAGTGATTTCAAAATACATATTTTCCTATCCCTGGGGACAGGGGAGAAAGAATACTTCCCACGCATTCCTCATGTGTCATAGAAGGCGACTAAAGGGGATGGGAGAGGGGGGCTGGAAACCCTCCCCTCCTTGTATTTTAAATTTCTAAAAGGGGAAACAGAAGAAGGAGTCACGCGAGGAGTGCTCATTCTCCTCCAAGGCTCAGATTGGGGTGTCAAAATGTGTGTGGATGTAACCAAGATGAGAAAAAAGGAGAGATAGGTAGCATGTTTGAGGAAAGGAACCTGGATGTTTTGGCTTAGTGAAACGAAGCTCAAGAGTAAAGGGGGAGAGTGGTTTGGGAATGTTTTGGGAGTAAAGTCAGGGGTTAGTGAGAGGACAAGAGCAAGGGATGGAGTAGCACTACTCCTGAAACAGGAGTGGTGGGAGCATGTGATAGAGTGTAAGAAAGTAAACTCTAGACTGATATGGGTAAAACTGAAAGTTGATGGAGAGAGATGGGTGATTACAGGTGCATATGCACATGGGCATGAGAAGAAAGATCATGAGAGGCAAGTGTTTAGGGAGCAGCCGAGTGAGTGTGTTAGTGGTTTTGATGCACGAGACCGGGTTATAGTGATGGGTGATTTGAATGCAAAGGTGAGTAATGTGGCAGTTGAGGGAATAATTGGTGAACATGGGGTGTTCAGTGATGTAAATGGAAATGGTGAAGAGCTTGTACATTTATGTGCTGAAAAAGGACTGGTGATTGGGAATACCTGGTTTAAAAAGCGAGATGTACGTAAGCATATGTATGTAAGTAGGAGAGATGGCCAGAGAGCGTTACTGGATTACATGTTAATTGATAGGCGCGCGAAAGAGAGACTTTTGGATGTTAATGTGCTGAGAGGTGCAACTGGAGGGAGGTCTGATCATTACCTTGTGGAGGCGAAGGTGAAGATTTGTAGAGGCTTTCAGGAAAGAAGAGAGAATGTTGGGGTGAAGAGAGTGGTGAGAGTGAGTGAGCTTGGGAAGCAGACTTGTGTGAGGAAGTACCAGGAGAGACTGAGTACAGGATGGAAAAGGTGAGAACAAAGGACATAAGTGGAGTGGGGGAGGAATGGGATGTATTTAGGGAAGTAATGATGGCTTGCGCAACGGATGCTTGTGGCATGAGAAGCGTGGGAGGTGGGCAGATTAGAAAGGGTAGTGAGTGGTGGGATGAAGAAGTTAGATTATTAGTGAAAGAGAAGAGAGAGGCATTTGGATGATTTTTGCAGGGAAATAATGCAAATGACAGGGAGATGTATAAAAGAAAGAGGCAGGAGGTCAAGAGAAAGTTGCAAGAGGTGAAAAAGAGGGCAAATGAGAGTTGGGATGAGAGAGTATCATTAAATTTTAGGGAGAATAAAAAGATGTTTTGGAAGGAGGTAAATAAAGTGCGTAAGACAAGGGAACAAATGGGAACTTCAGTGAAGGGGGATAATGGGAGGTGATAAATAGTAGTGGTGATGTGAGAAGGAGATGGAGTGAGTATTTTGAAGGTTTGCTAAATGTATTTGATGATAGAGTGGCAGCTATAGGGCGTTTTGGTCGAGGTGGTGTGCAAAGTGAGAGGGTTAGGAAAAATGATTTGGTAAACAGAGAAGAGGTAGTAAAAGCTTTGCGGAAGATGAAAGCCGGCAAGGCAGTGAGTTTGGATGGTATTGCAGTGGAATGTATTAAAAAAGGGGGTGACTGTATTGTTGACTGGTTGGTGAGGTTATTTAATGTATGTATGACTCATGGTGAGGTGGCTGAGGATTGGCGGAATGCTTGTATAGTGCCATTGTACAAAGGCAAAGGGGATAAGGGTGAGTGCTCAAATTACAGAGGTATAAGTTTGTTGAGTATTCCTGGGAAATTATATGGGAGGGTATTCACTGAGAGGGTGAAGGCATGTAAAGAGCATCAGATTGGGGAAGGGCAGTGTGGTTTCAGAAGTGGTAGAGGATGTGTGGATCAGGTGTTTGCTTTGAAGAATGTATGAGAAATACTTTGAAAAGCAAATGGATTTGTATGTAGCATCTATGGATCTGGAGAAGGCATATGATAGAGTTGATAGAGATGCTCTGTGGAAGGTATTAAGAAGATATGGAGTGGGAGGCAAGTTGTTAAAAGCAGTGAAAAGTTTTTATCGAGGATATAAGGCATGTGTACGTGTAGGAAGAGAGGAAAGTGATTGGTTCAGTGAATGTTGGTTTGCGGCAGGGGTGTGTGATGTCTCCATGTTTGTTTAATTTGTTTATGGATGGGGTTGTTAGGGAGATGAATGCAAGAGTTTTGGAAAGAGGGGCAAGTATGCAGTCTGTTGTGGATGAGAGAGCTTGGGAAGTGAGTCAGTTGTTGTTCACTGATGATACAGCGCTGGTGGCTGATTTTTGTGAGAAATTGCAGAAGCTGGTGACTGAGTTTGGTAAAGTGTGCAAAGGAAGAAAGCCGAGAGTAAATGTGAATAAGAGCAAGGATATTAGGTACAGCAGGGTTGAGGGACAGGTCAATTGGGGAGGTAAGTTTATGGAGAAAAACTTTAGGTAGTGAAGTGTTTTAGATATCTGGGAGTGGATTTGGCAGCGGATGGAACCATGGAAGCGGAAGTGTATCATAGGATGAGGGAGGGGGAGAAAGTTCTGGGAGCATTGAAGAATGTGTGGAAGTCAAGAACATTATCTCGGAAAGCATAAATGGGTATGTTTGAAGGAATAGTGGTTCCAACAATGTTAATTGGTTGCGAGGTGTGGGCTACAGTTAGAGTTGTGCAGATGAGGGTGGATGTGCTGGAAATGAGATGTTTGAGGACAATATGTGGTGTGAGGTGGTTTGATCAAGTAAGTAATAATAGGGTAAGAGAGATGTGTGGTAATAAAAAGAGTGTGGTTGAGAGAGCAGAAGAGGGTGTTTTGAAATGGTTTGGTCACATGGAGAGAATGAGTGAGGAAAGATTGACCAAGAGGATATATGTGTCAGAGGTGGAGGGAACGAGGAGAAGTGGGAGACCAAATTGGAGGTGGAAAGATGGAGTGAAAAAGATTTTGAGTGATTGGGGCCTGAACATGCAGGAGGGTGAAAGGCGTGCATTGGAATGATGTGGTATACCAGGGTCGACGTGCTGTCAATGGATTGAACCAGGGCATATGAAGCGTCTGGGTTAAACCATGGAAAGTTTTGTGGGGCCTGGATGTGGAAAGGGAGCTGTGGTTTCGGTGCATTATACATGACAGCTAGAGACTGAGTGTGAACAAATGTGGCCTTTCTTGTCTTTTCCTAGCGCTACCTCGTGCACATGCCGGGGTGGGTGGGGGGGGGGTTGTATTTCATGTGTGGCGGGGTGGCGATGGGAATGAATAAAGGCCGACAGTATGAATTATGTACATGTGTATATATGTATATGTCTGTGTCTATATATATATGTATATGTTGAGATGTATAGGTATGTATATTTGCGTGTGTGGACGTGTATGTATATACATGTGTATGTGGATGGGTTGGGCCAATCTTTCGTCTGTTTCCTTGCGCTACCTCGCTAACACGGGAGACAGCGACAAAGTAAAATAAATAAAATAAAATAACTTTCCTACAACTAATTTTGCAGCCAACTGTTTACAGGGTAATATCCATTTCATTCATCTAATCAGGAATGTACCTTGCCACACCAGTAGCAAAGCATTATTTTAAATGATAATCTAATAAAACATCCTTGAACTTCTCTACAGATCATGTACATCTATGAAACCTGATTATCTATATAATAAACTTTTAAACCTTTAACTCTAAGTTACCTATAACAATTCTAACCTAAAATATCTAGGATGTATATCATAGGTAAAAAAAATTAAAATAACTCGACCATATCTTTTTCTCAAATCCAAACTTCCCCTATTAAAACTAAATAAACCATTATGTTTGTGGAGTCAGCCCACCTAACTAAAAGTCCACAGCAATTAGCTTAATCAACTGCATTTCAGAAATTACTTAATTCTTTAACAAAACAAAGTACTTCCCCAAAATATTTCTTCTATTTCAATTTCATACAATATTTAAGAAACTAATATGCTACCTCTGTGTTCCTAAAACTAAAGGTATCTCAGCTTTTCAGTTCAACTGTTTTGCATATTCCATAATGTCTCACTCCAGTAGGGGACACTTTTTCTATGGACTACTGCAAGTGAAATGATCTTTCAATACTCTATAAGTGCATAATAAAATCAACGTTACATCTATTTCCCATCACGCACTTTTGAGTGTGCCCACTTGGTTAAGATTTTGGCTGAACTACTTTGACAACCAAGAACAACCAAGAACTGAATCTTTTCAGCACTTTCCAATCGAAAGATGATACCTCTACAGGGTAATAATGGTTCAACAAGTCACCTGGATGTTCAAACAGAGGAAGTATAAGTTAAAGTATCAAATGATGTGGGCTGCTGTTTCCTAAGAGAATAGTAACTTGATAATCTTTACATCTGTACTACATATATATGAAATAGCTTAGGTTCCCTGAGGATAATGGAGAAAGAATACTTCCCACGCATTCCTCACGTGTTGTAAAACGCAACAAGGGGATGGAGGAGGGGGGCTAGAAACCCTCCCCTCCTTGGGGTGTCAAAATGTGTGTGGATGTAACCAAGATGAGAAAAAAAGAGGTAGGTAGTATGTTTGAGGAAAGGAGCCTCGATGTTTTGGCTCTGAGGGAAACAAAACTCAAGGGTAAAGGGGAAGAGTGGTTTGGTAATGTTTTAGGAGTAAAGTCAGGGGATGGTGAGAGGACAAGGGCAAGGGAAGGAGTAGCACTACTCCTGAAAAAGGAGTGATGGGAGTATGTGATAAAGTGTAAGAAAGTACACTCTAGATTGATAAGGGTAAACCTGAAAGTGGATGGAGAGAGATGGGTGATTATTGCTGCATATGCACATGGGCATGAGAAGAAAGATCATGAGAGGCAAGTGTTTTGGGAGCAGCTGAGTGAGTGTATTAGTAGTTTTCATGCACGAGACCAGGTTATAGTGATGGGTGATTTAAATGCAAAGGTGAGCAAGGTGGCAGTTGAGGGAATAATTGGTGTACATGGGGTGTTCAGTGTTGTAAAAGGAAATGATTAAGAGCTTGTAGATTTGTGCTGAAAAAGGACTGGTGATTGGGAATACCTGGTTTAAAAAGAGATATACATAATTATACGTATGTGATTAGGAGAGATGGCCAGAGAGCACTATTGGATTACGTGTTAATTGATTGGCACACGAAAGAGAGACTTTTGGATGTTAATGTGCTGAGAGGTGCAACTGGAGGGATGTCTGATCATTATCTTGTGGAGGCGAAGGGAAAGATTTGTAGAGGTTTTCAGAAAAGAAGAGAGAATGTTGGGGTGAAGAGAATGGTGAGAGTAAGTGAGCTTGGGAGACTTGTGTGAGGAAGTACCAGGAGAGACTGAGTGCAGAATGGAGAAAGGTAAGAGTAAAGAACATAAGGGGACTGGGTTAGGAATGGGATGTATTTAGGGAAGCAGTGATGGCTTGCGCAAAAGATGCTTGTGGCATGAGAAGCGTGGGAGGTGAGTAGATTAGAAAGGGTAGTGAGTGGTGGGATGAAGTAAGAATATTAGTGAAAGAGAAGAGAGAGGCATTTGGATGATTTTTGCAGGGAAATAGTGCAAATGACTGGGAGATGTACAAAAGAAAGAGGCATGAGGTCAAGAGAAAGGTGCAAGAGGTGAAAAAGAGGGCAAATGAGAGTTGGGGTGAGAAAGTATCATTAAATTTTTGGGAGAAAAAAAAAAAGATGTTTTTAAAGGAGGTAAATAAAGTGCGTAAGACAAGAAAACAAATGGGAACATTGGTGAATGGGGCTAATGGGGAGGTAAAAACAAGTAGGGGTGATGTGAGAAGGAGATGGAGTGAGTATTTTGAAGGTTTGTTGAATGTGTTAGATGATATAGAGTGGCAGATATAGGGTGTTTTGGTTAAGGTGGTGTGCGAAGTGAGAGGGTTAGGGAGAATGATTTGGTAAACAGAGAAGAGGTAGTAAAAGCTTTGCGGAAGATAAAAGCTGGCAAGGCAGCGGGTTTGGATGGTACTGCAGTGGAATGTATTAAAAAAGGGGGTGACTGTGTTGTTGACTGGTTGGTAAGGATATTTAATGTAAGTATGACTCATGGTGAGGTGACTGATTATTGGCAGAATGCATGCATAGTGCCACTGTACAAAGCCAAGGGGGATAAGGGTGAGTGCTCAAATTACAGAGGTATAAGTTTGTTGAGTATACCTGGGAAATTATATGGGAGGGTATTGACTGAGAGGGTGAAGGCATGTACAGAGCATCAGATTGGGGAAGAGCAATGTGGTTTCAGAAGTGGTAGAGGATGTGTGGATCAGGTGTTTGCTTTGAAAAATGTTTGTGAAAAATACTTAGGAAAGCAAATGGATTTGTATGTAGCATTTATGGATCTGGAGAAGGCATATGATAGAGTTGATAGAGATGCTCTGTGGAAGGTAATAAGAATATATGGTGTGGGAGCCAAGTTGTTAGAAGCAGTGAAAAGTTTTTATCGAGGATGTAATGCAGGTGTACGAGTAGGAAGAGAGGAAAGTGATTGGTTCTAAGTGAATGATGGTTTGCGGCATGGGTGTGTAATGTCTCCATGGTTGTTTAATTTGTTTATGGATGGGGTTGTTCGGGTGGTGAATGCAAGAGTTTTGGAAAGAGGGGCAAGTATGCAGTCTGTTGTGGAAGAGAGAGCTTGGGAAGTGAGTCAGTTGTTGTTTGCTGATGATACAACGCTGGGGGTGATTCGGGTGAGAAACTGCAGAAGCTAGTGACTGAGTTTGGTAAAGTGTGTGAAAGAAGAAAGCTGAGAGTAAATGTGATTAAGAGCAAGGTTATTAGGTACAGTAGGGTTGAGGGACAAGTAAACTGGGAGGTAAGTTTGAATGGAGAAAAAGTGGAGAAGTGAAGTGTTTTAGATATCTGGGAGTGGATTTGGCAGTGGATGGAACCATGGAAGCGGAAGTGAGTCACAGGGTGGGGGAGGGGCGAAGGTTCTGGGACCGTTGGAAAATGTATGGAAGGTGAGAACATTATCTTGGAAAGCAAAACTGGGTATGTTTGAAGGAACAGTGGTTCCAACAATGTCATATGGTTGCGAGGCGTGGGCTATAGATAGAGTCGTGTGGAGGAGGGTGGGTGTGTTGGAAATGAGATGTTCAAGGAAAATGTGTGGTGTGGGGTGGTTTGATCGAGTAAGTAAAGAAAGGGTAAGAGAGATATGTGGTAATAAAAAGAAAGAATGTGGATGAGAGAGCAGAAGAGGGTGTTTTGAAATGGTTGGGTCACATGGAGAGAACGAGTGAGGAAAGATTGACAAAGAGGTGGAGGGAATGAGAAGTGGGAGACCAAACTGGAGGTGGAAAGATGGGGTGAAAAAGATTTTGAGCAATAGAGGCCTGAACAAGCTTGAGGGTGAAAGGCGTGCAAGGAATAGAGTGAATTGGAACGATGTGGTATACTGAAGTTGATGTGCTGTCAATGGATTGAACCAGGGCATGTGAAGTGTCTGGGGTAAACCATAGAAAGTTTTGTGGGGCCTGGATGTGGAAAGGGAGCTGTGGTCTCGGTGCACTATACATGAAAGCTAGAGACTGAGTGTGAACGAATGTGGCTTTTGTTCTCTTCTCCGAGCGCTACCTCTCGTGCATGTGGGGGGAGGGGGTTGTCATTTCATGTGTGGCGGGGTGGTGACGGGAATGAATAAAGGTAGCAAGTATGAATTATGTACATGCGTATATATGTATAAGTCTGTGTATGTATATATGTCACACTATCATCTAACACATCAACATACCTTCAAAATACTCACTCCATCTCCTCACATCACCACTACCTGTTATCACCTCTCCATCAGCCCCCTTCACCGATGTTCTCATTTGTTCTTCTCTTATGCACATTATTTACCTCCTTCCAAAACATCTTTCTATTCTCCCTAAATCTTAATGATACTCTCTCATCCCAACTCTCATTTGCCCTCTTTTCCACCTCCTGCACCTTTCTCTTGACCTCCTGCCTCTATCATTTGTACATCTCCCATTCATTTGCACTATTTCCCAGCAAAACTCATCCAAATGCCTCTCTCTTCTCTTTCACTAATAATATTACATCTTCATCCCACCACTCACTACCCTTTCTAATCTGTCCACCTTCCACGCTTCTCACGCCACAAGCATCTTTTGCACAAGTCATCGCTGCTTCCTTTAATACATCCCATTCCTCCCCCACTCCCCTTACATTCCTTGCTCTCCCCTTTTTCCATTCTGCACTCAGTCTCTCCTGATACTTCCTCACACAAGTCTCCTTCCCAAGCTAACATACTCTCGCCACTCTCTTCACCCTAACATTCTCTCTTCTTTTCTGGAAACCTCTACAAATCTTCACCTTCGCCTCCACAAGATAATGATCAGACATCCCTCCAGTTGCACCTCTCAGCACATTAACATCCAAAAGTCTCTCTTTCAAGCGCCTACCAATTAACACATAATCCAATAATGCTCTCTGGCCATCTCTCTTACATACGTATACTCATGTACATCTCTCTTTTTAAACCAGGTATTCCCAATCACCAGTCCTTTTTCAGCACACAAATCTACAAGCTCTTCACCATTTCCATTTACAACACTGAACACCCCATGTACACCAATTATTCCCTCCACTGCCACATTCCTCACCTTTGCATTCAAATCACCCATCACTATAACCCGGTCTCGTGCATCAAAACCACTAACACATTCACTCAGCTGCTCCCAAAACACATGTCTCTCATGATCTTTCTTCTCATGCCCGGGTGCATATACACCAATAATCACCCATCTCTCTCCATCAACTTTCAGTTTTACCCATATCAATCTAGAGTTTACTTTCTTACATTCTATCACATACTCCCACAACTCCTGTTTCAGGATAGTGCTACTCCTTCCCTTGCTCTTGTCCTCTCACTAACCCCTGACTTTACTCCCAAGACATTCTTAAACCACACTTCCCCTTTACCCTTGAGCTTCGTTTCACTCAGAGCCAAAACATCCAGGTTCCTTTCCTCAAACATACTACCTATCTCTCCTTTCTTCTCATCTTGGTTACATCCACACACATTTAGACACCCCAGTCTGAGCCTTCGAGGAGGACGAGCACTCCCCGTGTGACCCCTTCTTCTGTTTCCCCTTTCAGAAAGTTAAAAATACAAGGAGGAGAGGGTTTCTAGCCCCCCGCTCCCGTCCCCTTTAGTCGCCTTCTATGACACGTGAGGAATGCGTGGGAAGTATTCTTTCTCCCCATCCCCAATATATCAAATAATTCAGAAACTGTAATATTTCAAAATATTTTACTTTGTAAATAAACGTCAAAATATTCTATGAGAAGGAAATATTAATACATGTAACAAATGACACTGAAGTCCTTCATAAGTGCCATCTGGACTCAACCTAAGCCAGCCTTTTGAACAACTGTATTTTTTTCTTTTTTTTTCTATTCAAAATTTTTCATTTGTACTTCATGAAACACGTATATAGCTTTGAAGAGCTCAGACAATTGCTAATGATGCTTAGAAGGGGCCACTGTACACATTAATTGTCCTGGGTGCATAAAACATACAAATGTGCAAGACCAGCACACAACATGCCAAAGAGCATATGGATGAAGGTAAACAATCACAAGCACCACACAACAAAAGATGGTGATTATACTAATCGTTGCTGTGCACTACAGCATGTTTTGAAATATTTACAAGTATTTTCTTTAATTTTTCAAATTTTCTACCAAGACAATTAAGGATTTTCAATCAAAACTGAAACATAGATTGTTTTGAATATTTCACTGGCTCAATTTATGGATAACAAAGGTTTTAGTGTACTTCTATGTAATTCTAATATCTACCTTTGGCAGTTTGCCTCCATGATTCTCCAGAACTGCAGATTTCTGTAGCTCATTTCCTGCTACGTAATATACTCTATGTGTCAAGGCCATCATTCCCGTACAAAACATACTCACATAAAAGAAATTCCCAACAACATACATATACATAACAGATTAAATACAACTTACAAGCAAGCAATCACCTATCATCCATCCTTAAGTCTAATCATGCATTATTGCATGTGCTTATATATTAGACATAACAAGTAAGCTTCCATGGAAGGTAAAGCCCACCAAATCTACTTGCATGCAATTAACTAACTACTACACATGTTCAATCATAAGACATTACTTATCAATTAAGCCTTCATGCACTGCAGTAATGAAAACAATTACCTAATGATAATAATGATGCCTACAAGCAAATACCTAAAGTATACCTAATACTGATTTCAGAGGCTTTTTGACCCCATAAACTTACATAAGTATATGTTCATGTGCGTGTATGGAAGTTTATGCATATGTATATGTGAGTGGACCGGCCATTCTTCATCTGTTTCTTGGTGCTACTTCACTGACGTGGGAAACAGCAATCAAGTATGATAAATAAATAAATGAATATGTGTATAACAGTCGAAGGGTTGTTTTTTGTCCGTTTCCTGGCGCTACCTCGCTGACGCTGACACAGGAAACGGCCTTCAAGTATAATAAATAAAGGTTTGTGGGGTCTGGATGTGGATAGGGAGCTGTGGTTTCAGTGCATTACACATCACAGCTAGAGACTGAGTGTGAACGAATGTGGCCTTTTTTGTTTTTTCCTGGTACTACCTCGCTGAAGCAGGGGGTAGCAATGCTGTTTCCTTTGGGGGAGGGTGCCACCATGAAAGAATGAAGGCAAGCATGTATGAATATGATGTATGTGTATATATGTCCATGTCTTTGTATATGTGAGTCACAGGGTAGGGGAGGGGGTGAAGGTTCTAGGAGCGTTGAAGAATGTGTGGAAAGTGAGAACGTTATCTGAGAGAGCAAAAATGGGTATGTCTGAAGGAATAGTGGTTCCAACAATGTTATATGGTTGCGAGGCATGGGCTATAGATAGGGTTGTGCAGAGGAGGGTGGATGTATTGGAAATGAGATGTTTGAGGACAATATGTGGTGTGAGGTGGTTTGATCGAGTAAGTAATGACAGGGTAAGAGGGATGTGTGGTAATAAAATGTGTGGTTGAGAGAGCAGAAAAGGGTGTTTTCAAATGGTTTGGTCACATGGAGAGAATGAGTAAGGAAGACTGACAAAGAGGATATATGTGTCAGAGGTGGAGGGAACAAGGAGAAGTGGGAGACCAAATTGGAGGTGGAAAGATGGAGTGAAAAAGATTTTGGGTGATCAGGGCCTGAACATGCAGGAGTGTGAAAGGCATGCAAGGAATAGAGTGAATTGGAACGATGTGGTATACTGGGGTCGACGTGCTGTCAATGGATTGAACCAGGGCATGTGAAGTGTCTGCGGTAAACCATGGAAAGTTTTCTTGGGCCTGGATGTGGAAAGGGAGCTGTGGTTTCGGAGCATTATACATGACAGCTAGCGACTGCATTATACATGGTAGCATGCAGGGGGTGGGGGTTGTCATTTCATGTGTGGTGGGGTGGCAACGGGAATGAATAAAGGCAGCAAGTATGAATTATGCACATGTGTATATATGTATATGTGCGTGTGTGGACGTGTATGTATATACATGTGTCTGTGGGTGGGTTGGGCCATTCTTTCGTCTGTTTCCTTGTGCTACCTCACTAAAGTGGGAGACAGTGACAAAGTATAATAATAATAAAAAAAAATTATTTACTATTCTTTATATATATTATGTGCATAAATGTGTAAGAGTGGATGGATCTTTCTTCATCTGTTTCCCAGCGCTACCTCACTAACATAGGAAACAACAATAATATAAAATAATATAATAAAATCACACCCAAATAATATACCCACCACTAAAAGAAAGATGTAATGAAACATATCTTTTATCTAATTTTCTGTGCTAAGGGTGAAAAGACTCTGTCAAATGAAACTTTTATAGCAATACTGGCTTCCAGCTGGAACACCTAAAATGCTTTCATCACTAATCAAGTAAGCCTCACCAATACAATCTATAACTCACCTTGTATTTCTGTACCAGGTCCAGTCCATTTACTTCAGTTTCTTCAACCCGTGTGAAAATCAAGAAGTAAAGATGCAGCAATAATATTCATCTGCTGCTTCGTTATATTTTGCAATGCTTACATAGTAGTTCCACACTGAATAATACACATCACTGCAGCAGACGACAGTATTTTGATGAAATTCTTGGAATGTTTACAGGATAACCAGATAATAATAGAATATCTTTTAAAATGGAATAAGCAAATTAATTTGATAAAATTACGAGGACGAGATAAAACAATAACTTGATAAAAGGGCGTTGGTACTTGTGTCATCGCTTGAAAAAAAAAAAAAAGCAGTTACTAAACTTTCTTTTTCATATTTTCTTAGTATCCATTACAGACATCTCATAAATGAGAAGAAAACCACATCAACAAATTTTACGAAGATAACTAATTAGTAAATCTAGTCTTATGTCAAGATGCATAGATCGTCCAATGTATTTGTGGGTGACTAAGATGCATGAAATTTTTTCCAGCCTTGGTTCTAGGTTGTTATTGAAATCTATGGGTAAATGGGATTTTAAATGATGGTGGTAGAAAACTAAACATCACTTGACGAGTGAAGCAATAGTGGCATAAGTTGTCATATGATGCATAGAGTAGAGGGTGAAGTAATGGTAAATCAATGCCTCCTGTGTAAATGTTGGCTAATCTGCTTTCCTATACTTTTTTTTCAGCTGTCTGCATTGTGTGGATATGGTGAAGTACGATCAAAATAGGAAGAAGCTCAGAGGTAAATCTGTATGCTGTGCACCAGCAGGTCCTTCTATGCAATGCTGGGGCGCATGATATAATGTCTGGTGTGGCTGAATGCTGGGGGAGGTGGGCTGGTAGTCTGTTGGTTGGCTATTTCGAGAAAGCTAGAATTTGATTTATGAGTAGTTAAACTTAAAGAATACTAAGTGTGGATGCTGATCCAAGCAAGCTGGTGGACATTAAAGTCCTCATTGAAAAGAACTGGGTGTGCTGGTCAGGTTCTGTAAAGTGTGTCTTGGGAAGGCAGGATGTAGGAGGAAGTTGGCGTTTATTGTGTTGCACAGCAACCACAAGCACTTGCAAAAGGGAAAAAAATCTTCCAATACAATCCCACTTCAACATGCTTAGTACCCTATTCGTTGCAACAACATCAAGCCCCACCTATTAAAGCCATTTCAAAACCAACACTAGCAGAAATAAAAATTTCACCTCTGTCCCTAATTTCAACAACTAAATACTCATATATCTCCCTCCCTCAGCAAACACAACACCAAAAATATATTCCACTACAATAAGTCACAGCATATCCTGTGAGAGGCAAGTGCTGTGTACTTAACATTTGGCTAAACAGTCTTTTAACTAGGCTTATCATCCCCTGGAGCATAATAAATCAGCTATAATCCACTACAAAATGACTTGACAAGCACAAAACCACGACACCCAAACTCAATCTTAAACCACTCCACTAGAAACACATCTATCTGAAATCAAAATTCCCAAACATGTATGAACTGCACTTTCTAACATGAGAAACATCGTCTAAAAACATCACAAAACTACCATGTCCAAGATACAGCTTCCATACAGAAAACACTGAGCACCTAATCCTTAACAGCTCTGCAATCATATCACAAAGGTGAGCACCTGGCAGTACCAAATGCTTTGTCCTCTGGTTCTGTGCATTTCAGGAAACACAGTGGTTCAATCATTCTCCCAAGTACCACATTAATCCAAATCATTCTATCCCAAACATGACTCTTCCTCTTGAATGTTCAGTCCCTGATAACCTAAATCCTCCTTCATTCCATCATTCATCTTCCCTTTCCCCCTACACTTCTGTCATGTCCTGTATGTTGTATTAGTCAGACTTTCTCTTATCCTCTGGCATGTCCTGTATGTTGTATTAGTCAGACTTTCTCTTATCCTATCTCCGTATATCCTAGTCATGTCTTTCAACTGGAATGGACTTGCTACCTGAGCCCAACAGGAAGCCCCACAGAAGGGGAATCTGGGGCAGAAAGGCTACCTAAAGCCAATTCCCACTTACCTGCTTCATTCCCTGTGGTTTATCACACTGACACCAAATCATCCTCCCACATATCACAACAGTCCAATTGATTATATCCCGTAAATGACCCATCCTCTGGAATACTCAGTCCCCAATACCTCAAAGCCTCCTCGACTCCATCATTCATCTCCTTAGTCTCCATCCGCCCTCCTGAACTTCTGTCATGTGCCATACGTCATCTTAGTCACAATATCTTCTTTTATCCTATCCACGTCTGAACCATCTCAGTATAAGCTGGTCAGCTCTCTCAATTGGACTGTACACTTACCGCCACTCCTCTCTCTTACACTTTCATGCCCTAAATCATTGTCTTTTTTTTATACTATTCGCCATTTCCCACATAAGCGAGGTAGCGTTAAGAACAGACGACTGAGCCTTTGAGGGAATATTCTCACTTGGCCTCCTTCTCTGTTCCTTCTTTTGGAAAATCAAAAACAAGAGAGGAGGATTTCCAGCTCCCCGCTCCCTTCCCTTTTAGTCACCTCCTACAACACGCAGGGAATACATGGGAAGTATTCTTTCTCCCCTATACCCAGGGATATTGTTATTTAGCATTCTGTCTCCATATCCAGCATCCTCCTTTCCTTCATGTTCAAAGCCCAAGACAAATCCAAACTACTGGGTCTACCATACCATTAAACACCCATCATTGCCCCAACAGACATCAAACTCACCTTAGATACACTCATTAAGGCATCTAAGATCTTAATGCAACTTGACCCTCTCTCCCAGTCTTACTCACTTGTCCCCATGGCTCTATTCAATGCCAAATCCACTCCTCAGTTCACAAAGCACTCACCTTCACAGAGGTCTTCCATATTCAAACCTGCACTCAAACTACCCTGTTTCATCCTCCTACTGCATGTCATAACCTTATTTTTGTTCATATTTTTCTCAACTTTCCTCTTTTTACCTACCCTCCCAAATCAGTAGAGATGGAAAACAACAATGCACAGCAGGATCAGATATGCTGATGCTAGCCAAACATTAGAGTTACCTAATGCTGCAAACAGCATAACAATAAACTTTCATACTTACTCGCTGTTTCCTGCATTAGTGAGGTAACGCCAGGAACAGATGAAGACAGGCCACATTCGTTCACAGCAATTTACGAGCTCTCGTGCAATGCATCAAAACCACAGCTCCTAAACAACAACCAGGCTTCACAGACCTTTCCATGGATGCCCTGGTTCACTCCCTGCATACCAAATCATTCCAATCCACTCAATCCCTTGCACACCTTTCATCCTCCTGCATGCTCAGGCCCTGGCCATTCAACATTTATTCATTCCATCCTTCTATTTCCAGTTTGGTCTCCTCATTCTCCCTTTCCCCTCCACTTCCAACAGATATCCTCCATCAACTGCTCCTAGCTCATTCTCTTAAAATGTCCAAACTATTTCAGCACATCAACTCTCTCAACCATCATGAGATATATCTACACTATAATTTCATACAATGGTCTAGTGATAATCTAACAAGGGTTCCAAAGTAAAATCTCTAGAATCTACACAGAACAGAATGAATATGTAATGAATATGAAGAACAATTCCAAGTAATTTCCAATGAATTGTTATTTTGCTTTGTCGCTGTCTCCTGTGTTTGCGAGGTAGCGCAAGGAAACAGACGAAAGAAACGGCCCAATCCACCCCCATACACATGTATATACATACACGTCCCCACATGCAAATATACATACCCATACATCTCAATGTACACATATATATACACACACACACACACACACATACATATATACACATGCACACAATTCACACTGTCTGCCTTTATTTGTTCCCATCGCCACCTCGCCACACATGGAATCCCCTCCCCCCTCATGTGTGCGAGGTACCGCTAGGAAAAGACAACAAAGGCCCCATTCGTTCACACTCAGTCTCTAGCTGTCATGCAATAATGCCCGAAACCACGGCTCCCTTTCCACATCCAGGCCCCACACAACTTTCCATGGTTTACCCTAGACGCTTCACATGCCATGATTCAATCCACTGACAGCACGTCAACCCCGGTATACCACATCGATCCAATTCACTCTATTCCTTGCCCTCCTTTCACCCTCCTGCATGTTCAGGCCCCGATCACTCAAAATCTTTTTCACTCCATCTTTCCACCTCCAATTTGGTCTCCCTCTTCTTCTCGTTCCCTCCACCTCCGACACATATATCCTCTTGGTCAATCTTTCCTCACTCATTCTCTACATGTGCCCAAACCATTTCAAAACACCCTCTTCTGCTCTCTCAACCACGCTCTTTTTATTTCCACACATCTCTCTTACTCTTACATTACTTACTCGATCAAACCACCTCACACCACACATTGTCCTCAAACATCTCATTTCCAGCACATCCACCCTCCTGCGCACAACTCTATCCATAGCCCACACCTCACAACCATACAACATTGTTGGAACCACTATTCCTTCAAACATACCCATTTTTGCTTTCTGAGATAATGTTCTCGACTTCCACACATTCTTCAAGGCTCCCAGGATTTTCGCCCCCTCCCCCACCCTATGATTCACTTCCACTTCCATGGTTCCATCCGCTGCCAGATCCACTCCCAGATATCTAAAACACTTTACTTCCTCCAGTATTTCTCCACTCAAACTTACCTCCCAATTGGCTTGACCCTCAACCCTACTGTACCTAATAACCTTGCTCTTATTCACATTTACTCTTAACTTTCTTCTTTCACACACTTTACCAAACTCAGTCACCAGCTTCTGCAGTTTCTCAAGTGAATCAGCCACCAGCGCTGTATCATCAGCGAACAACAACTGACTCACTTCCCAAGCTCTCTCATCCACAACAGACTTCATACTTGCTCCTCTTTCCAAAACTCTTGCATTCACCTCCCTAACAACCCCATCCATCAACAAATTAAACAACCATGGAGACATCACACACCCCTGCCGCAAACCTACATTCACTGAGAACCAATCACTTTCCTCTCTTCCTACACGTACACATGCCTTACATCCTCGATAAAAACTTTTCACTGCTTCTAACAACTTGCCTCGCACACCATATATTCTTAATACCTTCCATAAAGCATCTCTATCAACTCTATCATATGCTTTCTCCAGATCCATAAATGCTACATACAAATCCATTTGCTTGTCATAAATTGTTATGAACTGTTATAATCTTAAAATGATTTTGCAGAAGAGCTAATCATAAACGAAACCCAACTAGTTATCAAAACTGAAACCATGATTCATGAATTGTCCTCATGATGGGGCTCCAGGTGCTATACTGCAATAAGTAACAGCATGATTGAGAAATGGTAAAAAAATGTATACCCACGGGACTTTCAATCTACCATATCTGAGGAAAAAATTTAAAGTAAAAAAAAGAAAAAAAAAAAGTGGGTGCTGAGAAACTTTCATGTAGTACTATCAAACATGAACAAAATTTCATGTATTAGAAAAAATAACGTAAAAAATTAACAATTCTTGAGGAAAGAGCATAACTCATGCATATCATTTACAGAAACAATTAATAAAGATCACATCATAATTGAAGTGCTGATGGTCTTGAACAGCAAAACTCAATAAACAAACTGCTGTCTATTACAGTGCTCTTGTGTGTGTCGAATGTGACTGCTGCATCATTATAAAGTTAAGGCATGTAATGAACTAAGGAGCTGTGTGTGTCGAATGTGATTGCTGTATAATTATAAAATACAGGCATTTAATAAACTAAAGAGTTGTGTCGAATGTGATTGCTGTATAATCACAAAATCAAGGCATGTAATACACTAAAGAGAAGAAAATACTTCAGTGATGTGGAATATCTCAGCATCACAGATACTGCACAGATCTCAAGGATAATCATAACCTCCTTTGTTTCCTCACTTGGACAAGACAGCATGATAAATATTATCTACCTATCTAAAATTGGCCTAGGACAAATTTCTATCAAAGAGTACTGGTGTTATATGGGACCTTCTGAAAGGTACAGTGGTTATCCTGGAGCAGAAAGAGTCCAATACCATCAGGCATGATAAAATGAATGCATTAATATTCAACTTCCATAGTCTATACTTATTACCTGTGATTTTTAAAATAAGAACTCTGTCATGCTACTCTTACCTGATATTCCATCAAAAGTCTACAAGACATGCAGATTCTTTAATTAAATTGCTGAGGGTAAAAACAAGTATCAACAAGCTACAAAGAGGCTTGAGAGCACCAAAACACATTCTACCTCCAAAGCATGATAATGGAAAAATCCTGCATGCAATTATATTTTGAGAAAAATCATCAAGCACAAAAAATTCATGCATTCAATTTTGTGAGATAAAATTTCCTCGATTACAGCAAAGTCAGTGATTACAGGTAGTCACCATAATGCCGTGCTAGAACAATATATGTATATACAAAAAGCAAAGAAATGTCCACTTGATATAAAAGTTAGCTATTTACTTACCTCAAGCAGCTTCATCACTGGCACTGGGTTGAAAAAGTGAAGACCCCCGAAGCGGTCCTTCCGGGAGGTGGCTTCAGCAATTTTAGCAATGGGTAGAGATGAGGTGTTGGAAGCAAACATGGTGTGTGAAGGTGCTGCCTGTAATCAGATAGCTATTAGAGTTTTCTTGTCATTTAGAAACCTATTACATTATTATACAGAATCCTAAAATTCTACCACATCATTTACCACTCCCTATGATTAATGCTCCCTCTGACAAATCAATGAGTAATTTCAAGTGCAGTACAAAGGGATACTCAAGGGCAAAATTTGTCTAGGGTTAATAATGTTTTGCATGAACATTTCACAGCATTAGCAGAGCCTTCACTTGGCAGTCTCAACTAATCAAATTTGCATATAGATATCCCTGACTTAATGGCAGCTCATTTACCAGAATATTTGTATGAGTAACTTATAAATCTAGGATCCAAATTATCTAACCTCTTGCTTCACTGTCCCCTAAATACTTAAGATTGAAATAAGTTTAGGCAGTTTTTTTTACTCATGCTGCATTCATTTTTTACTCTTGCTTCACTGTCCCAAAAATACTTGGATTGAAAAAAGTTTAGGCAATTCTTTTTCAACTCATGCATTCATTCTTTAAATACTGAGCTAGGATAACAAAGGGTGTGAGCCTTGTTCTGTTCTCCATCAATTGATAGTAGGACACAAAGTTTACTTTGCTTGTTGACGGAAGACAGAGACATATGAAAAATTCTCATTCTTCACTTTCTATCTGCATATCCATGTATTTTTTCACCCATACGATGAAGTGAAAATGAAACATAAAGAGTCTGGTAGTGAGAGTAAAACTGACACATGATCGAATGAATCAGCTCAGATTCAGATACAACAAATTTTCTGACACTCAAGTTTGGAACTTTGGAGTGAATTCTGTATATTTGAATCTATCTCTTGTTCTGCCTGTTCCCTGATTTCTACTGTAAATATGTTTTTGGCATGTACAGTTTCCCAAAGTAGTGATGTAATATTCTGCGGTTTCAGACAAAATATGCGGTATCTCCACCTCTCGCAGGTCTTCTTTCTCTTTGCATAACTTATCTTAATCAAAATTAATTCATAAGTCCATATTTTAAGTTTTATACGATTCACAGACATGAATGCATTTGGCTGTCCAGCAATATACTTCCTTTGGCAAATCAAGGGGGAAGTTTTAGCAGACGCTGTTGCCTGTGATGCCAAAACTTTAATAACCCCATACTTACAGAGTGCCACGCTCATTTTAGATGCTTCCAAAAATAATAGTAAAATGTTACGCTATTTCAGAAAGAAAAAAATTATAGCTTATAAATTTGTTGTGACTGAGCTTCAGCTGAGTGGGTATGGAGTGAGGGACTGGGGGAGAGAAGCCACATGTGCCATGACAAATATCAGTTGGCCAGCTGTAATTGCTAAATAAAACAATACATTGTTTTTTCTATCATCCTCAATCACTAAACAACATCTCTGCTATACATGTAAAGTTATATTATTTCTTTTATGCAACGTCATGACCAGCGTAAATAACGAACTTTTCCAACATGACATCGCCTACTTGCTGGATGGACACTCTTCGCATTTCTATCCTCCACTCCATTCCCACGTCCACCCACCGCAACCTCGAGAACTGTTAAATGTCCATCAACTTGCAACCAGTGTTGAAGCTTATCCAGAAAACATTTATTTGACTTCCACTTACTCCCTCCCAAACCTGCCACCCTTTGTTCTACCTGACTTAAGCATGTCGCCCACCCTTAGACTTTCTTCTTCTCTGGAAAATGATTTATTGTATAATTTTTTTTATAAATATTTATTATACTTTGTCGTTGTCTCCCTTATTAGCGAGGCAGCGCAAGAAAACAGACGAAAGAGTGGCCCAACCCACCCACATACACATTTATATACATAAATGCCCACACAAGTGCATATACATACCTATACATCTCAACATATACATACACAGACATATACATATATACACATGTACATATTCATATATGCTGCCTTCATCCATTCCCGCCGCCACCCTGCCTCACATGAAATATCAACCCCCTCAGTCTCTAAGCTGTCATGTGTAATGCACAGAAACCATAGCTCCTTTTCCACATCCAGGCCCCACAGAACTTTTCATGGTTTGCCCCAGACGCTTCACATGCCCTGGTTCAATCCACTGACAGCACGTTGACCCTGGTACACCACATCGTTCCAATTCACTCTATTCCCTACACGCATTTCACCCTCCTGTATGTTCAGGCCCCAATCGCTCAAATTCTTTTTCACTCCATTCTTCCACCTCCAATTTGGTCTTCCAATTCTCCTTCCCTCCACATCTGACACATATATCCACAGTGTGAATCTTTCCTCACTCATTCTCTCCATGTGACCAAACCATTTCAATATTTCAATACATCCTCTTCTGCTCTCTTAACCACACTCTTTCTATTACCACACATCTCTGTTACTCTTTCATTACTTACTCGATCAAACCACCTCACACCATATATTGTCCTCAAACATCTCATTTCCAGCACATCCACCCTCCTACGTACAACTCTATCCATAGCCCATGCCTCGCAACAATATAACATTGTTGGAACCGCTATTCCTTCAAACATATCTATTCTTGCTCTCAGAGATAACGTTCTCGCCTTCCACACATTCTTCAACACTCCCAGAACCTTCACCCCCTCCCCCACCCTGTGACTTACTTCCACTTCCATGGTTACATCTGCTGCCAAATCCACACCCTGATATCTAAAACACTTCACTTCCTCCAGTTTTTCTCCATTCAATCTTACCTCCCAATTGACTTGACCCTCAACCCTACTGAACCTAATAACCTTGCTCTTTTTCACATTTACTCTCAGCTTTCTTCTTTCACACACTTTACCAAACTCAGTCACCAACTTCTGCAATTCCTCAACCGAATCAGCCATCAGCGTTGTATCATCAGCGAACAACAACTGACTCACTTCCCAAGCTCTCTCATCCACAACAGACTGCATACTTCCCCCTCTCTCCAAAACTCTTGCATTCACCTCACTAACAACCCTATCCATAAACAAATTAAAGTACCATTTAGACATCACGCACCCCTGTTGCAAACTGACATGCACTGGGAACCAATCACTTTTCTCTCTTCCTACTCGTACACATGCCTTACATCCTCGATAAAAACTTTTCACTGCTTCTAACAACTTACCTCCCACACCATATACTCTTAACACCTTCCACAGAGCATCTCAATCAACTCTATCATATGCCTTCTCCAGATCCATAAATGCTACATACAAATCCATCTGTTTTTCTAAGTATTTCTCATATACATTCTTCAAAGCAAACACCTGATCCACACATCCTCTACCACTTCTGAAACCACACTGCTCTTCCCCAATCTGATGCTCTGTACATGCCTTGACCCTCTCAATCAATGCCCTGTCAATGGATTGAATCAGGGCATGTCAAGCGTCTGGGGTAAACCATGGAAAGTTTCGTGGGGCCTGGATGTGGAAAGGGAGCTGTGGTTTCGGTGCATTACATATGATAGCTAGAGACTGAGTGTGAATGAATGTGGCCTTTGTTGTCTTTTCCTAGTGGTACTTCATGCACATGCAGGGGGAGGCGAGTTGTCATTTCATGTGGCGGGGTGGCAACGGGAATGAATAGGGGCAGACAGTATGAATTATGTACATGTGTATATGTCTCTGTGTGTATATATATATATATGCACACATTGAGATATATAGGTATGTATATGTGCATGTGTGGACATGTATGTATACACATGTGTATGTGGGTGGGTTGGGCCATTCCTTCGTCTGTTTCCTTGTGCTACCTCGTTAATGCAGGAGACAGCTACAAAGTATAATATATTTTTTTTTTTTTTTTTTTTTTTTTTTGCTGTCTCCCGCGTTTGCGAGGTAGCGCAAGGAAACAGACGAAAGAAATGGCACAACCCACCCCCATACACATGCCTTGATTCAATCCACTGACAGCACGTCAACCCCGGTATACCACATCGCTCCAATTCACTCTATTCTTTGCCCTTCTTTCACCCTCCTGCATGTTCAGGCCCCGATCACACAAAATCTTTTTCACTCCATCTTTCCACCTCCAATTTGGTCTCCCTCTTCTCCTCGTTCCCTCCACCTCCGACACATATATCCTCTTGGTCAATCTTTCCTCACTCATTCTCTCCATGTGACCAAACCATTTCAAAACACCCTCTTCTGCTCTCTCAACCACGCTCTTTTTATTTCCACACATCTCTCTTACCCTCACGTTACTTACTCGATCAAACCACCTCACACCACACAATGTCCTCAAACATCTCATTTCCAGCACATCCATCCTCCTGCACACAACTCTATCCATAGCCCACGCCTCGCAACCATACAACATTGTTGGAACCACTATTCCTTCAAACATACCCATTTTTGCTTTCCAAGATAATGTTCTCGACTTCAACACATTCTTCAAGGCTCCCAGAATTTTCGCCCCCTCCCCCACCCTATGATCCACTTCCGCTTCCATGGTTCCATCCGCTGCCAGATCCACTCCCAGATATCTAAAACACTTCACTTCCTAAAGTTTTTCTCCATTCAAACTCACCTCCCAATTGACTTGACCCTCAACCCTACTGTACCTAATAACCTTGCTCTTATTCACATTTACTCAACTTTCTTCTTTCACACACTTTACCAAACTCAGTCACCAGCTTCTGCAGTTTCTCACATGAATCAGCCACCAGCGTTGTATCATCAGCGAACAACAACTGACTCACTTCCCAAGCTCTCTCAACCCCAACAGACTTCATACTTGCCCCTCTTTCCAAAACTCTTGCATTCACCTCCCTAACAACCCCATCCATAAACAAATCAAACAACCATGGAGACATCACACACCCCTGCCGCAAACCTACATTCACTGAGAACCAATCACTTTCCTCTCTTCCTACACGTACACATGCCTTACATCCTCGATAAAAACTTTTCACTGCTTCTAACAACTTGCCTCCCACACCATATATTCTTAACACCTTCCACAGAGCATCTCTATCAACTCTATCATATGCCTTCTCCAGATCCATAAATGCTACATACAAATCCATTTGCTTTTCTAAGTATTTCTCACATACATTCTTCAAAGCAAACACCTGATCCACACATCCTCTACCACTTCTGAAACCACACTGCTCTTCCCCAATCTGATGCTCTGTACATGCTTTCACCCTCTCAATCAATACCCTCCCATATAATTTACCAGGAATACTCAACAAACTTATACCTCTGTAATTTGAGCACTCACTCTTATCCCCTTTGCCTTTGTACAATGGCACTATGCACGCATTCCGCCAATCCTCAGGCACCTCACCTTGAGTCATACATACATTAAATAACCTTACCAACCAGTCAACAATACAGTCACCCCCTTTTTTAATAAATTCCACTGCAATACCATCCAAACCTTCTGCCTTGCCGGCTTTCATCTTCCGCAAAGCTTTTACTACCTCTTCTCTGTTTACCAAATCATTTTCCCTAACCCTCTCACTTTGCACACCACCTCGACCAAAACACCCTATATCTGCCACTCTATCATCATATATATATATATATATATATATGTTGTTCGCTGATGATACAGCGCTGGTGGCTGATTCATGTGAGAAACTGCAGAAGCTGGTGACTGAGTTTGGTAAAGTGTGTGAAAGAAGAAAGTTAAGAGTAAATGTGAATAAGAGCAAGGTTATTAGGTACAGTAGGGTTGAGGGTCAAGTCAATTGGGAGGTAAGTTTGAATGGAGAAAAACTGGAGGAAGTAAAGTGTTTTAGATATCTGGGAGTGGATCTGGCAGCGGATGGAACCATGGAAGCGGAAGTGGATCATAGGGTGGGGGAGGGGGCGAAAATTCTGGGAGCCTTGAAGAATGGGTGGAGGTCGAGAACATTATCTCGGAAAGCAAAAATGGGTATGTTTGAAGGAATAGTGGTTCCAACAATGTTGTATGGTTGCGAGGCGTGGGCTATGGATAGAGTTGTGCGCAGGAGGATGGATGTGCTGGAAATGAGATGTTTGAGGACAATGTGTGGTGTGAGGTGGTTTGATCGAGTAAGTAACGTAAGGGTAAGAGAGATGTGTGGAAATAAAAAGAGCGTGGTTGAGAGAGCAGAAGAGGGTGTTTTGAAATGGTTTGGGCACATGGAGAGAATGAGTGAGGAAAGATTGACCAAGAGGATATATGTGTCGGAGGTGGAGGAAACGAGGAGAAGAGGGAGACCAAATTGGAGGTGGAAAGATGGAGTGAAAAAGATTTTGTGTGATCGGGGCCTAAACATGCAGGAGGGTGAAAGGAGGGCAAGGAATAGAGTGAATTGGAGCGATGTGGTATACCGGGGTTGACGTGCTGTCAGTGGATTGAATCAAGGCATGTGAAGCGTCTGGGGTAAACCATGGAAAGCTGTGTAGGTATGTATATTTGCGTGTGTGGATGTATGTATATACATGTGTATGGGGGTGGGTTGGGCCATTTCTTTCGTCTGTTTCTTTGCGCTACCTCGCAAACGCGGGAGACAGCAAAAAAAAAAATATATATATACATATATATATATATATATATATACATATATATATATATATATATATATATATATATATATATATATATATATATATATATATATGTGTGTGTGTGTGTGTGTGTGTGTGTGTGTGTGTGTGTGTGTGAGTGGATGGGTTGTTTGTTTGTTTCCATGTGCCATCTTGCTGATGCGGGAAATTGCATTTATGTATAATAAATATAAATATATAAATACAAATAAAGAAGCTGAAAGGAATAAATTCTGCAGTCTACTGAGGTACTGCATTTTATTGTTATAATGTAGCATGTTACACCATAAAAGACCTGTACAATTCATCAGTTTTGACCCTACATGACTGTGTAGATGAAGAATACAAGCAAACACATTTCCAAATGAAGACACAAATAATCTTAATGAAAATTCAATCAATACAAAGTACATGCTTACCTTATCCAATTCAGAAAAGAGCTTCTTCTTCACCTCTAAATTTTCTACTATGGCTTCCACTACTAAATCTGTAGAGCCTACGGCTGTCACAGCATCTACTGATGTGGTAATTCGACCAAGAGTATCTGAAATGAACTTGCTCGCTTCTTCTTCATCTCCATACTTTTTCTTAGCTACACGCTGAACAGAGTTCTCTATTCTCTTTTGTGCCTTATCTACAGCAACAACATCTACATCAACCATTGTTACTGTATGCCCAGTCTGGGCTGCCACCTGATGAGAAAAGAGATTCTTTGTTTATAAACTTATATACAGTATTTTTGTAAATACTCAAACTACATAATAGACATAGTAAATTCTACTCAATGTAACTTCCAAGTAATGTATTGTATAATCTATTCTGAACTTATACTGACTCACATGGGTTCCTGGAATAATAAAATCAATGCCAACATACACCCTTTTATCAATCATACTGTATATTCACCAAACATTCAACAGGGTACAATTATCTTTCACATTTCCAACTTACATATTCTTATAGGAAAAAGTTAAAGAACCACATTCAATGACAAATGTAAAACAGTCAATTTTCATGAATGTGGTATTCTGCGATATGAAAGTACTGCTGGTTCCATAATAACAGAAACTTTCCAGTATAAAATACATAACAAGCAAATATGGGTTCAAAAACTGATAGACAAGCTGACTCACATTTAAAAACCTACAGTGGAATCAAAATCGGTATAATAGGATGCAACTAAAGGAAAAAAAGGGTGACAATGAAGAATGCCAAAAAATTAAAGATTTTCAGAAAGTACCGTACAGGTGATATAAACAATGCTGTATCCAGTTATGGAGACTCTACTGCTGTGGCCACCCCCTTTGAGGGAGTTCCAGTAGGAACAGACATCAGAGATATAGATAGACAGCTGGCAATCAAAAGGTATAACAAAAATTATTACTGAAAGATAAAAAGGATTAAGCAGAGAAACTTTGAAAAGAATGTTGGAACAGTCAAAACCTTTCCATAAATTCATTAAATGCAAATTATCAAATAAAAACAATGACTCATGATAAAGGATTCAGAGGAGAAAACTTCTGAGAAAAATGTGAACTGAATAATACTTTTAAGGTATTTTCACTTTGGAGGATACTACTAACCAAATGTCAGCATGATGAAATGGGGAATATGCCTTGAAAGGTATTGAACTAGCCTGTTAAAACATGGTAAACTAGTGAACCATGTAAGGCCTGATGAAGTTTGCCATATGTGCTGAAGGAATTCATGGAGGCACTTGATAAGCTACTTGAAATTTTGTTCAACAGGTCACTTGAAGTTGGTGATGAGCAAATCCAAAGGTGGATGAGAGGGTGAATGCCATAAGGAAATTGTGCTGATCTATAGACCCATAATCCTAAATGTCGTTTGTTAAACAATGGTAAACATAACAAGAAAGCAAATAGATGATGATATCAATTCAAGGAAAGGTAATGCATTGCATCTCCTAAAAACTTCTGTGATGGGGTAAGCTGTCTTGGATCAAAGAGATGCAGGGGAAAATTGTCTATTTCTGGACTACCAAAAAGGTTTTGACATGCTTTCAGAGCAAAAGTTAATGATGAAGCTAGATCTACAGGCAAGAGTAAGGGCTATATTCCTTTACTGGATATAATACCTTAATGAGAAGGGGTATAAAACATAGGTCTGAGGAATATTCTTGAAATGGACTGGGATAACCAGTGGCCTACTGCACGGTTTTTCTTGGTACTGTATGAATACCACTTGCCTAACACACAAAAGATAATAAATGTTAAAGTTGGTCTGATATATGGCAGACAAAATTTCATCCAATTACAAAGTAAAGAGGTAGGAATGCAAAGGAAGGTCCTGTTGCAATCATTACCTAAAAGAAAATATGCTCCAGAAATCCATAACTTGGAAGCAACACTGTGCCTATCCTATAGTCATAGCTCAACATCAGGAGCACTATAAATGAAGCAAACTGAGTGTTGGCATAAGTTTGAATCACATCCACACACATGGATAGGAAAATATTTGGTATATTTACCAAATGTATATCAAGCCAAAACAGGATTGTTTCTCAAGTCTGTTTATCACAACTCAAAGAGAACAAACATTTAATTCTAAGAACCCACAGAAGGGCAATAAAGATGGTACATGAAATAAAAAGCATGACCCACAATGAGAGGCTGTTGGCTACAAATGTGTCCATCCTCAAGGAGAAAAGATGGGTGCCTTGAATACAGCCTTCACATTTCAAAATCAGCTAGAAAAAATTGACATGCTTACCAAATAGTAACTATTCAGTATAAAAACCACTTAATGTTACCACTTAGCAAGAAAAAAAGCTACTGAAATATAAAACTTACTACTTAATCTCATGCAACATTACAGGCGTACCTCGCCAACATCATGGCAATCATTTAGAATTTCAGCAAAAGCTTGGAGTTTAGGGATACAGGTGTACTGCTTACACTGATATTAATGAAACCCAAAGTTTCCCTGATATACCCAACCCACACTCTTGTCAGCTTATTTAACACACCAGTAAAACAAGTTAATCTGCAATTCACTGTAATTTCTGAACACAACACTAGCACTGCAAAAGAAAATCACTTCATATCCAAAGCTTATTCCAAGAGTGAACATGATTTCAAAATATCTTTAGATTCTACATACTTTTCCATTAATAAACTCCAAATTTTGCCCAATATTCATAACTTTCACCATTTTCGCCTCATCAGAAACTGCAAATGGAAAATAATGTTCCAAATCAGGTTCTGCAGCTTTAATTCAGTTCTCTTAAAAAACATCCATTTCTAAAATAAAATAACTATCAAAACCCAGTTTCAAAGCGTACCTAAGCTGATAATCTGCTCTTATCTGTGTGCTACAGATTCTAGGCAGGTCTTATCAGAGCCACGGTATCTTTGAAAAATGAGGTGCGTCTGGCCCAAAATATGCAAGAAGTCTTAGCAGATATAAAGCAGAGAGTCCATGACTCACTTTACATATCTATTTTACGTTCAATGAGTGTCTAATTATAGTTTCCATGATGTACCGTAATCACTGATAACCAGATCCTTCTCATAAGGCATTGATGACAGAGAAATATGCAACCTGAAATGGAATATTTTATTAATCATGCATCCATAGCATGAGTATCCACAGGGAATAATTAGGAAAATGCATCCTGATTCAAGCTAGTTACTGGAATGGGATTAGCCGACCCGGCGGCTCAACACGAATAAGCTACAACAAAATTAGAAAATTAATTACCTGAGCGATGCCAGAACCCATCAGCCCACTGCCGATTACAGTCACATGCTTTATTTTAGACGCCATTGCAGATGACAAAGAAAGCGACCTTGTAGTCAGAAAACTGTAAAAAACCATATCGAGAGTATAAGCCGACTTGACGACGGGAGCTGCTCCACTGTTGCCAGCTACATGTCACGAGGATAAGGTTCAGTTACCAAAAAGTAATAATCCCCAAAAGTGGCTTATAAAAAAATAAGATGTATCTATTGTCAAATTGCATACTTGATACAAAAAAAATTATTTACGGCTAGAAGCCATGATGAACCATAAAATACCTAGATTATCTAATTGCGCACTTAACCTTACAATTACTTTCCTTGTGATACCGTACCAGCACGGATGTATCACTACATTCACCTATGATAAGCGAATAACAGTTTCTTTGCATATGTTTGCTTCTAAATGCCTTTTTCTTTCTAAGCAATACCGTCTTGCAACAAATATGACGCCTCAGTTCTTTTCATTTTCAAATTACGTGCGATTTCACTATCGGGGATTTCTTCAGTGTTCCCATCAAATGGTTCACTTGAATGAGATACACTGTGTGATACTGACAAAGCTTTACTTGACCGCATAGCTTTCCTCGTGCTTTGACGAAGTTCTGTCATCAGTGTTGATTAGTTACAGTTTTTACATTTACACTAACGAACACTATAAGTATAGCATACTAATCATTCACTTCCACATTCACCTAATCCTTCAACTCTGGGCTTTTTCATCCATTCCTGGTTGAATGCCTGTTGGTGTATATTTTTTTTTTTAGATCAAGAAACTCCACCCAGGTCCAGAATTCACAGATGCACTTATTGTTTTCATAATAAAGCAGTCCTAATCCCACAAAAATTCTGACAATTTTACCATGTGACGCATGGAAACTCATTGTATGTTACTGTCTCAACAAGTGTCTTAGATGGAAGTGAACATCAGTCCACCAGCCAAACCTGAGAACCATATAAGGTGATCGGGGAAGGGACAATGGGATAATATACCATGTCGACATTCGGTCTCGGACATTACCATTATCCATGAACGTACGTGCTTGTGGTCTCGAAGGTGATTTAGCAAATGTTACATGGATGAATAACCGACTAAAAAAAAAAAAGTGTAAGCCAAACTAAAAATGGAATTTCATAACATACAACGTTAACATCTATTAAAGTAAAAAGTTTCGAAAATCCCACGTTCATGGTCATGTTGCTCAAAAAAAAAAAACGCCTAGATTCCAAAGGCTGTACCCAAAATCCCACGATCTTAAGGAAAACGCAAAGAGGTGGTAACACTGCCCACGCTGGCACCTTGCCCTTCGCTCTTTAGTCTGGGTACAAAGTACCAACTAGGATAACGTATTTTTCTTTTCATTGGATATTCATAACATTTAAGATGATGCATATATTACGAAAATGAGGTTTCATCTCCCATTTGTCGAATAAATGTTTCCAAAATGTGGTAACTTTGCTATCAAACTAAGAAAGTCCAAAATTAACCTATTTCAATCATTAAGGCTTGGCACTGTTTTCTTCAAGGTGCACCGAGAGTGAGCCAGGGGAAGAAACGATTATTTGTTCCCGTTATGGACCAACACGACTAAAGCTCCACTCCGGATTAAAGTTGATTCCAATTGCCTGGAGCAAATTGCTTGCACTGTGGCAGAAGCAGAGCCCAACATGACGGGTGAAGATGACGCTTCCTCTGATCTGCGATTTGCACACTTTCATCCAACAGGTTCCACTGCTTGAGCCTAGACGTCTAAAGCTCGGCACTGGACTATGTAAGATCAAGATTTCTGATCAGGTTGATGAGGTCTTCTTGAGTGGGTTTCCTCAGCTGCAACTGTGAACTGTAATCTGGATCTACAACGTCTTCCTTCCCATCTAACTACTATTTATACAAAGTTCTATGTCAGCTACTCAGCACTGAATTTATCTGGAATTTTCTGAAAAATAGGTAAATTTCAAAATATCATTGTTCTGATCACAAAAGCAAAGTTTCAAAGTAATAATAGCCATTTTCTAGACTGTCTAAATAATAAAATAAAAGTTTGTTTCACAGACACATCCCAGGAGAATGGAACTGGACTCTTATTCGGACCTAAAATGTCGTATAAGTTACCCTCATCATATAAGATCAGAAAACCAAATAATTTTTTCTTTATTCTTAAGATTACTAGAGGTTCTGGGCCCCAATGGATCACCACTGGGAAGTTAGTTGCCTGCGGATCCCACAGGGAATGGAGTGGGGTAAGGACAGCTGATATGAACAGATACTACACAATGATCATAACCAAAAGGCTGAGAAGCAATAGGAAGAGGACCTAGAACCCCCAGACAAACACCAGAGTTCCATCTCGGTAAGACCCTCCTCCTTTCATGATCCATCTACTTTGAACATGGACATCTTTCCCTTACTTTTAAGGTAGGAAAAAAAGAGACCATCCTGTTCTAACCGGTACATCAAATGTAGGAAAAAAGAGACTATCCTGTTCTAACCAGTACAGCACAATACTCCTTCCTCCCCTTCTGGTTAGATCACTAATCTTCTTAAATTTGATGTTCATAACATGCTGGCATGAGCATCTAATTACATTAAAGAAGTTGAAGCTTACACATTGGACGACTGAATCTATGGAAATTGGAGTTTACTTTGCACTGAAGGAAATGATATAACCGAATCTAATTCTTCACACTTTAAAAAAGTTGGTACATTTAGGGGGAAATACATACACTCTTGTCTTCCAGGAATGAATAAAGTAATGGAACTGATGTTTATATGGTGGCCTTTCTACCTGGTTAAACTAAATTAAATGCTGTGAAATTTTGGCATATATGGAAGGAGGGGGGAGGAAGAGGGAGTTTTATAAGGCTGGTTCATCACATTCCTAAGCTTTGCATCATATCGTAGGCTCGGTGCTAAGATCTCCAGGCCTAATCAAAACTAGATGTTTGTTCATTGAACTCCATTCCAAAATATCCCAAGATGTTACGCAAACCCAAATACGTGTTTACATGGAAATATACGGGAAAGACAGATAACAGAAAACCCAATAGTCCATAACAAATTTATATATATATATATATATATATATATATATATATATATATATATATATATATATTATATTTTATATATATTGTTGGGAAATGACCGGTGTAGACCCCGTTGCTCACGAACGTGAGACGAAGGGTATTCGAGTACATAGTATTCGAAGTTATATATATATATATATATATATATATATATATATATATATATATATATATATATATACATATATATATATATATATTTTTATATTCATTTTTACTTTATCGCTGTCTCCCGCGTTAGCGAGATAGCGCAAGGAAACAGACGAAAGAATGGCCCAACCCACCCACATACACATGTATATACATACACGTCCACACGCAAATATACATACCTATACATCTCAACGTATACATATATGTACACACAGAGATGTATACACATGTATATAATTCATACTGGCTGCCTTTATTCATTTCCATAGCCACCCCGCCTCACATGAAATAACAACCCCCTCATGTGTGCGAGGTAGCGCTAGGAAAAGACAACAAAGGGCACATTCTTTCACACTGTCTCTAGCTGTCATGTATTAATGCACCGAAACCACAGCTCCCTTTCCACATCCAGGCCCCACATTTTCTTAGGGAACAAATAAAATATATAAGCTTACCTATAAAGTTTGCTGTCAATTTTATGCGTCCACTATTTGGTCGTACAAAATAACCGCTCGCTGGAAACGTACGCTAGCCTCATAACAACACGAGGCCCACACGTAGTCGGCCTAGCAGCTACGTGAAATTAATTTTTCCTATAATCTTAGGCACTACAGTTTTGTATTTGTTGAAAAAATAGAGAAAGAGGAAGTAGAGTTTCCTCAAACAACCTATTATTTTGAAAAACATTAATTCCCACTATATTTTGTAATAATGCAGAGTGACGACGTAAGTACTTTCCATGGTTTAGGTGTCAAAAAAACAAACAAACATGAAATATACAGTTTTCTAGACATACTGGTAATGGTGATTGTCTTTCATAATTTCTTACTGTTAATTCCAAGAGTTACCAGATTGTGTTCTGCAATGTAAATGTTAGAGACTAGGTATTATCTGATCCTTGTTGCCCTTTTTCATATTTCTTAGGGAGAAATACTTCCAAGACCTTAATGTCTTACTGATTGTTTGGAGCCTTTTGAAATGTTCATCTAAATGCTTAAGTTATTTCTGTGCTGCGCCGAAACTGGAACATTGCTTAATAATATTAGTTGCTGAGTGATTAAGATCATTAAATTTTAGAGATTATTATATATGGTGATAAGGAAAAGTTTTTTTTTTAACTAAGCAGCCAAAATGTTAGTTGAAATATATAATTACATTTTTTTTTTGGTTAAGATTGCGTGTGTTGTCTGTTTGATGACATCTTACGCCACTAGAGTACAGAATATTAAGATAAATATTCTGCTGGTGAGGTTATCTAGTAAATGAGGTTCTGTTAATTTTGCACAGGTGCAGCAGAGGATGGGATAGTACAATGAGACAGTTGTAGTGTCTTTCCCAAGTATTCCCATATACTTTTTTTTTTTTTTTTGCTTTGTCGCTGTCTCCCGCGTTTGCGAGGTAGCGCAAGGAAACAGATGAAAGAAATGGCCCAACTCACCCCCATACACATGTATATACATACGTCCACACACGCAAATATACATACCTACACAGCTTTCCATGGTTTACCCCAGACGCTTCACATGCTCTGATTTAATCCACTGACAGCACGTCAACCCCGGTATACCACATCGATCCAATTCACTCTATTCCTTGCCCTCCTTTCACCCTCCTGCATGTTCAGGCCCCGATCACACAAAATCTTTTCACTCCATCTTTCCACCTCCAATTTGGTCTCCCACTTCTCCTCGTTCCCTCCATCTCCGACACATATATCCTCTTGGTCAATCGTTCCTCACTCATTCTCTCCATGTGCCCAAACCATTTCAAAACACCCTCTTCTGCTCTCTCAACCACGCTCTTTTTATTTCCACACATCTCTCTTACCCTTACGTTACTCACTCGATCAAACCACCTCACACCATACATTGTCTTCAAACACCTCATTTCCAGCACATCCATCCTCCTGCGCACAATTCTATCCATAGCCCACGCCTCGCAACCATACAACATTGTTGGAACCACTATTCCTTCAAACATACCCATTTTTGCTTTCCGAGATAATGTTCTCGACTTCCAAACATCCTTCAAGGCTCCCAGGATTTTCGCCCCCTCCCCCACCCTATGATCCACTTCCGCTTCCATGGTTCCATCCGCTGCCAGATCCACTCCCAGATATCTAAAACACTTTACTTCCTCCAATTTTTCTCCATTCAAACTTACCTCCCAATTGACTTGACCCTCAACCCTACTGTACCTAATAACCTTGCTCTTATTCACATTTACTCTTAACTTTCTTCTTTCACACACTTTACCAAACTCAGTCACCAGCTTCTGCAGTTTCTCACATGAATCAGCCACCAGCGCTGTATCATCAGCGAACAACAACTGACTCACTTCCCAAGCTCTCTCATCCCCAACAGACTTCATACTTGCCCCTCTTTCCAAAACTCTTGCATTCACCTCCGTAACAACCCCATCCATAAACAAATTAAACAACCATGGAGACATCACACACCCCTGCCGCAAACCTACATTCACTGAGAACCAATCACTTTCCTCTCTTCCTACACGTACACATGCCTTACATTCTCGATAAAAACTTTTCACTGCTTCTAACAACTTGCCTCCCACACCATATATTCTTAATACCTTCCACAGAGCATCTCTATCAACTCTATCATATGCCTTCTCCAGATCCATAAATTCTCCCTAAAATTTAATGATACTCTCTCACCCCAACTCTCATTTGCCCTCTTTTTCACCTCTTGCACCTTTCTCTTGACCTCCTGTCTCTTTCTTTTATACATCTCCCACTCAATTGCATTTTTTCCCTGCAAAAATCGTCCAAATGCCTCTCTCTTCTCTTTCACTAATAATCTTACTTCTTCATCCCACCACTCACTACCCTTTCTAATCAACCCACCTCCCACTCTTCTCATGCCACAAGCATCTTTTGCGCAATCCATCACTGATTCCCTAAATACATCCCATCCCTCCCCCACTCCCCTTACTTCCATTGTTCTCACCTTTTTCCATTTTGTACTCAGTCTCTCCTGGTACTTCCTCACACAAGTCTCCTTCCCAAGCTCACTTACTCTCACCACCCTCTTCACCCCAACATTCACTCTTCTTTTCTGAAAACCCATACAAATCTTCACCTTAGCCTCCACAAGATAATGATCAGACATCCCTCCAGTTGCACCTCTCAGCACATTAACATCCAAAAGTCTCTCTTTCGCGCGCCTGTCAATTAACACGTAATCCAATAACGCTGTCTGGCCATCTCTCCTAATTACATACGTATACTTATGTATATCTCGCTTTTTTTTTTTTTTTTTTGTCGCTGTCTCCCGCGTTTGCGAGGTAGCACAAGGAAACAGACGAAAGAAATGGCCCAACCCACCCACATACACATGTATATACATACGTCCACACACGCAAATATACATACCTACACAGCTTTCCACGGTTTACCCCAGACGCTTCACATGCCTTGATTCAATCCACTGACAGCACGTCAACCCCGGTATACCACATCGCTCCAATTCACTCTATTCCTTACCCTCCTGCATGTTCAGGCCCCAATCACACAAAATCTTTTTCACTCCATCTTTCCACCTCCAATTTGGTCTCCCTCTTCTCCTCGTTCCCTCCACCTCCGACACATATATCCTCTTGGTCAATCTTTCCTCACTCATTCTCTCCATGTGACCAAACCATTTCGAAACACCCTCTTCTGCTCTCTCAACCACGCTCTTTTTATTTCCACACATCTCTCTTACCCTTACGTTACTTACTCGATCAAACCACCTCACACCACACATTGTCCTCAAACATCTCATTTCCAGCACATCCATCCTCCTGCGCACAACTCTATCCATAGTCCACGCCTTGCAACCATACAACATTGTTGGAACCACTATTCCTTCAAACATACCCATTTTTGCTTTCCGAGATAATGTTCTCGACTTCCACACATTCTTCAAGGCTCCCAGAATTTTCGCCCCCTCCCCCACCCTATGATCCACTTCCGCTTCCATGTTTCCATCCGCTGCCAGATCCACTCCCAGATATCTAAAACACTTCACTTCCTCCAGTTTTTCTCCATTCAAACTCACCTCCCAATTGACTTGACCCTCAACCCTACTGTACCTAATAACCTTGCTCTTATTCACATTTACTCTTAACTTTCTTCTTTCACACACTTTACCAAACTCAGTCACCAGCTTCTGCAGTTTCTCACATGAATCAGCCACCAGCGCTGTATCATCAGCGAACAACAACTGACTCACTTCCCAAGCTCTCTCATCCCCAACAGACTTCATACTTGCCCCTCTTTCCAAAACTCTTGCATTCGCCTCCGTAACAACCCCATCCATAAACAAATTAAACAACCATGGAGACATCACACACCCCTGCCGCAAACCTACATTCACTGAGAACCAATCACTTTCCTCTCTTCCTACACGTACACATGCCTTACATCCTCGATAAAAACTTTTCAGTGCTTCTAACAACTTGCCTCCCACACCATATATTCTTAATACCTTCCACAGAGCATCTCTATCAACTCTATCATATGCCTTCTCCAGATCCATAAATGCTACATACAAATCCATTTGCTTTTTAAACCAGGTATTCCCAATCACCAGTCCTTTTTCAGCACATAAATCTACAAGCTCTTCACCATTTCCATTTACAACACTGAACACCCCATGTATACCACTTATTCCCTCAACTGCCACATTACTCACCTTTGCATTCAAATCGCCCATCACTATAACCCGGTCTCGTGCATCAAAACCACTAACACACTCATTCAGCTGCTCCCAAAACACTTGCCTCTCATGATCTTTCTTCTCATGCCCAGGTGCATATGCACCAATAATCACCCATCTCTCTCCATCAACTTTCAGTTTTACCCATATTAATCGAGAATTTACTTTCTTACATTCTATCACATACTCCCACAACTCCTGTTTCAGGAGTACTGCTACTCCTTCCCTTGCTCTTGTCCTCTCACTAACCCCTGACTTTACTCCCAAGACATTCCCAAATCACTCTTCCCCTTTACCCTTGAGCTTCGTTTCACTAAGGGCCAAAACATCCAGGTTCCTTTCCTCAAACATACTACCTATCTCTCGTTTTTTCACATCTTGGTTACATCCACACACATTTAGACACCCCAGTCTGAGCCTTCGAGGAGGATGAGCACTCCCCGCGTGACTCCTGTTTCCCATTTTAGAAAGTTGAAAAATACAAGAGGGGAGGATTTCTGGCCCCCTGCTCCCGTCCCCTCTAGTCGCCTTCTACGACACGCGAGGAACACGTGGGAAGTATTCTTTCACCCCTATCCCCAGGGATAATAATATTAGTTGCAGTTTCATATACATTTACATTAATTAACCACACATTTCTCTGCTATGCTATTATCAAACTGAATATGGATCATTATTAAAGATAAGATAATTTGGTCATCCACTGGTATTTCTGTTATCACCACGAGTTATATGAAGCAACTAAAAAAAAATTCAGGTTATTCACAGTGTAACCTCATACACACAAGCACACTGTAGGCTTACAAGAATCTTGACTCAGTGTACACTGTTGATGAAGTGTTAATGATATGTGGATAATTTGTAATGGGTTTATTTTTCACCAGATTTGTAGTTGTATATTGTACTCAGAACCCTAGCTCATAGTTTTGCATGTAAAGTGGGCTGATATGTGTGTGAAGTTGTGTTAATAACAGAGTTTAATGCTTTATGCCTGAAAGGTGCAAACAGGTTTTTTTGGGGGCAAAGCAGTTTTTTTAACATGATGTTTCATTAATTTCTTTTTGTTTTCAGATAACCTGGAGCATCATAAACAAAACATTCTGCTCTTTTAAAATCCAGTAAGAATTATTGTCCATTACTTATCTTTTTTGGAAATATTTAGCATGACATTAGCATATTGTTTATCACATGTACTTGGTATAGTAACCCTTATGAAAGTGTCTGAAATTCAGTTGATGGTAATAACAAAAATTTGGAGGTATATTATTATCTTTTTCAGGACAAAAAGTCAAAGGTTTTGTCGAAATGATTATAACCTTACTGGATTGTGTAGCCGTAGTTCGTGTCCTCTAGCCAACACGCAGTATGCCACAATTAGAGAAGAAAATGGCATAATATACCTTTATATGCGTACAGCTGAAAGGTCAGTTAATTTTCTATATACATTTTTTAGTATTACCTTAAGTGTGTAGACATGCAAATTTCTTTGTTTTTTTAATTATTTTCTTTTAATTACCAGGAATATATGAGCTGAATGATGCTTTTATTATTCAGCTGTGTAGAAAAAGTTATATTGTCCATGAATCTGTAAGTTGAGAAATATAGATATTTATTTTCTATGAAAATCATGTATAGGTAATAGGTGTTGCATAAGCACCAATCAGTGGTACCACCACCTGGTTGTTGAAGGGAGGATAATGGGGATGCAGCAAGCTAGGACTGCAGTGGTTGTCATGTTTCCACTCCTTGGCCCAGGTTGTTGTCTTTATTTTTTTTGCCTCATATCCACATGAGTTAATGGGGCTCAGTCCATAAACACAGTCTTCCTATCCATCTTTAACATAACACTTTGCAGTGTTAATGTATAAAGGCAAGGGGAACAGAGGTGAGTGCTTGAATTGGAGAGGTAGGTGTGAGTATTTGGTGTGCCTAGAAGTTTTAGGGATGGTAGTTACTGATAGGGTGGTGGCATTCAGCATCAGGTTGGAGCATCATGGTAGAGGATTATACTTAAGGTGATAACACTGTGGGCAAAATATTATCTGATGGGGCTGTATCATTGTCAGTGGGGGAAAATAGTACATAGTTGTCGAGGACCCTCTCGCCCTTAAGGGGATCCAGGAAAAAATGATATGATGTAGTAAACAGGGTATGTGAAATGTTCTGGAGAGACCATGGAAAGGTCTGTGAGGCTTAGCTAAGGATTGGGGATGCTCCCTATTCACAACTAGGTTCCACAAATCTTTCCATTTACTCTGGACACTTCACGTGCCCTGGTTCTGTCAATTGATAGTACATCAAATCCTGTATACCACATCGTTCCAATTCACTCTTCAATGTACACCTCTCACTCTCCTTTATGTTCAGGCCTGGATGACTCAAAATCTTTTTCATTCCATCCTTCCATCTCCAGTTTAGTCTTTTGTGTCAGAAGTGGAGGGAACAAGGAGAAGGAGACCAAATTGGAGGTGTAAGGATGGAGTGAAAGGAATTTTGAGCCATCTGGGCCGGAACATACAGAAGGATGAAAGGTGTGCATGTATTAGAGTGAATTGGAACGATGCGGTATACTGGGGTCGACATGCCATCAATGGACTGGACCAGGGTACGTAAAGTGTTGGGGAAAACCATGGAAAGGTTTTACTTCCCCCGTATTCCCTGCTTGTCGTAGAAAGCAACAAAAAGGGAAGGGAGCAGGGGGATGGAAGTCCTCCCCTCCTGTTTTAATTTTTTCAAAAGAAGAAACAGAGAAGGAGGCAAAATGATGATATGCCCTCTATTCTTAACGCTCCCTTGCTAACACGGGAAATCGCAAGTATGTATGAAAATATATGGATGAAGGAAGCAAGTATGAATATATATACATGTGAATGTATGTAAGCATACGTTGATATGTATATGTACGTGTTGAAATGGTTTGGACACAGAGAATGAGTAAGGAAAGATTGACAAAGATGATACAAGTGTCAGAGGTGGAGGGAAGAAGTGTTTGACCAAATTGGAGGTGGAAGGCTGGAGTGAAAAAAAATTTTGTGCGATCAGGGCCTAACATACAGGAGGATGAAAGGTATGCAAGGAATAGTGAGTTGGAACGTTGTGATATACCGAGGTCGACATTCTGTCAATGGATTGAACTAGGGCATGTGTATATATATATGTGTGTATGAGAATGATTGGGCTTTTCTTTGTTCCCTGGTGCTACCTCATTAATGCTGGAAATGGCAATGAATTATAAAATATAAATGTAATTCACATGATTCTTATCATAAAGTATAGATTTCTTTTATCCCTGAGGAGAGTGGAGTAAGAAACCTGCCCATGCATTTCCTGGTCGTTATAAGAGGTGTCTTGAAGGGGTAGGAGTGTGGGGCTGGAAACCCTCCCTCCATTGTACTATAACTTTTTAAAAGCCGGAACAGAAGAAAGGGTCAAACAAGAATTTCTTTTTAAAGTCTCAGTCTTGGGTGTTTGAATTTCCTTGGATGTTACCAGGATTAGAAGAAGGGGGAAAAAGGTACTATATTTGATGAGAGGAACCTGGATATTTTGGGTCTGAAGTTAACTAATCTTAAGATGAAGGAAATAGATTTTTGTAGAAAATTTATATCATTACCTTGAGAGTAATGTCCTATGTTACTTCCTTCTTTATAGTTGTATGTTTTCCTTGCTAACACACTTTGTGCCACTTTATTTTTGGACTACTGGCATTCTGTCTACAAACACACAGTCTTTCCATGTCATACATAACACAACTACACAACTCAAACAGCTCATTCTTCATACCTCTACATACTCCTGTGGTGAGCACTGTGCGCTATCCCTGCATTTTTGGGAAAACAGTAGGAGTAATAGGAGTAGTTAGGAATGTTTAAGCAGAAAAATAGGTAGAATTATTAGGTAAACATACATTCTATCCTCATCATACATGAGAACACTTGACTTTCACAACTCATTCTTTGTAACTGTAGATTTTCCTGTGGTGATCCCTGTGCACTAGCCCTACCTTTTGGGAAAATGGTAGGAGCAATTGATAGGCAGCTGATAGGGACATTTATGTAGAAACATAGGTAGAAGTAGTAGGTAGGAACAATACGCAGGAGCATTAGATATTAGTAAGTGGGAACATTAGGTAGGAGCCTCTACAAACAGTGTGCTAAAGTTGCCCTCTGCCGATGGTCTAAGGATAAAGCACTAAAGGATATGAAGCATTAGTGGAGTTCATTAATTTTGGAGACTATTGCTGTGGCCACCTACTTGAGGGAGTTCTAGTTGGAGCAATCCTCAGAGATATAGATGGATAGATAAACAGAACTGGAAGTTCTTTTATCTTTCAAACCTGTCTGCCATTTCTTGGATTAGCAAGGCAGCATTGAGAGTAAATGAAGAATTTAGGGTGCGATACATGATAAACCTTGCTCTTGACCCCTTTTTTGCTTCTTACCATGGGCCAATTATCTTACAATCTTCTATTTGGATCTGTGAAATTTATTATGATGAATATATGTGACCTAAGTATGGATTTTTACTTGCCAGGGCATGCTTTCCAGCAAAACAGTGGGAAAAAGTAAAGCTATCACGGAACTTTGTAAAGGCATTACAGCAAATAGATGAGAATCTGGTATTTTGGAAGAAGTATTTTCGACAGAAATGTCGTCAACGTCTTCTCAAAATCACCCAGTACCTTACCCGTATGAGGAAACTAAAACTAAGGAGGCAGTAAGTTGAATGATTGTCATGTATTAGTTAATATTAACACTGATATATCAGCTTGTCATGGTTCTCTAAATTATTTGATATTAGTTATTGACTAAAATTTCAATTCACATCGAAGACATAGGTTAGTAGATCCCATTTTCACTACTGATTTTCATCCACAGGAAGAAGTTAGTCCCCATAAAACGTAAAGTTGACTTGCGTATCAAAAGACGAGAAGAGAAAGCTCTTGTTGCTGCTAAGATTGATAATGCTATTGAGAAACAGCTTCTTCAAAGACTTAAAGAAGGAACTGTAAGTTTGTGTTACTGATGTTTGTCTTCATCTTTATTTTTGATTTCCTACAGTCCTGCATTTTATGGGCAGAATAGTATGTAGGGAAAGGCAAAATATCTGTAGCCCAAATGCAGCCAGGAGGGACAGTTCATGGAACCTTTGGTTTTAAAGTACAGTGGACTATGGGCTCTGTAAATATTAAATATTTTGGTTTTAAAGTACAGTGGACTGTGGGCTCTGTAAGTATTAAATATGTTGCTTTTTCCCAGTTCTTATTGTATCTATATTGTTCATGCAATTGACCTGAATTTTTCATGAATTAACTAATTTTGGTTTGTTATAATTCCATTGATATAATAATTTTAAGATCCTGTTAGTATTCAGCCTCCCATGAAGGACTTTGCATATAAGAATTAGCCATTCATTGTACAAACTTTGAGAACTCCTGATTCAGAGTATGACCAGCATGATGTCCAGGAATAGGGGATGCACAAGAACCAAAATTTCAAGTTCTGGCTAGAACTGAAAGAAAATGTTCCAGACAGAATCACTGCCCAGAGCTGATTATTTGGCCACCATCTTCCTTCCATCATTAGTCACTATCTTTCTGCTTTTTCCATTTATATATTTTGGTTCCCTTTTGATATACTGCTAGCCAGGTTATAATTGTATTCACTCCTGGTACAGTCTTTGGAAGTATTTTTTTTATTATTATTATTTGCTTTGTCGCTGTCTCCCGCGTTAGTGAGGTAGCGCAAGGAAACAGTTGAAAGAATGACCCAACCCACTCACATATACATGTATATACATAATATGTATTGATATCACTTGATTTCTGAGTAACAATTATTACTTTATATTCTCAAATCCCTAATAATAGTGGCAGTCACAGAACATCGTTAAAGTCACGGTGTCAAGACATTAGAAGAATAATTTTTCAAACAGGATGTTTTTTGTCCTTACTGGCTTTTAGAGACTGGAATCCAAGAAAGATTGTACAGGACTTGGTTGCTGAAGATCCATCCAACAGTGTCTTTTTACCAATTTTTTGCTCTTGAGGTATTTAATACAATGATCTATTTCAAGCTTACCATGATAGTGTGGCTTACATATCATGGAACACAATATGCCAGTGTGATGAATCTTGCAGGGTTACTGTAAACTGTATTTGCCAAGGTTAATGCTGCCACTTACTAGCAGCAATCAGCTACTAATACTGCACATAATTTTTGAAACATTTTAAAATTATTCTGTCTTATTTAATTTTTTATGAGCAAAGTATAAGATCACTGCATAGTTTCTAGGAAATGGGGACCAGATGCATAATGCACAAGATTCAGAATTAAGATAAAAATGCTGGTTCTTGCTAGATCTGAAACCTAAAAATATGGTTCTGGCAGGAACAAAGTTTTGGTGCACCTTTAACAGAGCATATCTTGTTTTTGTTTGCTAGATTAGAAACTATCAGATATTGTACTGTATAACTCGGTGTAATTCATTTCCCCAAATTTGCCTCACCAGCTGGTGGAGAACAGCTTAAAAAAGAAGTTTGAAATGAAATTTTTCAGTTACAGGATTTTTGATTTATGTAGATTCTGCCAGGTATATAAATAAGAATTTTTTTTTCTAGATACCCTGCAGTCAAATTCAGAGCAGTGCCTTGTGTTCTGAACTAAATATTAAATACCATGGTGTCTCTTTAACAGTATGAGCGTATCTATAACTTTCCCAAAGAAGCTTTTGATGTTCGGGTTGATGCAGAGGCAGAAGACAGTGATTTTGAAGAGGTGGAGGCATTTGAAAAAGAGGAAGAAGTTGAGACTGATGAGGATATTGAGGGGCAGTTGGAAAAAGAAGTTGTGAAGGAAGAAAGAGAACAGGTGTGTAAGGACAGCTTTATTTATGTTTATTATGCATGCCATTTCAACCAGTTAAATCAGGGTGTTCTGTTAACTTCAAAGTTTGTTTATATGGTAGTCATTAGTATTTGAAAAGGAATGATTGTGACTAATGTACAGATGTAAATATCATTTGAGATATTCAGGTCACTGAGATAAATGAGAGGTATTCACTATGTTTATGTTAGGTTACTTGTTTAAGGAACAGGTGATACACTATTTCAGTGTGAAAATTGTTGATCTGTCAAGCTTTGCAGAGAGATATGAGCTTTAGAAGGGAACTGATACATGAATCAATGTGCTCTCAAGAAATTAGGTATTATATATTTATTTATCATACTTTGTTGCTGTCTCCCACATTAGCGATGTAGTGCAAGAAAACAGACGGAAGAATGGCCCAACAAATCCACATACACATGTATATAAATACACACACATATACATACCTATAGATTTCAATGTATACATCATATATATTTATTTATTCATTTTATTTATTTTGCTTTGTCGCTGTTCTCCTGCGTTAGCAAGGTAGCGCAAGGAAACAGACGAAAGAATGGCCCAACCCACCCATATACACATGTATATACATACACGTCCACACACGCAAATATACATACCTATACATCTCAACGTATACATATATATACACACACAGACATATACATATATACACATGTACATAATTCATACTGTCTGCCTTTATTCATTCCCATCGCCACCCCGACACACATGAAATAACAACGCCTTTGCCCCTCATGTGCGTGAGGTAGCGCTAGGAAAAGACAACAAAGGCCACATTCGTTCACAATCTCTAGCTGTCATGTAATAATGCACCGAAACCACAGCTCCATTTCCACATCCAGGCCCCACAGAACTTTCCATGGTTTACCCCAGATGCTTCACATGCCATGGTTCAATCCAGTGACAGCACATCGACCCCAGTATACCACATCGTTCCAATTCACTCTATTCCTTGCACGCCTTTCACCCTTCTGCATGTTTTGGCCCCGATCACTCTAAATCTTTTTCACTCCATCTTTCCACCTCCAATTTGGTCTCCCTCTTCTCCTCGTTCCCTCCACCTCTGACACACATATCCTCTTGGTCAATCTTTCCTTGCTCATTCTCTCCATGTGACCAAACCATTTCAAAACACCCTCTTCTGCTCTGTCAACCACACTCTTTTTATTACCACACATCTCTCTTACCCTATTATTACTTACTCAATCAAACCACCTCACACCACATATTGTTCCTCAAACATCTCATTTCCAGCACATCCACCCTCCTCTGCAGAACTCTATCCATAGCCCACGCCTCGCAACCATATAACATTGTTGGAACCACTATTCCTTCAAACATACCCATTTTTGCTTTCCGAGATAATGCTTTCGACTTCCACACATTCTTTAAGGCTCCCAGAATTTTCGCCCCCTCCCCCACCCTATGATTCACTTCCGCTTCCATAGTTTCATCCGCTGCCAAATCCACTCCTAGATTTCTAAAACAATTAATTTCCTCCAATTTTTCTCCATTCAAACTTACCTCCCAATCGACTTGTCCCTCAACCCTACTGTACCTAATAACCTTGCTCTTATTCACATTTACTCTCAGCTTTCTTCTGTCAAACCCTTTACCAAACTCAGTCACCAGCTTCTGCAGTTTCTCACATGAATCAGCCACCAGTGCTGTATCAACAGCGAACAACAGCTGACTCACTTCCCAAGCTCTCTCATCCACAACAGACTGCATACTTGCCCCTCTCCAACTCTTGCATTCACCTCCCTAACAACCCCATCCATAAACAAATTAAACAACCATGGAGACATCACACACCCCTGCCGCAAACCTACATTCACTGAGAACCAATCACTTTCCTCTCTTCCTACACGTACACATGCCTTATATCCTTGATAAAAACTTTTCACTGCTTCTAACAACTTGCCTCCCACCCCATATATTCTTAATACCTTCCACAGAGCATCTCTATCAACTCTATCATATGCCTTCTCCAGATCCATAAATGCTACATACAAATCCATTTGCTTTTCTAAGTATTTCTCACATACATTCTTCAAAGCAAACACCTGATTCACACATCCTCTACCACTTCTGAAACCACACTGCTCTTCCCCAATCTGATGCTCTGTACATGCCTTCACCCTCTCAATCAATACCCTCTCATATAATTTACCAGGAATACTCAACAAACTTATACCTCTGTAATTTGAGCACTCACTTTTATCCCCCTTGCCCTTGTACAATGGCACTATGCAGGCATTCCGCCAATCCTCAGGCACCTCACCATGAGTCATACATACATTAAAAAACCTCATCAACCAGTCAACAATACAGTCACCCCATTTTTTAATAAATTCCACTGCAATACCATCCAAACCTGCTGCCTTCCCGGATTTCATCTTCCGCAAAGATTTTACTACCTCTTCTCTGTTTACCAAATCATTCTCCCTAACCCTCTCACTTTGCACACCACCTCGACCGAAACACCCTAAACCTGCCACTCTGTCATCAAACACATTCAACAAACCTTCAAGATACTCTCTCCATCTCCTTCTCACATCACCACTACTTGTTATCACCTCCCCATTAGCCCCCTTCACTGATGTTCCCATTTGTTCCCTTGTCGTATGCACTTTATTTACCTCCTTTCAAAACATCTCTTTATTCTCCCTAAGAGTTAATGATACTCTCACCCCAACTCTCATTTGCCCTCTTTTTTGCCTCTTGCACCTTTCTCTTGACCTCAAGCCTCTTTCTTTTATACATTTCCCAGTCATTTGCATTATTTCCCTGCAAAAATTGTCCAAATGCCTCTCTCTTCTCTTTCACTAATAATCTTACTTATTCATCCCACCACTCACTACCCTTTCTAATCTGCCCACCTCCCATGCTTCTCATGCCACAAGCATCTTTTGCGCAAGCATCTGTCTGAATTTCTTTTCTTCAGAACAGTTGCTTCATTTATTCAAAGGATTGATACATCCTTGTATGGAGTGCTGTTCTGATATTTACATTTGTAGTAGTTCTAGCTCAGCATCCTTGACAGATTTGAATCAGAAGCAGTCTGACTTATAAACTCTCCCAAGCAAAATTCAAATCTTGACCTGCTTGCCCTATGCTACAATGTCTATTCACTTTTTCTTCTTCTATAGGTATTTAGTTTTTGCTCCTAAGTGCTGGCTGCTTGTGTGCTCCCAACACAAGCAAGAACATGCAATACTATCATGCTGCTGCATTATATGATTACTATGTGGTTGTTAGCAACTCGATGATAGGCTGTTTTGATAACTGTATCTTTCCCTACACCTTGAAAGTTTGGAATTTTCTACCCTCTCATGTTTATCCTAAAAACTGTGACCTGGTGCATTTTAAATGACAGGTTTTTCACATCCTCCAAATTTGTAAACATTTCCCTTGTCTTTTCTTTCTTCTTTTCCTTTTCATCTCTCTATCTATATCTCTGTTCCTTTCTGGAAGTTCGTCAAGGGGTTGGCCAAGTCAGTAGAGCCTCCATAAACAGCGAACTCCAGTGCTGATTCTTAGCCTTTAATGCCTCTCCCTTATCAGGCCACAGGCAGAGGGCAAGTCCAGTGCAGTGTTTGCAGAGGCTCCTACATAATGTTTCTACTGACTACTACTACGTAATGCTCCTGTCTAATGCTCCTACCTACGACTTCTATCTAATGTTTTTCCTAAAGCTCCTGCCTAAATGCTCCTACTTACTACTAATTCTTCTAGTTTGTCTGTTCGACTTAATGTGTCCAATTTACTTGCTACTAAGTGTAAAGACGAGGTCTAGTAGAGATGATGTATCAACCCCATTGGCTCTCATATGCTTGCGATGTGCTGATATAGATAATTGTACCCATTGTAGTAACTGCTATCTATGATTATGTCTCATCATTAGTAAAAATTTTCCTTATATGTTTGTGTTAATATCAGTATGATGTCTCACATGAGAGAACCATTATTATAAATTAATCACATTTTATGATACTGCAGATTGATGATGATGAGGATGAAGATGAGGAAAGTGATGAAGAGCGGGAATTCATTGCAGACTTTGATGAAAGTGACGAAGAAGGCATGGATTTGGAGGTAAAAACATTAATGAAAGATTTTTTATTTAGAATAAGTTCAGCATGTACAGTGTGTCTCTCGTTTCATATTCTATTGCTTGATATACATGCTTGAACTCTCTTTTCCTGGCATTCCAAGTCAAGTGATGGCTGACTTCTTTGCTTCTGACTACACAGACTGGATGACTTTGCTTCTGAATACACAGTTGTAGGATCCTTTTTGTGTTGAACACAAAATTAAGGTATTTTTGTGAGATTTAATGGGGGATAAGCTGAAGGTACAGTAGCTATTGTGTATTGCCCCACATCACTTTAGGCCATAGAAAAATGGCAAATCCAACTCTGTTCTTATTTGACTCCAGAATCCCCAAAATGAAAAGTTGCTGTTTTCTGGAGCAATTTAAGCACAGATTTTTTATTGCTTCCAAAATCCATTGGCAAATAAATGATCCTACCGTTGAGGCTGCTGTTCATTATAAACCATACAGGGATATAAATTTTTGAGTGGGCTTGATGAGTTTTATGGGAGACTGCTGATCGAGAGGGTGGCGGCATACACAGAGCATTATACTGAGGAGGAACAATGTGGCTTATGGAGTGGAAGGGGATGTGTGATCAGATGTTTGCTTTAAATAATGAGAAAACTTTGAGAAACAAGTATTTGTACATGGCATTCATTGATCTGGAGAAAATGTGTGAAAGGGTTGATAGAGATACTCTGTGGGAGGTGTTATAAATATATGGGATGGGAGGACAGCTGCTGGAAGCAGTGAAGAGCTTCTGTCAAGAGAGTAAGGCATGTATGTGAGTAGGGAGAGAGGAGGGTGAGTTGTTTCAGGTTAAGATGGATCTGTGGCAAGGGTGTAAACATCACCATGGCTGTTTAATTTGTTTATGGATGGGTGAATATAAAGGTCTTTGAGAGAGGAGCAGATCTGCAGTCTGTTGGGGGTGTGGTGGTCTGTGAGGGAAGTCAATTGCTTGCTGATGACACTTAGCTGGTGGCAGATTTGACTGAGAAACTACAACCGTTGGTGTCCGAGTTTCAAAGTGTGAGAAAGAGGAAAGTTGAGAGTACAAGTGAATACAAGCTAGGTTATTAGGAGAAGGTTAGTTGAAGTGTGAGCTTGAAAGGAGAGACTTTGTCATAGGCTTGGTTTGTTTTGAAACTGATTAATTTCAATGTATTTTTTAAATCTACCCCCACCTTTTCCTGTCTGTAAGTCACATTTAGTGTTTCGTTTCTTGTATGACGAGTAATTTTCTGTTTGTTCTTTTGCCTACTGCCACATATTTTTTGCTATATTAATGTAAAAAAAAAGACTTTGGTGAGTAAAGATGTTACCGTAATATTGCAGGATGCAGCACGTACTTTACGTATGAGCTCTGGAGAAGATGATGATTCTGCTGACAGTGAAAACAGTGAGGCAGAAAATGATTTTCCAGATGACATGGAGGAGGAAGATAGTGATGAAGAATCACTGAAATATTCACCTGCTAAGAGCAAAAAGAATGAGAATGTAAAGCAGGGTAAGGCAATCTCAAGAGTAATGAAACAACATGGAAAAGCACGTTTGGAGTTAGAATATGAAGAATCAGACACAACTCCAAAATTAAGACTTACTTCTTGATTTGACACTTTTGGAATAATAAATATGTAAAAAAAATATAAACTTTTATTGAATGTAAATTCATGCCCCTTGGGATAGGTAAGAAAGAATTCTCTTTTACTAATATATCATATTACCAATACATCATAAGTACTAATAGGCATGAACAGGGGACTGGATACCCTCTCTTGTCACTTTTTAAAAGGATGAGCAGAGGAAGGAGCCAAGTGAGGGCTGGAGAAAGATTGTCTGGATATGCATCATTGTAACTAGAATGGAGGGAAATGTACAGCCTGCCAAAGATGTTTGCGGACCCAACAGGTGTGGGGTATGGGTATTGGTCTGGTAATGTTGGAAAATATCACAGTCAAATTTACAATAAACTGCATTGTCGCCCATCTTACACATAGCCTCTACACTACTCTAGGCTCAAAAACACTCCTAATGTAATGTACGAGAGAAAAGAAATTTGGAGTTGTTTTTTCTTGTCAGTTTGTTACGTATGTGTAAGGTGACTAGTGAAGTACAGTAGACTACTTAAAGTATCCGGTTTCTTCGTTATATATGTGTCACTGGAGAAGTCCTGATTTATAGGGACACTTTGATGTGTGTGTGACTAGGGAAATGACTGAAATTGATGGTATTTTCTGTGGGTTTAGGTGCTGGAGGTAGGTCAAATGGTTCCAATGACTGACAGTGATTGAGAGTAGAAAATCCAAGAGGTTATGTTAACAGGACATGTCAGTCCATCCTCCTCCCAACAAACTCACAAGGACATCACATCTTGGCACTGCAGACCAGGGGCTATGTTGATTGCTGATGTTAAATAAAGTGCGTAAGACAAGGGAGCAAATGGGAACTTCAGTGAATTGGGCTAATGGGGAGGTGATAACAAGTAGTGGTGATGTGAGAAGGAGATGGAGTGAGTATTTTGAAGGTTTGTTGAATGTGTTTGATGATAGAGTGGCAGATATAGGGTGTTTTGGTTGGGGTGGTGTGCAAAGTGAGAGGGTTAGGGAAAATGATTTGGTAAACAGAGAAGAGGTAGTAAAAGCTTTGCGGAAGATGAAAGCCGGCAAGGCAGCAGGTTTGGATGGTACTGCAGTGGAATTTATCAAAAAAGGGGGTGACTGTTTTGTTGACTGGTTGGTAAGGTTATTTAATGTATGTATGACTCATGGTGAGGTGCCTGAGGATTGGCGGAATGCTTGCATAGTGCCATTGTACAAAGGCAAAGGGGATAACAGTGAGTGCTCAAATTACAGAGGTATAAGTTTGTTGAGTATTCCTGGTAAATTATATGGGAGGTTATTGATTGAGAGGGTGAAGGCATGTACAGAGCATCAGATTGGGGAAGAGCATTGTGGTTTCAGAAGTGGTAGAGGATGTGTGGATCAGGTGTTTGCGTTGAAGAATGTATGTGAGAAATACTTAGAAAAGCAAATGGATTTGTATGTAGCATTTATGGATCTGGAGAAGGCATATGATAGAGTTGACAGAGATGCTCTGTGGAAGGTGTTAAGAATATATGGTGTGGGAGGCAAGTTGTTAGAAGCAGTGAAAAGTTTTTATCGAGGATGTAAGGCATGTGTACGTGTAGGAAGAGAGGAAAGTGATTGGTTCTCAGTGAATGTAGGTTTGTAGCAGGGGTGTGTGATGTCTTCATGGTTGTTTAATTTGTTTATGGATGGGGTTGTTAGGGAGGTAAATGCAAGAGTTTTGGAAAGAGGGGCAAGTATGCAGTCTGTTGTGGATGAGAGAGCTTGGGAAGTGAGTCAGTTGTTATTCACTGATGATACAGCGCTGGTGGCTGATTTATGTGAGAAACTGCAGAAGCTGGTGACTGAGTTTGGTAAAGTGTGTGAAAGAAGAAAGTTGAGAGTAAATGTGAATAAGAGCAAGGTTATTAGTACAGTAGGGTTGAGGGTCAAGTCAATTGGGAGGTAAATTTGAATGGAGAAAAACTTTAGGAAGTGAAGTGTTTTAGATATCTGGGAGTGGATCTGGCAGTGGATGGAACCATGGAAGCGGAAGTGAATCATAGGGTGGGGGAGGGGGCAAAAATTCTGGGAGCCTTGAAGAATGTTTGGAAGTTGAGAACATTATCTCGGAAAGCAAAAATGGGTATGTTTGAAGGAATAGTGGTTCCAACAATGTTGTATGGTTGCTGGGCGTGGGCTATGAATAGAGTTGTGTGCAGGAGGGTGGATGTGCTGGAAATGAGATGTTTGAGGACAATATGTGGTGTGAGGTGGTTTGATCGAGTAAGTAATGTAAAGGTGAGAGAGATGTGTGGAAATAAAAAGAGTGTGGTAGAGAGAGCAGAAGAGGGTGTTTTGAAATGGTTTGGGCACATGAAGAGAATGAGTGAGGAAAGATTGACCAAGAGGATATATGTGTCAGAGGTGGAGGGAACGAGGAGAAGTGGGAGACCAAATTGGAGGTGGAAAGATGGAGTGAAAAAGATTTTGAGTGATCAAGGCCAAAACATGCAGGAGGGTGAAAGGCATGCAAGGAATAGAGTGAACTGGGAACGATGTGGTATACCGGGGTCGATGTGCTGTCAATGGATTGAACCAGGGCATGTGAAGCGTCTGGGGTAAACCATGGAAAGTTCTGTGGGGCCTGGATGTGGAAAGGGAGCTGTGGTTTCGGTGCATTATTACATGACAGCTAGAGACTGAGTGTGAATGAATGTGGCCTTTGTTGTCTTTTCCTAGCGCTACCTCGCACACATGAGGGGGGAGGGGGTTGTTATAACATGTGTGGCGAGGTGGCAATGGGAATAAATAAAGGCAGACAGTATGAATTATGTACATGTGTATTCATGTATATGTCTGTGTGTGTATATATATGTATACATTGAGATGTATAGGTACGTATATTTGCGTGTGTGGACATGTATGTATATACATGTATGTATATACATGTGTATGAGGGTGGGTTGGGCCATTCTTTCGTCTCTTTCCTTGCGCTACCTCGCTAACGCGGGAGACAGCGACAAAGCAAAATAATAATAATAATATTTATATTTCAGCAAATGTGTAGGGTTTACATTAGGAACACGTATTCTTAGGTCTCTGCCAATGTTATTAACCATATCTTATTATTAGCTGTCACTTTAAGTATGTATCACAGAGCACTTTGCTCATTGCATTACCAACGTTCTTACCACAACCCTCCCTTTAAATGTGTATTTAGGTTTAATTTGTTTGTATCCGCATTTTTAATCACCACTATTGTTTCCACAATATACATCTTGCCCTTGACAAATGAATTGTATCCACATATTAGCCTAAACAACTTCAAGATCAGCAGATGTCTGCAAAGACGAACATGTCTACTGCTTGCCGTTCCCTATGCTGTAATCGCCTAATGGCTACTTGCCTACCTTCTACACTCTTCCCACACATCAGAACCACTCCCATTAATCCCAGACATTCAATATATTTTCAATTATCAGATACTGATAAGATATAGGTTATGGTTCATTGAGAGAGAGAGAGAGAGAGAGAGAGAGAGAGAGAGAGAGAGAGAGAGAGAGAGAGAGAGAGAGAGAGAGAGAGAGAGAACCCCTAATAATATGACTATCCCCCTTAAGCATCAATGACCTGTAACCTGTCAGTCATTGTTGACACCACGTTGTATATGGTTGCATGATGTCAGCAAATGATACCTGCTCTATGGATAGGGCTGCTGTCCTAAAACAAAATGAAAGAAAAAGCACAAAAATACATTATACTTTTATACTGTTATCCTATACATTATGTTGTATCAGGCAGTCACTGCCAGAGGGTTGTAAGTGACAAATATCAGCATCAGAGATGAATGTAAGTTACAGGCAAGAGATGCTTAAGGGATTGGAAATTTTGAATACACGTTTCAAATGCCAATATAGTTCAATGCAGGGTTCATAAGTTTACTCTCGATATTAATGAAATCTTATGACTGATGCTTCCCCTACATTTATAGCTGACATTGAACTTTAGGATAATAGTAATTCCGGTAAGGTTAATAATTGCAGAGGGAATGTTCCATCTAAAGTAAAACAATTTGTGTAAAAACAGTGACCGTAGTGGAAATTGTATTCAGATCCCATGAGATGTGGGATGGACAACAATATAATTGATGGATGGTTGCAATTATTGATTACCATATTGCTAGCCATAGATGACAGGAGAATAGTGGTATATGATAACATGTGGGGACATTTTATGTGTAATTGGTGAGGACTGTGGTGGAATATATCATAGATTTACGGGATTGATAGTGATGGGCATGTTTGAACAACTATGATGACATAATGGAGGATAACGCTGACAGGGGTTGGGATGAGAAAGAAAGGGCATATGGGAATGTTTGGTTATTCAGGGGCGTAGTGTTATTCAAGCTGCGATCTTTCACCTGCATAAATACTATCCTTTCTGGGTAGGGTAGAGCCATGGTACAAACCAAGGGTAGCATCACTTCTTCCAGTATCTCAAGATACTTCTCTGCAGTAAGGCACCTTTCAGTATTGGCCAGTTCCCAAATCCCATATAAATGAAGCCATCCCTAGATGCTGCAGGTGACGTGACCACTTCTGGCAACTTCGGAGATATTCTTTGTAGCATATCTTGTTCCACTTGTCCACCAGCAATGCTACCTCCTATGTGTGCTGGATGAAAAGGTTTTCTCATCAAAGGATATAACATGTCCCCAAAACTGCATATCCCCGTGCACGTAGTGCTGTGTGAAGCGTTGCCATGCAGTGTCGTTCAGTTTTTCTTTCTTGGTGGGATTCCTATGATGCATGCCAGCTTTGTGAAGTCAGTTTTGCCTTGTATGACAAACTTGAAGTTGCAGGTCATCCCGGAGAGCTACAGCATTGGTCTTGGGATCCTCTATTACTGCTACAAGGATACACTGATCTTTCTTAGGGTGCACCTGACCTCGACAATTTTGTAACTTCCCTCCTCAAGCCATCTCCTCCACCAGTTGTAAACAATACTCTGTGAAATGCAAAGTTCCAGTGCTGCTTGGGGAGGACTGACCGCCTTCCGTCATGCTGATAATTCTACCTCAGAGAGTTAGTTTATCGTGAAGGCGGTCCATTTCCAATGATGACAAACTCGCTACTGCTGTTGAATGTAAGAACTGGTGCCATACCATGGAGGTAAACCTTGTTCATACCTTGGTTTCCAAGTTCATACGAACAACAGTGTTCCAACCATTATTTGAAGCCAAAACGTTGAATGATGATATGGAAGGGAGAGTTGGTGTGAGTGGGTCAGGGCGTAAAAATGCGTTTGCGTATTACGATAAGCGTGAGTAGGGAAGTGAATACTGAGTGACAAGTTCGCTGCTGTAGCCTATAATACAAATGAGTACCGTAGATACCGTAGTGACTAGTATGGTGATAATAATGTTATTAAGCACTTTACTATTTCACAATCCTCTCTGCTTTGTTCCCATTTTTAATCTTTCCCTCACAACCCTTCAATCCTTATTCATTTCAGAACATCATACTAAATCCTCCATCCTTTGGTCTCTCACCCCCACTTGTGCCTATAACCAGCACTGAACGTAATCTGGAATTATTTGTGTTATATTTACTCTTTATAATTAAGCGTTCAATAATGTCATACATCTAAAAAAAAAAAAATGACACTGAACTGGTTAGTGTTAAAAGGACTCTGTTCTTTCACAAGTATTTAAACTTACTTTTTGCCACCCAACAATGAACGCCAATTGTGATGGACTAGCCTATGTATGATTTTACCACACACACACAATGGACATTTTATATTTAAATTCTGATCCATGAGTTTTATTTCATCCTCATATCTTACTACTTCTATGTGTATGACAAATGATTTTTACACAGCCGTAAGCCTACTGATTATAAACCTTACATACACATTATCTCATACAATGCAAAGTTACCATATCACCTTATCTTTACAACCCATCAATCCTACTGGACTCTATGTGAACATATTCGGCAGGCTATACATACATTTGGACATAGAAAACTGGATGTTTTGGCTTTGATAAAAAAAGAATAGTTGAAGGGTAAGGGGGCAAAGTGATATGGGAATATGCAAGAGAATGTCTGGAGTTAATAAAGAGGACAAGAAAGAAAAATGAGGTGGTTCTTCTAATAAAGTGAGGGAAAATAAGTTAAGGCTGATATAGGTTAATATGAAGACAGTCTCAGAGTGGTAAGTGATTGTTGGGCATAAGCATCAGAAAGTTAAGAGGAGTGAAGAAAGTGATGATGCAAGAAATTTTAATCATATCACTCGGAAATCTGAAAGCAAGGGTAAATGATGTGGCTCCTGTGTATATAATTTTGTGACATGGAGTCCCTGGTTTAAATGAAAATGGATAAAAGTTTGACCTGTGTACTAGAGAATGATGCCTAGAAATATATGCCTTAAGGAATGTTACATTCATAAGTATATATGGAGGGTAAGTAGTTATGTGCTAACTGCCAGATGTGAATAATCTGAATGGGATAGTGGTTGGGATGTGTAATAATATCTTGTGGAGACAAAAGTGAAAGATGGTGTTTGGTTAGGAATGAAGGGTGAAGTGACTTCATGGTGTGAGCTGTGGTGAAAACAGAAAGCTTGGAAAAGTGGTCTTTGTGTAGAAATATCAGGAGGCTGAGACTGACACAGGGTGAGAATTAATGAGACTAAGGGAGTGAAAAGAATTTAGGAAGTTAAGTCAATGAGGTGGTTATGAAAAATGGTAGTGAGTAGGCAACTGCAGTTAAATCTCTGCTTTTAGTAACTTTTCATTTACCTGATACATCTACAGCACCTTTCATAATGCAACTCTGTCTATGTATCTATATCTTTGACTTCTGTTACCACAGCAAAAGAGTCTCCACTTATCCCTGTCCTTACATGCCTCCCTTGCATAAACTATTCTATGCATTCTTCAAACATTTCTCTCCCTCTTGTATTCTTCCACTATATTTCCCCATATCAAAGGTGGTTCCCCCCCCCCCCCTCACACTAACCCTTTTAATTGTACTATTATATACTCTCCTTGTAAATTCCTCATCTAGCATTCTTTCCTCATGACCAAACCACCTCAAAGTATTACATTTCACCCACTCTACCACTCCATAATTATTTTCTTTGCATTCCCTGCCATACCAAATCTCTCATACACCCTCTTATTTCTTTCTTCATTCCATCTAGGAGTACCACATGCTCCTCTTGAATAGTTCATTTCTAGAGCCTGGATCCTTGACCCAGATCTGTGACTCATTCCATGTCCATATTTTGGTGGCATAGGTAAAGATTGGGAGGACCATGCTGTCCCTTAATCCTCTCCACTTCCACACTTATACTTCTACCCTTTATTATTCTACTATGGGACCCAATGACTCTTCTACCCCGTGCTGCTCTCTCCCTTATCTCCTTCCATAGTGCTAAACTTATCCAAAATAACTCCTAAGTACTTAAATTCTCTCTCCTCTTCCAGTTTTTTCCCCCCCATATCCAAAACAGTTTAGTACACTTTTTTGTTTCACTCTATATGGTTTTGCAAAATCTATATTTTTCACTGTTTCCTCTCAAACACCATTACTTTACTTTTAATTGCAATTGCTTACACTTATACACATTGTAAAACACACTTGCAACCTTCTGTAGCTCCTCTTCACTTTCAGCAAACAACACAGTATCATCTACATATAAGCTTGCCACCAGTCACCATACCTTGTGCCACACTTCATCTCAACACTCTATATCCCTAATTTGCTTTTATCTTTCTTATGCATTAAAAAGCCAAGGTGACATCATGCAGCCCTGCCTCACACCCACATGTATGCTGAGAGTTGCTCAACTCTCCATCCACTCGTACACCTGCATTTGCTCCTCTATGGTGGGCTTTCACACCATCCAACAGTTGGCTCCCTACCCCATATATCCTTAACACATCCCATTAAGCATTCTGCTTGACTTTGTCTCACACATTTTCCAGATCCATAAAAGCTGCATACAACCTCTTACGTTTTGCTAGATACTTTTCCAGAGTCATCTTCACCATAAAAATATGATTCACACATCCCCTGTCTTTCCTAAGACCCCCTTGTGCCTCACTTATTCTGCATTTAGTCACTTCCATCATTCTGTCAATCTTGGAAACACATTTCGTGATATACTTAACAGACGTATTCCTCAATAATTGCTGTATACATCCTTAGCACCTTTTCCTCTGAATACAGGAATAATAATAGCTTTCATTCAACCCTCACGCACAACCTTCTGTGTCTAAGCTAAACTTCCTAGATGCAACTACTATATCACATTTTCTCCTCAATACTTCAACATTTCATCTGTAATCCCATCCAACATCCACTCCAGATGCTTTTCTTACCTTCAACATTATTGCCCTTTTTACTTCCCTTTTTGCTTGAATCCTCTTCTTTCCATCCTCCATAGCCATGCATGTAACAAATGATTCCTAACCTTCCCCTAGATTCGTTAGCTCTTCAAAATACTCTTTCCATCTTCCTTTCACTCCCTGGTTTTGATTCAGCAACTCGCCTTCCTTACTTCTCACATTAACATTTCTTCTCTTATCTCTATCTCATTCCTTTTTCACCTTCCGCTACAATTTCACATTTTCCCTAAACTTTTCACCCGACTTACCTCTGAAATGTTCATCTGAAATCTTCATCTACTTTTTCTTTGCTTTCCTCTTTCAGTTTCTTATCATTCCAATTACACATCTCATATTCTTCCCTCCTCCTTTGCAAAACTTTCAATGATACATTTCTTTCAAGCAATCTACCTTATGCCTTTTTCTTCTCTTCCACAGCTTTTCTAATCTCTTCCATTTACCATGCCTTTCCCTTTTTATTGCTTTATCTCACGACCTTGTATGCAACAACTAAATATGCCACTTTTAAAAATCTTTCACTAAATATTCTAAAGAACTCTTTCACACATGACTGCATCTCTATATTTACAGCACTTCCATCTAAACTTCTGGTCACCCTCCTCTCACATTCCCCCTTACATTCTTTCTGATTTACTTCTCATTTGCCAACACTTTTACCCCTCTATTCTTCCCTTACACTATACCTCCACTTCTCTCTGATCTTCACCCCAACAAGGACTGCAAAATGGTGAGTCTTCAAAGATACCTCTAACAACTCAAGCATCTAGCACGGCTTTTCTCATTCTTTCATCCACTGCCTTACAGTCAATCAAAGCCTTTTGCTCTTCCCTTCCATCATTTCTCATCCATGTATACCTGTGGATTATCTTGTGTTGAAAAAGTTATTTGCAAGGAATAAATCCATCTTAGCATGGACGTCCAAAAGATAACTTCCATTCTCATTTACTAATGGCACTCACCTTTTACCAACTATCTTGCCAATTTTGTTGCATCCCACCTTTGCATTCATCACCCTTTATAACTGCCTTTCTCTCATTCTAAAGGCTGTTTATTTATACAGTCAGTCAAACTCCTCCAGAAATGCTTTATTTCATCCTTCCCATGCACAATCTCCTTATTCACAGGTGCATATACACATATTCATGCATACTTCACAATTACAATCCTTCACCAACACTGTTCTTGACCCATTCCATCCATGCTCTGTAATACCCTCCTATAATCTTGGCTATAGCAGAAATGCACATCCTTCTTTCCCTCTTTCCAGATAATTTTCTTGTATTCATTGATTTCCATTTTAAAACATACAGCCTGCCTAAGGGTATGGGTTTCCCCAATCCTCAACAAATCCAAACTATAATTTTTAAATTTCTTCAAAAGCTGCCTCCTTTTACTCTCACCAGTCATCCCATTTCCATTCAGCACTATCACCCTTAGTCACTCATCCCTTTTACTGCTTGGCATGACTGGTAGACTTGTGTTTTTCTTAGCCTTTTTGTGCCTCACCTTTGCCAGGCCACTGGCATTAGGCAACTCCAGTGCAGTGTTTCCCAGAGGCAGCAAAGCTCCCATATTGTCTGAAAAACTAAAAGTCTCATCACACCTCCAGTGTTTGTCTGAATTTGAAAACGAAAACTACAACTACTATTACCCTGATGGAGCTGGGCAATGTCTCCCTCTTCAGTGCCACCCCAAAAGGGCGTAATAATGAGGGCACCACACAAAAGTGTGGAGAGACTTCGATACTCTAGGAAACTACAGTCTCCCCTTGAGGTGCTGAAAGTCAAAACTTTCCAATTTTGAGCCTCCCATAGCAACAGCACCTCCTAACCTCATTGGTTATTATACTGCCACTGCGCAAATCTGCATAACTGTCAACCCTATCATATGCTTTCTTCATGTCCCTACATATACTTGTGCAAGGATTTCTGAAAATTACTCACATACATTCTTCAAAGTCAACACTTGCTTCATTCACCTTTTATCTCCTAAAACCTCATTCTTCCTCCCCAGTCAGCTGCTGTGCATGACACCAACCTCTCAATTACCACTCCTGCATACATCTAACCAGGTGTATTTAATAAAATTAGACCTTTATACATCAAATATTAATTTCTTTCCCCTCTTGCCTCTATCTGAGTTTCCCTATGTAAATTCATGTTAAGCAAGATTCTTTTTTTCACACCCCAACTGTTCTTCAAGAGCTTTACTCTATTACTGATGTTCATAAAACTCCATGCCCATCCTTACTTTCAATCACATTACACAAAATTATTTTGATGTTCTACTGAATGTGAACTTACTATTATCATTTAACCCCACAACTTCCTTGGGGTTTCTGCGCCTAAGGCTGCACTACAAACAGAAGCAGGAAAATGACAAGACTGCTGAAGTCGAATTGTACAAGTATAGGTACATCAATATTTTTATCTAATACTTTTGATTCTAGGCTCTTGGTTTGCAGTTTTGCAAATGATGATGCCTCATGATTCAAGCCCATGAAACTGCTCAATTAATATTAAGCTATATTTAGAGGTGGAATGTTATCACAGATGCACACATCTCAAACTTCAGAGCGCTAATATTTTACGATCACATAGGTTATTACTAAACTTGGTGAGACCATATTTCATCAATTCTCAGACTTTCAGAGATACAGCAATATCACTTTACTAAGGCACACCTCCGGTTACTAGCCCTGCAAAAGCATTATTTCAATGAAATATTGGAAAATGTATTTCACTGGCACTCAGCTGAGATGCTAAAAACAAACTTTACTTTTGGGTTACATGTCTATTGACATGTACCTCTAAATTCTGTATCCAATCTTTTTGTTAAATCTTGGTAAGTTTTCATGAGACTTTGCATGATTAGGGCATGTCTGAGGTCAGCACGCTATGCACTTGTACATAAAATATACAAAAAGGTTATCCAAACTGTAGTTTCTAAACTGGCTGTACTAAATCTTGTTGGATTTCAATCAAATTTCTGATATTGTTCTTTTTTTGGTAATATCAAGGGGCTGGAGATCCAGCATATCTTTCTTTACTAAGCACCTTCAGGCATGATGCACAACCACAGGTTTGATTTTTCAAAATTCCAACATAGCTCCAATCATTGTCTTTTCAAGGTGATGACAGATTACCATTTTCAAGACTGAATTATCTGCCTTCTATTTACTGTAGTTATACAACATTCTTTGCACCTACAGTGTTTAATGCAATATGACAATATTTCCCTTCTTAACTCGAACAACATTGGTATTAAAATGTGGTGGAGCTGATGATATCTGGGAGTCCAGCTACCTATATCAAATTGAAAGTCTGCTTTTGAAGTGTGACTGATTGCTTTTTCAGTGAGATCACAGAGATATGACACGCTCTGTGTATCTCATTCAAATTGGAATGATGTACTGAACGAATATACAATGGCACTTCTTAGCTATGCAACTAAATTCATAGGTCAAGCAAGGATCTATAAACCAAAAGTAACAGTAGCCAACTCACCACTTCATGTAGGCACAATTTAACACCAGCATGATGAGGGTCTTCTTAGTCTGGTATTCAGCTATGCTACTGCCAATGGACCTGAAGAGGAAAAGTTTGATATTAATATTTCATTACAGCTGGATGTGAAAAAGAAGTACAAAAGGAGGGACACATTCTCCACTGTACCAGTGCAGTAGAAAAGTAATCGTAATGGATTGATTCCGTATCTTACTTTCATTCCATTTTATGAGATACATCAAGTGCAATCTCTCAATTCACTATCACATGTCCTAAATTACAGTAGGCCAGGAAGGTGCTGTACAGGTACTGTAATCAATCTTTTCAACAGCAGTTTCACATGTATCGGGATTTTATTCACTTTTTTAGAGTACTGCTCACAGTCTTCTTTCTGATCACCAAAGTGGCTTTTGTAAAGTGAGATCCACTAGTGATATTCTTTTCTATCATACTAATATCTGGTTATGATTCCTAAAAAAAATTTGAGGAATCCTATGTAACTGCACTTGACATACCCAAAGCTTTTGACAACGTATGGCATCGGGTCTCATCTCTAAGCTCCCCTCTTTTGATTTCCCTCTCTCACTTTAATTCCTCTTATCCACCTTTCACTGTGGCAGATATATCTCCGTCATTGTTGATGGATCAGCCGCCTCCCTTTACTCCAACAGCGGCCTCCCTCAAAATTTTGTCCTCTCACCGATAGGTTTGCTCCTTTTTATTCACGATTTCCTATCTTCTTCAAATAAATGCATTCATATGCTGACGACAACACCGCATTCCTCAACATCCTTCAATGCTGCTTCTTCTATCACTTGATCTGCACCCAGTCTTTACTCAACTTCCTAAATAAATTCACGCTTGGGCAGGATATCTCAATAGGGTAGACTTAATCTGGTCAAGTTTAATGCCTCTAAGACACATTTTCTATCATAGAATCTCTCTAACAAAAATTCCTTACAACTTTCCGCCCTATTTTGATGGTTCTGTAATTCCACCTGTTGACTCAATGAGCATACTTGGTATTGCTGTAACATCCACTCTTTTTGGAAACCCCACATTATGGAAATAGCCAAGTCTGCCTCGCCTCTTAAGAAACTGGGAGTCCTGTTTAGATGTCAAAACTTCATTTCTTCAGAAGAATTGCTGTTTCTACAAAGAACTGATCCATCCTTGTATTGAGTACTGCTCTTGCATCTGGGGTAGTTCTAGCTATGCATCCTTACTTGACAGAGTTGAGTCGAAAGCAATCTGACAAACTCTCTCAAGCTATTTTCAAAACTTACTCTCTTGCCCTACACCGCAATGTTGGGTCACTTTCCCTCCTATAGCTATTACCTTGTTTTTTTGCTCCCGAGAGCTGACTCCTTGTGTGCCCCAACCACTACGTAGACTATGCAATACTCAGCAACCTGCTGCATCATATATTTACTGTGTGGCCTTTGGCAACTCAAGAGTAAGCCGTTTTGATAACTGTTTCTTTCCCTACACCTCGAAGCTTTGGAACTCTCTACCCTCTCATGTTTTTCCCAATAACTGTGATCTGTCACAATTCAAAAGACAGATTTTTCACTTCCTAAATTTGTAAATACAACTTCTTTTCTTTTCTCTTTCCTTTTCATAATCCTCTCTATAAAAAGAAAACTCAAGCATCGACCACACATCAATTCCATCAATATTATGGAAAAATAAAAAATCTTATAACCTAAAGAAATAACCCCTTTTCTACTTAGTCTTTCCTGCACAGTTTATTTTTCATGATACAGAATTTAACCATGACTGCTTACGTACTTACAGCTAGAGAAGACAGCTCTGTCTTAAGACACCAGAATACAGCTGCCTCAAATGTGCCAACACTTAAACTCCTCTGTCGCCGTTTTAAACGCTTGCAAGCGCGTCGCATTTCACATTTCACGGCTCTAAGAACAATGACCGCCAAAACCCCTCTAACTATCGGCCTGTTGCCTTGACATCTATCATTTTGTAAAGGGCTTGAATCCATCCTCATCCCCCATATCTCACACATCTTGAATCTCACAGTCTTCTCTTTGATCACCAATAAGGCTTCTTCCGTAAGGCGTGATCCACTGGGTGATGTTCTTTCCTATCTTACTAATGTCTCTGGTGTTCATCACTGAAAGATTTTTGGGAATCCTATGAAGTTATTCTTGTTATATCTAATGTACTGATTGGGTGTGGCATCAGGATCTCATCTCTAAGCTCCTCTCTTTTGACTTCCCTCCTCTCCAACCGATCGATCTCCCTTGCGGTTGATGGATCAGCCTCTCCGTAATGGTGTATGGATTAGTGGTGTCCTTCAAGGTTTTGTCATGTCTCCTACAATTTTTCTCTTTTCAATCAACGATTTTCTTTCTTCCACAAATGCACCCATCCTTCAATTCTATCCCTTCTTCTCATACTCAATCTGCACCTCGTCTCGACATAACTTCCTCAGTTTACTTGGACAGGATGTCTCAGTGGGGTAGACGCGATCTGGTTAAGTTTAAAGCCTCCAAGAACCAGTTTCTGTCCATCTCTCGATCAAAATTCCTCACAACGTTTCCCGGAATCTCCTTCGACGGTTCCGTAATTCCACCTCTTGACTCAATGAACATACCACACATTACGGAAATAGCCAAGTCTGTTTCTAAGAAACTGGGAGTCCTGATTAGACACCGAATTATTTTTTCTTCTGAAGAATTGCTCCGTTTATACAAAGGATTGATCCGTCCTTGTACGGAGAGCTGCTCTTTCATCTGGGGTGGCTGTAGATCTGCATCCGCACTCGACAGAGTCGAATCGAAAGTGGTCCGACATAAAAACTCTCCCAGGGTAACTCCAAACCTGACTCGCTTGCCCTTCGCCGCAATGTTGATTCACTTTCCCTATAGGTATTATTTTGGTTTTTGCTCCCGTGAGCTGGCTGCTTGTGTGCCTGCTAGACCACGGAATACTTAGAAAGCTTGCTGCGTCATATGATTAATCTGTGACCGCTGGCAATTCAAGGGTGGGCCGTTTTGATATATGTTTCTTTCCCTGCAACTCGAAGTTTTGGAACTCTTTACCCTCTCATGTTTTTCCCAATAACTGTGATCTGTCACAATTCAAAAGACAGATTTTTCACTTCCTAAATTTGTAAATACAACCTCTTTTCTTTTCTCTTTCCATTTCATAATCCTCTCTATAAAAAGAAAACTCAAGCATCGACCACACATCAATTCCATCAATATTATGGAAAAATAAAAAATCTTATAACCTAAAGAAATAACCCCTTTTCTACTTAGTCTTTCCTGCACATTTTATTTTTCATGATACAGAATTTAACCATGACTGCTTACGTACTTACAGCTAGAGAAGACAGCTCTGTCTTAAGACACCAGAATACAGCTGCCTCAAATGTGCCAACACTTAAACTCCTCTGTCGCCGTTTTAAACGCTTGCAAGCGCGTCGCATTTCACATTTCACGGCTCTAAGAACAATGACCGCCAAAACCCCTCTAACTATCGGCCTGTTGCCTTGACATCTATCATTTTGTAAAGGGCTTGAATCCATCCTCATCCCCCATATCCTCACACATCTTGAATCTCACAGTCTTCTCTTTGATCACCAATAAGGCTTCTTCCGTAAGGCGTGATCCACTGGGTGATGTTCTTTCCTATCTTACTAATGTCTCTGGTGTTCATCACTGAAAGATTTTTGGGAATCCTATGAAGTTATTCTTGTTATATCTAATGTACTGATTGGGTGTGGCATCAGGATCTCATCTCTAAGCTCCTCTCTTTTGACTTCCCTCCTCTCCAACCGATCGATCTCCCTTGCGGTTGATGGATCAGCCTCTCCGTAATGGTGTATGGATTAGTGGTGTCCTTCAAGGTTTTGTCATGTCTCCTACAATTTTTCTCTTTTCAATCAACGATTTTCTTTCTTCCACAAATGCACCCATCCTTCAATTCTATCCCTTCTTCTCATACTCAATCTGCACCTCGTCTCGACATAACTTCCTCAGTTTACTTGGACAGGATGTCTCAGTGGGGTAGACGCGATCTGGTTAAGTTTAAAGCCTCCAAGAACCAGTTTCTGTCCATCTCTCGATCAAAATTCCTCACAACGTTTCCCGGAATCTCCTTCGACGGTTCCGTAATTCCACCTCTTGACTCAATGAACATACCACACATTACGGAAATAGCCAAGTCTGTTTCTAAGAAACTGGGAGTCCTGATTAGACACCGAATTATTTTTTCTTCTGAAGAATTGCTCCGTTTATACAAAGGATTGATCCGTCCTTGTACGGAGAGCTGCTCTTTCATCTGGGGTGGCTGTAGATCTGCATCCGCACTCGACAGAGTCGAATCGAAAGTGGTCCGACATAAAAACTCTCCCAGGGTAACTCCAAACCTGACTCGCTTGCCCTTCGCCGCAATGTTGATTCACTTTCCCTATAGGTATTATTTTGGTTTTTGCTCCCGTGAGCTGGCTGCTTGTGTGCCTGCTAGACCACGGAATACTTAGAAAGCTTGCTGCGTCATATGATTAATCTGTGACCGCTGGCAACTCAAGGGTGAGCCGTTTTGATAACTGTTTCTTTCCCTACACCTCGAAGCTTTGGAACTCTCTACCCTCTCATGTTTTTCCCAATAACTGTGATCTGTCACAATTCAAAAGACAGATTTTTCACTTCCTAAATTTGTAAATACAACTTCTTTTCTTTTCTCTTTCCTTTTCATAATCCTCTCTATATTTCACTTAAAGCCCGGCCTTCATGTGAACTTATGATCGTGACTGGAGCTTCCAACATAAAAGAAATCTGGGTTTTTCATCCACCTCTCCATTTGTGAGAGTATAATTAAAAGCCTCCTGCCTCATTAATTCTTCATGCATCACCTATCAGCAACCATCCCTTTCTGTCCGCAGTTATGTTCCCGCCCTCTCTCTTCTACAGGTATCATTTTGACCATTGCTCTTCTTTTTGGTTTATCAAGTATATCCACTAGAGTGTGTCAAATCATGACTCTTTTCATCAGTCTTTAGGCCTCCTCATTATACCTATCATTGCTCCAAAACTAATCCTGTACTAAGTCATCCATAATTATCTCCACAAATGTTCATGATATGCTTAAAATACGCTTTTCCTGGATCCAACATTTGCCCGAAAACAAGGAAAAAAAAAACTGCATATGTACGAAACCAACATAAGATGATGTTAAGCAAGATATCGAAGTTAAATTATTTTTCGTTTAGACCGGAAACCATTGTCTTTTTTTACTGGATCTGTGATTTACTTATTTTGTGGTTTTATTTTCATATGTAACAATGGATGTTGTAAACTTAGCGATGGTTCTATAGATATTATTCCCATACACTATATTTCGATGTGACTGATCATCATCCTAGGGGACAATCGTAACATAAGTTACCTGGTATGAGTGTACCCTACATAATTTGTCTGGCCTACAGAAACACTAGTAACACATAACCATGTATGTACAAGAGCGTGAAGTTACTCGGACAATGGCTACTGCTGGTGCAGTAGCACAGAAGCAGGCACCAGATGTGAAGCATGAATTCATTGATAATGCTTGAGGCTATATAGTTTTGGCGTTGCTGAGGACCCGTGGTGCTGCTATAGGGAAAAGAGTTGGCAAGGTCCTGTGAAGCTGCTGCTGGATGTGTTGCTGTTGCAAAATGTTGAAGGCAATGCAGAGGTAGTGTAATGCTGCTGATGGAGTTAGGAGGCATTCTGTGATGTTATTGAAGGAGGGAAGACGCGTTGCCAAGATCCTTTGGCACGGCTATATGATGGAGGAGGCGTTGCAATAGTCCCGTGCTGCTGCTGCTGCTACTGCTGCAGTACGGATGAGGTGTTTCCAGGATTTGTCTCACTGCTGCAGGATGGAAAGCTAACATGGCGCTGTGCTAAAGAAAACGATGCCAACGTTCTGTCGGTAGCCAGAATTTCGTCACCTTGACACCCATTGCTAAAGCACGGGTACAGATCAAAGTGGCAGTGACGCCACTTAAAGGTAGTAACAAAGAATTGGAGGCAGAACTATAACTGCAGGTAACTGAGAAATGTCTTTCAGAGTAACATATGGAGTACACACTCAAAAAATGACAATGATTAGGAATGTAGATATAATTTCATTCAATAGCTCACTTGCCATTAATGTCACCTTAACTGATTTCCTCTTAAAATCAACAAAAATACGTATTAAATAAAGTGTTGCAGTTTATTTCCTAAAACGATACACAAATTTTGAACAGAAGGAAATGTCACTTTCTATCGTACTTACGATCATTAATACAAGAGGTAAACCTTGCATGAAAAGCCACTGGTTAATAATTATCGACAGAAGTCCTTGGAAAAAAAAAAAAAACTGCATATGTACGAAACCAACATAAGATGATGTTAAGCAAGATATCGAAGTTAAATTATTTTTCGTTTAGACCGGAAACCATTGTCTTTTTTTACTGGATCTGTGATTTACTTATTTTGTGGTTTTATTTTCATATGTAACAATGGATGTTGTAAACTTAGCGATGGTTCTATAGATATTATTCCCATACACTATATTTCGATGTGACTGATCATCATCCTAGGGGACAATCGTAAAATAAGTTACCTGGTATGAGTGTACCCTATATAATTTGTCTGGCCTACAGAAACACTAGTAACGCATAACCATGTATGTACAAGAGCGTGAAGTTACTCGGACAATGGCTACTGCTGGTGCAGTAGCACAGAAGCAGGCACCAGATGTGAAGCATGAATTCATTGATAATGCTTGAGGCTATATAGTTTTGGCGTTGCTGAGGACCCGTGGTGCTGCTATAGGGAAAAGAGTTGGCAAGGTCCTGTGAAGCTGCTGCTGGATGTGTTGCTGTTGCAAAATGTTGAAGGCAATGCAGAGGTAGTGTAATGCTGCTGATGGAGTTAGGAGGCATTCTGTGATGTTATTGAAGGAGGGAAGACGCGTTGCCAAGATCCTTTGGCACGGCTATATGATGGAGGAGGCGTTGCAATAGTCCCGTGCTGCTGCTGCTGCTGCTGCATTACGGATGAGGTGTTTCCAAGATTTGTCTCACGGAACTGCTGCAGGATGGAAAGCTAACATGGCGCTGTGCTAAAGAAAACGATGCCAACGTTCTGTCGGTAGCCAGAATTTCGTCACCTTGACACCCATTGCTAAAGCACGGGTACAGATCAAAGTGGCAGTGACGCCACTTAAAGGTAGTAACAAAGAATTGGAGGCAGAACTATAACTGCAGGTAACTGAGAAATGTCTTTCAGAGTAACATATGGAGTACACACTCAAAAAAATGACAATGATTAGGAATGTAGATATAATTTCATTCAATAGCTCACTTGCCATTAATGTCACCTTAACTGATTTCCTCTTAAAATCAACAAAAATACGTATTAAATAAAGTGTTGCAGTTTATTTCCTAAAACGATACACAATTTAACCATGACTGCTTACGTACTTACAGCTAGAGAAGACAGCTCTGTCTTAAGACACCAGAATACAGCTGCCTCAAATGTGCCAACACTTAAACTCCTCTGTCGCCGTTTTAAACGCTTGCAAGCGCGTCGCATTTCACATTTCACGGCTCTAAGAACAATGACCGCCAAAACCCCTCTAACTATCGGCCTGTTGCCTTGACATCTATCATTTTGTAAAGGGCTTGAATCCATCCTCATCCCCCATATCCTCACACATCTTGAATCTCACAGTCTTCTCTTTGATCACCAATAAGGCTTCTTCCGTAAGGCGTGATCCACTGGGTGATGTTCTTTCCTATCTTACTAATGTCTCTGGTGTTCATCACTGAAAGATTTTTGGGAATCCTATGAAGTTATTCTTGTTATATCTAATGCTATTGATTGGGTGTGGCATCAGGATCTCATCTCTAAGCTCCTCTCTTTTGACTTCCCTCCTCTCCAACCGATCGATCTCCCTTGCGGTTGATGGATCAGCCTCTCCGTAATGGTGTATGGATTAGTGGTGTCCTTCAAGGTTTTGTCATGTCTCCTACAATTTTTCTCTTTTCAATCAACGATTTTCTTTCTTCCACAAATGCACCCATCCTTCAATTCTATCCCTTCTTCTCATACTCAATCTGCACCTCGTCTCGACATAACTTCCTCAGTTTACTTGGACAGGATGTCTCAGTGGGGTAGACGCGATCTGGTTAAGTTTAAAGCCTCCAAGAACCAGTTTCTGTCCATCTCTCGATCAAAATTCCTCACAACGTTTCCCTCTCCTTCGACGGTTCCGTAATTCCACCTCTTGACTCAATGAACATACCACACATTACGGAAATAGCCTAGTCTGTTTCTAAGAAACTGGGAGTCCTGATTAGACACCGAATTATTTTTTTCTTTTGAAGAATTGCTCCGTTTATACAAAGGATTGATCCGTCCTTGTACGGAGAGCTGCTCTTTCATCTGGGGTGGCTGTAGATCTGCATCCGCACTCGACAGAGTCGAATCGAAAGTGGTCCGACATAAAAACTCTCCCAGGGTAACTCCAAACCTGACTCGCTTGCCCTTCGCCGCAATGTTGATTCACTTTCCCTATAGGTATTATTTTGGTTTTTGCTCCCGTGAGCTGGCTGCTTGTGTGCCTGCTAGACCACGGAATACTTAGAAAGCTTGCTGCGTCATATGATTAATCTGTGACCGCTGGCAACTCAAGGGTGGGCCGTTTTGATAACTGTTTCTTGCCCTACACCTCCAAGCTTTGGAACTCTCCATCCTCTGTGTCTTTACTAATGAATATGACCCAGCACATTCTAAAAGCCAGGTTTTTCACCTCCTCCGAAATTCGCAAATACTATCCCTTGTCTCTTCTTTTTTTTTTTTTCTTTCATTAACCTCTCTATATTTCAATTAGGGCCCGGCTTTGATGTGAACTCATGTCCGTGACTGAAGCCTCTAACGTATATATATATATATATATATATATATATATATATATATATATATATATATATATATATATATATATATATATATTTACATAAACAAAGATTTTTTTTACTGTTGATCTTGGCTAATTGAGCTTCGTACATACCACGGTGAATTCTGATTGGATCCGGCAGGATAAGACCGTGATGTATCATTAATGATAAAACAACAAAAGTGCCGTTTAAGAGTACATTTGTGCACAAATGGAACGAGTAAACGCTCTAATGTTCTACTATCTCCTTTCTTGATAGGAGTAGCATTTTAAACACACGTCAGTTCTTGGCAATTAGCAACGGCTACTGGGACTCTGGTACAATTAACTAAATGACTCTTATGTATCAACGTCTCGCTGGTCATATAAATGATTCGTCCGTATATCTTTGTATCTTTACATTCTCTCTCTCTCTCTCTCTCTCTCTCTCTCTCTCTCTCTCTCTCTATATATATATATATATATATATATATATATATATATATATATATAATTTTTTTCTGTCCACGTCGACACACATCTGTCTGCATCTCCCTTTCTTTAATTTTTTTTTATTCTGTGTATATCTTTGCTTGTATGACAGACCATGTATCTCTGTCGGTCACCCTTGGCGTCTATAAAATATTCAGTCCTCTTTCTTTTTGCCTAGCTTCCACTCCTCTCTCTCTCTCTCTCTCTCTCTCTCTCTCTCTCTCTCTCTCTCTCTCTCTCTCTCTCTCTCTCTCTCTCTCTCTCATTCTTTTCTCCTTTCCTTCTCCTTCTTCCCCTCTATTCTTTTATTTCAGTGGTCATTTGTCACGGGGCACGCCAACTCTTGTTGCCCGTCATGCTCGCCGGCCTCAGCTGGTGCAGACGACGCAAGCTTGTGCAAATGTTAGACCATCTGTTATTCTAACTCAAGTGCCACTGCTCTCCACCTACGGTGGAGGGAATTATTCCCAAGTTGTGAATCGTATTCCTGTGCGTTCCATGTGTGCACGAAAGACCCGGTGTCATTCACTGTAATCATATCGTATTCGATGAAGCTTTTCACACGTGGACCATACCGTGCAGTTGTCTCTCCTGATACAGCCAAACCTCACTGCTATGTCTACTATGCCAGGTATCCCGCTCAGTGCTGCATTGCTGTGTCCATCGACCACTCCCCTGGTCCACAATGGCTCGTGGGAAATGTCACCAGACTCTGGACCAAGCTACTGAGGAGGCGTTCCACGTAGGAACACCGTTCCCCTGAAACGATCCGCACGCCACACGGGTTCCACCGGCCCTTAGGGACAACCCAGAAAACTCGGGATCCCACCACTGGTCTTGGCTGGCCAGGTTTCGTGATCCTTGTAACTTCCCGCATTGGAACACATCCATGCGTATAGCACACAACGCCAGGTACCCAGCCAATGCCTCCCTTATCACACTTCAGCTTTCCCTACATTCCACAAGACGTTTCGGTACGGCTGGCAGATTTTTCTCTTGAGTCTGCAGCTCCCGAGTTCTTGAGGCTTAAGAGTGTTCCCGTGCTCCATGGAAGCGAGCGAGCGAGCGAGAGAGAGAGAGAGAGAGAGAGAGAGAGAGAGAGAGAGAGAGAGAGAGAGAGAGAGAGAGAGAGAGAATGGTTCGTCCTTGTCCTTGGCGTTAACTGCGATACCCAAGCATTAACTTGTGTACCTTAACGTAGCTTGTCAGTCAGTCAAGTGGCCATTGTTCATATGAATGGGAAAACGAAGCCTCATATGGTGTCATCAGTGTTCTGGTTGTACCCCGCTGTCGTCTTGTGTCAGTCCTTCTCTCTCTCTTTCTGTTTGTCTATGTCGTTGTCTTATTCTGTGTGCTTGCCTCTTTTTTTCCCCCATCCCTATGTTTTGGTCCGTTATTTATCTCTATCATTCTATTTGTTTCAGTCTTTTTCTTCCAGTCTCACTTGCTCGCTTGCTCTGTCTTTCCATCTCTTTTCGTTTCTTAATTCTGCTTCTATTGACCTCATTTCTTTCTCCTTGTCTCTATCTCCTTTGCATAACTTTCAGCTTATTCACAATTCTCTCTCTCTCTCTCTCTCTCTCTCTCTCTCTCTCTCTCTCTCTCTCTCTCTCTCTCTCTCTCAATCATTCCAATCTTCTTCTCTCTGTTCCTCTCTTTCCACGTCTTTAAGTTTCTATTTGTCCTGTATTGTCTTTCTTGACCGATGTCTATTTTTCTGTCTATTCAACATCCTTCTTTTTCAATCTCACTCTGTTTCGTCTGCCTTAATCCCTGTTGCTTTACTTTTTTTACTCGCTCACTCTCTCATCTTTATCCCTTTTCCCTTTCGTTTTCTGCTATCATGAGTAAAATCACAAAACGTAAGATAAACTGAAAAGAGAAAGACAAGTTTAGAAAAGCAGAAACAGAAGCAGCAGGTCTGTGGATATTTCATGACTGTCAATGTCAGGCTTATATCTTGGGAAGGGAGGCGGAGGAGGAGGAGGAGGAGGAAGGATGGCCACTCCATCAAACGAAGGCTTGTCTCGAGGAACATGACGTCGGCTCGAACTGAATTTCTGAAAAGTTGGACTCTTGACGAGACGCGGTCAAAGTCGTGCGAGTGGTTGCATATTGCTTGGTGATTGGGTTCTCCTCCTCTACGTCCAGGAAGACCAGGAGTGCTCGTGAATGCTAATGGAATATGAAACGATCATCGAGGCTCCGAGCGATCTGAGGTGGAAAATGCGACGGATTGATAACCAGAACGCTCAGTGCTTGTCTTTCCTTGTGTGTGTGTTCCCCCACTCGGTAAAAGTTCTTAGTGAAACGCAAGGCTTCAACTCAATGAGCCGATGGTAATTTGAAATAAAAATGATTAGAATGTTGGCTTGGTTGATGGGTTTGAAGAATGCATTTCTAGAGGGATGTAAATATCATTTCCATTCATTTGTCAGGTAAAAATCGAAGACTACTTCGTTGACAGGTGAATATTGCTCACGAAGTCTTGCCAACGACTCAATACTTACAACTGGAGTCTAAAATCCAGAGAATTCGGAGCCTTAGCCGTATCACAGACAAATGTCAAAACGCTGAATACTGAGCCATTACGATAGGTCTTGTTGCAAGATGTAGCAGCACACTTGAGTGTTTCTTATGTCTGTCATAAATCTGGCAATACCTGAAAAAATATTCGGATGTAACACGAGTCCCTCCAGCAAGTCATCTATATAAGTCAGAAATTACAGTGGTCCCAATATTAGCACTTACTGTACTCCACTTTGTACCTTCAATCAGGCTGAATGGGCAAATCTGAGGTGTGTTCTTTGCTCTAATCTATATACAGAATTCAACGTTGATACCAGTTTGAAATGTCAGCTTCTTGAGCACTGTGTTACCAGATGCAATATCTAGTCGTCCAAAAATATACACGATCGAATCGCCTATCTCTCTCTTCCAAGATGTTATTTACCCTCTCGTAAAGGTACTGGGTATCTCTCAGGCACCACATCTTCCTCTGAATCAAGGTTGTCTTTCATCTGTGTGGTTCCTCCCTGCCAATATTCCATGCATCTGTCTTATTATCTTTTCCTGTAGCTTGTACACCACGACACAGTTAAGCGGCTCATGACACTCTCCGTGACACCTTTCATACACCCTCTTCCCGAAGAACATAAAACTCTTGAGGAGTCTCAACCTCGAGAGAACGAAATCACAATCCCTCAGTACGACGGTGCCACCCTTGACCTAGGCGGTACGACGTTTGGGCATGGCCATGCGACCCTTAAGCACGACAGCGCCACCTCTGAGCACAACGATTCGACCCTTTGAGCACGAACGTGCGACTACCTCGGTGTGACCCTTTATCATGACGGTATGATAGCATGACCTTCGACCTAACCTTTGAGGGTCAGGTCTACGGTCACGCCATCACACCCTTCGTGCTCCAGGGATCAAAGAGCGACCTGTCCAGGTTCCCTTCCCAGTTTTCGAGTGGACTCGTCCAGGTAACAACTTGTACACACACACACAGTCGTACATGTGTGGCCCCAGTTCCCTCGTAAGCCTCTTTCCCTCTCGCCCTTTGACGTGAATGCTTCCCTTGACCGATGGTGTCGGGGTTGTGGATCCTGTGAGGTAATAGGCTTTGAAACTAAGCAGCATTTCACCCGTCACACAAAACTTCTTCCGTGTCAACAATTTATGTATGTGAATTCCAGTATGTTTCTTCGTTCGTGAATCTGTGTGTGTGTGTGTGTGTGTGTGTGTGTGTGTGTGTGTGTGTCTGTTCCTTCGTGTGTCTTTATTAGTTTGTAATATATATATATATATATATATATATATATATATATATATATATATATATATATATATATATATATATGGCCAAGTTAGTCTATGTACACCTGTGTACATGCTAGTCACTATGAAGACCTTAGTAAATACGAGTGTGTAGAAATGCATAATCATCTTATCACATTTCTTTGATGTCCACATTAACCGTGATCCCCTTGAAGTCCGCCTCTAAAACACTGACCCTCAGAGGGATCTGCCGGGCTGGCAGTCCTCGCCCGCAGACCCCCAGCAACGTCTCTACAGGATCAAGGAAAAACAAATCATAAACCCCATCAACGAGCCTACAAAGGTCCAGTCGCAGTTCACAGACGGGGAGATTAATCCGCTTACAAACACTCACAGACAGATCACATTAGTGGGAATTGGCGTTTAATTCCGGCAGTAATGTTGTTTGCTGTCGGCTCGAATAAAAAAATTTCTTCCAGCGCTGAGTTTCCCGTCACTATAAACGGGTTGGACATCAAAGCTCAGCTGGTGGACGCTTGGTGTTTGATGACGAGGGAGTTCAGCGCCGCCTGGCCTGCAGGGACCCCTCGGACCACCACCAGTCACTGTCTGGCCTGCAGGAACCCCCCGGACCACAACCACCAGTCAATGATTGGCCTGCAGGGACCCCCGACCACCATCACCAGTCAATGATTGGCCTGCAGGGACCCCCCCGGACCACCATCACCAGTCAATGATTGGCCTGCAGGGACCCCCGGGCCACCATCAGTCAATTCCTGGCCTGCAGGGACCCCCGGACCATCACCAGTCACTGCCTGGCCTGCAGGATCCCCAGACCACCACCAGTCGCTGCCTGGCCAGCAGGGGCCTCCAGACCACCAATAGTCACTGCATGGCCTGCAGGAACCTCCAGACCACCACCAGTTACTGCCTGGCCTGCAGGGACCCCCTGATCCACCGACACCAGTTGCCGTTTGGCCTACCGGGACCACCACTATCACTACCAGCTGCCCACACTCGTACATCACGAGTGTGAACATGAATTATAATGGTCATCTGCTGGACTGTCGGAGTGGTAGGTGAACGCCTGCCGTGTCGGTGGGTTTCTTAAAAAAATGAGCGCCGTCACATCTGTTGATGAACTAAACGAGGTAGTTTTATAGGCGAACTATTCAAGCAGGGCGCTGCGAAGAACACCAGCCTACACCTTCCAGAAAAAGGACATCATACGCGTCGGCTACAGCTGTATAATCTTGGCAGACAGCGTCGTGCTATCTCAACTAGGTATACCACCCATAGGGTCAAAACCACGAGGCACTTCCCGCTACACAGGTCAAAAAAAATGCTGCAGATAGGGAGACATGCACGACCACATCACCAGTGACTGTCGCACGTCACCACACACCCTAAGCGTTCCCTCCCTGTGATACTTCCGTGGGTCAACCACAAGATAGGCAGGCCAGGAAGCCAGGACTCACTCGAGTGAGACATCTGCTCCCACTAGGGAGTATCGCACGTCGTGTTGACACCGTAAGACACATCTGGCCATACAGCACGTCCAGAAAAGTTGATCATACACCTCCCGACGCTCAGCGCCTCTTTAAAAGGCGACTGTGTCTCCTTTGTTGCTTAGTGTGGTGTGCCCTCGGTTGCGAGGGCAGCAGTCTCTGGGGGAGGTAAGGACGAACGTAGCTTTCTTGAACATAATTTCCACGTAGCCCTCAAACGTACCGAATATTACATATGTCTACCGAACTGTTGTGAGTCTCGTCTGTTCAGATGTTACTCTTGCAATGTCCCTCAAGTCTCCGTACGATCGTGCGTCTGCACAGTGATTATTCATTATCTGTCATCAGTGTCTGCTTCATCATCACTGTACGTAATGTGTTCTCACGTATAGTCTTGAGGTAATTATGTAGATACTGTGAGAGCTGTGTGCTTCCCTAGATCCCAATTTATCCCTTAATGAATATATAATGAGTCCCAGATAGTGTTTTCGTCTGACTTCTAGTTGACAGTTATAACGTGGAGGCTCTAAGGGTGGTGCAGCACGTTGGTAGGGCCAGTGTAGGCTACAGGGGTGGTGTAGGTCGTGGGTGGGGCCAGCGTAGGACACAGGGGTGGTGTAGGCCTTGGTTACAGAGCAGTGTTGTTTATCCACGTTTGGCCAGGGTCAGCTGGGCCGAAGGTTTTGTTTACGCTAGTGCTGGCAGGCTGGCTCTTTGCTCACTCTCTCTCTTAGTTTCTTCTCCCTTGCTCGCTAGGTTTGTCTATCTCTTTCATACTCGTCGAAACTGGATAGGTCTTCTTGTGGAATTCAGGTAATCTTCTATAAGTATTAAGAATCCCTTGTGGAAAAAAAAAATCTTCCATCTCTGAGAATAGCTCTCCAGGTTATATTTCGTGTGCTTCGCTTTTAATGGTTCGTTCTTTTTTTTTTTTCCTCCCCTTTTTTCTGAGACACTCCATGTTGCGAAGGGTTCCTTGGTCGGAGAGATCCACCTGCGTCAAGGATCCAGAACTTTAAGGAATATTCTTCTTCATAAGTGTCACAATACTGAGCACTTGCACTTCTGAGAAGGCCTCTTCCAGCGTACAGGCCCCGGGTCTGAGCACTGCCGAATAATTCATTGCGTTGCTTCGACCATGTTGACACTTTTGTTACTATGAAACCTAAATTTCAATCATATGGGCCCATCAGTCCCTGGACCTGTTGTGCACTCTATCCTATTTTGCGCCATCGTTGTGCACTTTATCCCATTTTGCGCCATCGCCCATAGGATGGGGGAAGAGTGCACGATCAAATAGCCGCCCTTGCTCCCGTTCTCATCTGTCTCCTGTTCAGAGACGACTTTCTCTTCCGACCATTCCCTTATTCAGTGTGTGACCACCTGCTCGAAGAACCTCCCGATTTCCAGGCGACTCTTCCTCCCGGCCGGTCGACCACAGCCGCTAGATCATATCACCTTCCCGACTGTCATGTCAACACCATCAAACACACCTACTTCCACTGGCCCAGATTCTTCCTTCCTCCTCACTCTGTTCTGATCCTACCTGACCTCAGTGGGTAAATCTATTCCTTCCTGTAAGCTTCCTCTCTTCGCAGCTCACACCGCGTAAATAAAACAACGTCTTTTTCACAGAACATGAGAACTGTCAGAGTTACCGCCTATCTTTACCTCAGACAGACATGTAGAACACTTGACACGTTGAGAGAAAACGGATCTACATCCAAGAAGACTTATAATTCATGATAAATAGCCTCAGGAATTCCAGGCACTTTACGAACTTCGAACATTCTAGTAAATATGTATCTGGACGAGAGGAGTGGGTGTTCTCAGAGGTGACAGTCGTGCTGTACATGACAGTGGCTGTTGTATTATCTCGGTAAAATTAGACTGTCGGGAGAGGCTGACGTCATCTCAAGCGTTTAATACCTCCGCTGACGCAAATGCTACGTTTGAGTATCAAGGTGGCTGACATTTACAGTTCCTATTTTAAACTTAATCATCTATAATCGTCCCAGTCCAAGGTCGGAGGAATACGCACAAGCATTCATAGAAAAAAAAAGGTATTCTCTTCGCACTTGATCGTCGTTTCCCGAAGACAGCTCGAAAACGTTACTTAGCTTCTTAAAAATTTTTGCCCCCTTTGTCACCAAGTCAGCCTAGAATGGGAGCCCAGCCCGGTTTCTATCTCAGCGCCTCAACATTGCTGACCAGTGAGGAAAAGCAAGTCGCATCATCTGTTCACTTTCCCTCTCCCGGAAATTTGAAGTAATTAATTTTTCAATCTAAATCGACTGTATTTCAAGGATATCTTAGTATTCTATGGCTTTCATTTGTAATATATATATCTAAGAAAGGAAACATTTCAGCTTTCAAAGAGAAACCCTGATTTCTAAGAATAATTTGAACTCGCTTTTCTGAGACTATAGAGCTCCTTACAATCATCTATATCTATACCTATCTATCTACTTTTCCCTATTGTGGTCCACAGTAATAACTTTCTCTCCTTCTTTTCCCTCTCTTCACAATGTCTTCTGCCTGATACTCTCTGTATCTTGATGGAGTCTAAGGAGAAAACTAATTACTCTTAATAGCCAAAGTATTTTGCTGGCCAACACTTTTCATGACTCAGTCTATCAACCAATACAACTCTTGATGACACAGGTCATGAGATGGGTCGAGTGAACCCTCCTTTCCACCTGCCATTGCCATTGTCAAAGGTCATAGGTACATACAATCGTATCCAAAGGTCGTATCGTCGTGCTAAAGTTATCGTATCCTCGTGCTTAATGGTCTTACATCACTGCTCAAGGATCTTACCATCGTGATGAAGGGTCTATCAGCAGTGCTTAAGGATCGTCGCACCGCTAAGCCCAAAGGATCGTACCCTTGTGCTCAATGGTCGTACAGCAGTGCTTGAGAGTCGTATCGTCGTACTCAATGGTCGTAGAGCAGTGCTTGAGAGTCGTATCGTCGTGCTTAATGGTCGTACAGCAGTGCTTGAGAGTCGTATCGTCGTACTCAATGGTCGTACAGCAGTGCTTGAGAGTCGTATCGTCGTACTCAATGGTCGTAAAGCAGTGCTTGAGAGTCGTATCGTCGTGCTTAATGGTCGTACAGCAGTGCTTGAGAGTCGTATCGTCGTACTCAATGGTCGTACAGCAGTGCTTGAGAGTCGTATCGTCGTACTCAATGGTCGTAGAGCAGTGCTTGAGAGTCGTATCGTCGTGCTTAATGGTCGTACAGCAGTGCTTGAGAGTAGTATCGTCGTGCTTAATGGTCGTACAGCAGTGCTTGAGAGTCGTATCGTCATGCTCAAGGGTCGTACAGCAATTTTTAAGAGTCGTACCGTCGCGCTTAAGGGTCGTACAGCAGTGCTTAAGGATCGTGCTGTCGTGAACAAGGGTTCAGACACTGAACTTCCCACACACACTTCACAGAAGGTATGGTTTGTAACCCACACATACATTGCACACGTATTATACTACGTATACTACGCATATATCACATATACATCGTCCTATGTGAACAGTAACGCACCAACATATATGTCAGCATCTTGCAAATGAAGCAATTTACTGAAGAAGTTTCTCTTCTTTCGCTAACAAATGAAAGAAATACCGTCAGGTTAATGCTGTAGACACCGAATGATTGGTCTGTCATATAATCAGTGTATGACAAGAGAAAACAGGAACAATTATCATCCACTGAACACCAAATAAACCAATAATTTCCAACTCGCTGTGGCAAGGACGATAGGACGATTATCCTTGAAAACAACAACAAAAGACATTCCTCCAATTCCACCACCCAATTAAACCATTATTGATCTAGGAATAAGACTGGACGAATACTGGAGTAGAACACTGTACTCTTGTGTCTGGGGTTCAAAATTTTTAAGGTGGTGTAAATACTTTGCTGGGGTGTATATTCATGTGGTTGGCTTACCGAGATCACCGTAACATGTGTGTGTTTTCACGGCGACTCACAAAAACGTCAATGTTTTTTCTATTTTTCTCATGGCATTCCATCAAAACGTCTATTCTTTGTCCAATTCTCTCGTGACGTCCCACGAAAACGTCTATTTTGTACCCACTTTTCGTCTTAACATGGCCGTTTGGTCACCGGGTTGGAACGTCTCTTAGAAGGCCATCGGAAACGCCTCTGATTTGACTGCTTGTTACGCTACACATCCCATGATGAACAGTGTAGTGTGTGATACTTCTGTACATGTTTCGATCACCACAGGTAGGTTGTGGAAGATCAACGCTCGCACTATAACGGCATGTACTGCATCTTTCTCAACTTGCAACTTGCGATGAACTTTTCTTGACATCAACGTCCAATCGCTGGACCTTTTGTGCACTCTGTATCATGTATTGCGTCATCGCCCACGGGATAGACAGCAGGGAGCGGCTAATATTCGCCGCACTTGCGGTAAAAATCAGAGTCCACGATGAAGCAACTGATCCAGGAGATTCCAACGGCCTTTGAAAGGGGCCAGTTTTCACAAGGGTGTCCTTACGCTTTAAGACAACCGTGTGCTTGGTTTTGCTGCACCACTGCCTAGTGTCCCTGTTGACCTCAAATGCCTCTGGAATATCCTGTTGACCTCAACCACTTCTGGAATTGGAAACCCTTGAAGCCAAGAGTTCCTCTTTAATCATTATCCTTCCTGCATCAACTAGATAAAGTGCTTCCCGGGAAACAAAAGCATGTATATAATAAAAAAGGAATGCATAAACTCAACGAAAACATATATAAATATATAATAAAAAGGAATGTATAAACTCACCGCTTGAAATTCCACTGGGAGAACCAGGGATGATAATACATCTCCAACAAGATGAAAGAATACGTTTCTGACCAAACAATCACATGCAGTGAAATCAGAAAGAGAATACCTTTGTGTAGACTGGACGTCAAAAAGGGAAAGGTTCTAACACAGCGTGGATGGGACGGGCGATACAAGAGCCAGGGCAAGAAGACAGAGGTAGAACGGTGAGGAACCCACGACCAACCAGGTATGTCCTCCTCCAAATGGAACAACGATGAGAATCCGAAGTCGAAGTCGTTAAGGAACTAGTCTAAAGACTTGTCGAGTGGTGAGTAAGTCCTTAGATCATATAGACATTAGGCAGTAAAGAGAATGACTTGAGAAAACAACGGAGGAAAGAATCAGTGAAGAATCAACAGTGGATGTCTGAACGGTTCTCGTGAGCGCATCAGATGTTTGCCCAAGGAACCTGCTGACTCTGGGAGGCAGCCAGGAAAAACCCAATGTTAAAAAAGCATTTGTTTACCTGGAGGAGAAAACGTGAATAGATCAGGATTCTGTGTTTGCTCTGGCGGCCGCAGTAATCTTATTTGAATGATATTTAGATGAAACGAAGGTAAACAAGTCATTGTTAGAACAGTATTTGTACAGCTGAGGATGGTAGTGGCCGTGACCATGGACCTGACGCAGAACACTGTGCTACGTGGAAGATGCAGTTCAGGGGAAGGTAAAGATACAATGTAGGGAAGACAGATGATACAGGTCAGGAAAGACAGATCATACAGGTCAGGGAAAGAAGATTGACACAGGTCAGGGAAGACAGATGATACAGGTCAGGGAAAACAGATGACACAGGTCAGGGAAAACAAATGATACACGTCAGGGAAGACATATGACAAGGTTCATGGAAGACAGATGATACAGGTCTGGAAAGACAGATCATACAGGTCAGGGAAAGCAGATGACACAGGTCAGGGAAGACAGATGATACAGGCCAGGGAAAACAGATGACATAGGTGGGGGAAAACAGATGATACAGGTCGGGGAAGACATATGACAGGGTTCAGGGAAGACAGATGATACAGTTCAGGGAAGACATATGACAGGGCTCAGGGAAGACAGATGATACAGGTCAGGGAAGACATATGATACAGTTCAGGGAAGAAAGATGACACAGTTCAGGAAATATAGATAATACAGTTCAGAGAAGATTGATAATACAGAGCAGAGAAGACAGATGGTACACTGGAGGGATGATAGACAATACAGAATCAACAGGAGGGAAATATATCAAGAGACGCACGCACAAGCTGTTCATAAGTCAGAGAACCATTAGTTGAAAATACTTTGGCACGTTTCCTCATCAATTTTCCTGGACTGAATGAGGAAAAGCATTCATGATCCACAACATAAAATTTGACAGTAAATTTCCAGGGTCTAGCAGCCTGCTTGCTCCCTTTTCGTTGACGCATTAAGAAACAGAAGCTCTCATGCCAGGGAAATGTGTCAAATGTTGTGATTAAGCTAACTGAAAATAAATGCAATGATAACTATTTCATTGCTGGCTTCAGCTTCGTGTGCTTTTTTTTTTTTTTTAATGTCGAAGGCTCCAGTCACGGACAGAAGTCCACATCAAGGCCGGGTCTTAATTGAAATATAGAGAGAATTATGAAACTGAAAAAGAAAAGGCAAGGGAAAGTATTTACGAGTCGACAGTTGTTATGAAACATTGTAGATGTCGTGGATAAGTGGTTAGAGAACCGGTCTTGGAATGCACGGACCCTGGTTCAACCCGGGACGGTGTTTCCAGAGGCCACAAGTCTCACTCAACCCCGACGACCTGGCATTACACCAATAATAAGTGTAATGCCATATGTTTTGAGGATAACCTGACGACGGTCAGTGTCGTCACTTATCATTCCAGGGGTTCCCTCTACCCAGCTACATAAACCTCCCATTGTATACGAAAATTGTAAGTGAAGGGGGAAAAATAAATAATCCTCTGAAATCGAAATCTTTGGGTACAAGTTCTATCCCCTCCCACTAGGCATGCCTGGCTGAGAGATGGGAAATCTCTAAAACAATGGGTTATTCTGTACTATTTCTCCTCCTCACATTTTATCTTTCTATACCCTTCCCACGCGTGTGTATCCTGCCTCCCCACTTCTCTGTAGGGCTCTTCTTCCTTTGCTTCTCCTCATATTTCTTCGTTCTCCCTTCCCCTCCCTCCACTTCTCTCACCCTTCCCTCATTTTTCGTTGCTTTCATCTTATTCTCTCTAGTCTTTACATTGCCTTTAACCTCGTCATTGCTTCTCTTCATGGTTCTTGACCACCGTGGTGTCTGTCTACGTACGTATCCTGCGTATATTTTGCGCGTGTCCGTCTTCATATTGTTTTGTCAGCATGCCTCATCCTGTTATCCGTCCATTGCTTTACGTCCATTTGTCTCACTTTCTCTCTATAACCATTTCTCGTTTCTTCTTCTCCCTCTCTCAGTCATTATCCCTCTATCTCCGTTTCTCTCTCTTTTTTACTTCGTCTCCTTTCTGACCCTGGCCGTCTGTCTCTCCCCACTATCTCACAACACTCTGTGCCTCAAGCCCTCTGCTCTGTAAGCATTACCTCGCCTCACATCACTCTCCCATTCCCTCTAAGAAACGTTTTCGCATAATCTGATCAGAAACGATCAAGATTTCAATTCACACTTTCTTTTTAGGTTATCTTTTATTGATTTCCTGTTTACACCGAGGCAGGAGTGTGGGAGGGAGGGTCTACTCTCCAGCTCATGTATGTGTCCACAGGCTTTGTCAGGAGAGTGCAAAGCTACCGATGGATCGTCCCTCCCCTTCTGGTGGAATACACAGTGTGTTCTCGATGTAGAATCAATGATTTGTCTTACTTATCTTTAACTGTGACGACGACTTCTATAATTCAACGGTCTCTATGTTACTCACATCCATAACTGAGTTTTAAACCTCGACAGATATTGACGTGTCGGCAAATTCACATCCTCACAGTGACTCATCTTCTGTTCTCATCTTTCTCATTTCGCTACCGTCCTTCATAACTTTTGACATTTCCACTTCTTCTCTTTCTTATTCCCTTAACTTCTTCATCTGCTCCGACAACTATCTCCTATTGTCTCCCTTCTTCTTCTGTTTACTTCCTCATCCCTTCACCTCTTATATTCCCTTTCTCTCCTCTTTCCCTCCCTCCCTCCTTTATTTCACCCTGGAGTCCAGGTCCCCAGCCTACCCTCCCTCCGTCTCGCCTGCCACCCAGGCCTGGGGGTGTTTTTGAAACAGCCGTCAGCCACAGGCCGGTGCCGGGAGCCGCCCTACCTGACGAGTTAAACGGGTTTGCCTTTTGTTCTCCCCGCTTGTTATTGCCGCGTGATGGTGACAGCCGCTGACGCCTATTTGCTCTTCTCTCCTCCCCCAAGAGGGACGGGGCTGCCTCTTGTCTTAGACCAGCGGCATCGTCAACTTTGGCCCGAGTCTGATTTGTGTGATGGCTTTGTTGATGTGTGTGGTAGCCGTCTTCCTCGCGAGCTGTGTGTGTGTGTGTGTGTGTGTGTGTGTGTGTGTGTGTGTGTGTAGTGGGTCAGTCTGATGGTGAAGTCATGGGTGGTTCTTAGATGCTGCTGTCTCTGCTGCTGCGATGTCTGCTCTCTCTCTCTCTCTCTCTCTCTCTCTCTCTCTCTCTCTCTCTCTCTCTCTCTCTCTCTCTGCTGCTTCTGTTGCTGTTCTTGCTCTTGTCATTGATGCTGTTCTTCCTGCTGCGTCTCCTGCTGCTGGTGCGTTCTCACGATCCACGTTATAGCAGTCGCCCTCGCAGTTGGAATTTCGATTTCTGTCGTCCCTGCAGCTGTTTCATCTGCTGGTGTTGCTAGCGGTGATGCCATGTGTACTCCCCTTCTTCATGCCGCTGTTTCACTGATGTCATCACTGTTCATCCCAGCAGCGGGAACGTTATGAGGGCGTGGGTGAGTGCAGGGGGTGGTGGTTGAGTCAGGGACTGGAATAGCTGGGGAGAATATTTCATTTTTCTGCTGTGTGTGTATTTGTGTAAGTTTAATTTCATACCTGTAACTGAACCCTCGCCGTACCTACAGACTGTAAAAAAAAAAAAGCATTAGTTTTACATCAGTATGGAGCTGTAAGTTACTATTTGTTCTCGGAATACCTGGTATAGCCTTTATAATGAAATGTTATAACCAGACAGACTCGTATTAATGTCGGTACAATGTTCATAGGACTGGATCCAGTGATCTAGTGCGTTCCCGATCTATATATTCGAAGGCATGTTAATCATCATGACATATTTCTGCCATAAATCGTGTATACAGTTTGATGTTCACTTTAAATGTTTGGACGTGGAATTTCACGAATGGATTCAATTCCATTTCATACACAGGATTCTCAATGAGAACCTCATAGAGACAAATTCTGTGCCCCCAGTCTAAAAATGTTTGAGGGTTTGTAGATAAAGTGACTAACTAGATTTCTTAATTACTAAACCCAGCCTCATATTTACACAAGAAACTCTTTACCTTAATTAAGGAACCCAACCCACTGGTTTGCCTTGATTAAGGAACCTAACCCAAAGTCCCAAATGGGACGTCTTTCATCCCCAGTTTGTATAGGAACATTCGGGTATGAATTTCCAATGACTTGTGTGTACAAGACGCGTATGTCCGAAAGGAAAAACGTCCACAGAACGAGGGTGTGTGTGTGTGTGTGTGTGTGTGTGTGTGTGTGTCTGCCACGTAACATCTGTTCCCCAGATGATTGAAGAAGAAGGTTATGAATATAAAGAAAAAAAAATATTCGTCTTTAATCTGAGTGGGCACGATGGCACTGCCCCTAAGCAAGACGACACGACCTGAAAGGCCCGGGGACAAGGGTCTCGCCGTTATACCACTGGGTCGTACCGTCGTGCTCAACCAGTCTCGCCGTCGCACTAGAGGGAATTACGCAATCGGGAACACGATGCAGCGGACTCCGGCGTGCTCTGTGGGTAAGCAGTGGCGCCCGTCGGACTAAATAGCATATCCAATCGACTGGATTCAACCGGGGAGGAGCAGGAGGCAAGCAAGCAAGGGTGGAGGTAGCGATCCCACCCACAGCAACGGTAAGCTGAGGATAAAGGCCTCATCATGAGCCAGACGGAATAATATCTGCCCGTCAAACAGAGCAAACAAGTCGTCCACACCTTACCTCCTCACTCCGTTATGCCCCTCACGTGTCCTTTTCACGTAAACTTATAAAATCTATGACTATATTGTTAAGGAAAATATTTCCTTTTTTTATTTCGCCATCATCGTTGGAGGGGAAGGGGATGTATTCCCCGGGTATTGATTAATGATAACGTCGGGTCAGCAAGAGAGGCGGCGGCAACAAGCGGCCACAGTTGCTTCCGCCTCCCGGTCCCGCGTGAGAGACGGGAGGAGTGGCCACACCTGCAGGCAAGGCAGGGGCGTATCTAGGGGAAATAAGCGCCTACGGCAAGCACTGAAATTGCGCCCCTGGCTTGACCAAAATATGACTACAGTCGAAAAGTAGGCGAGTTTCTTTTTTATATCAAAAAACCAGACCGTGAAAAATGTCAATAGGGTAGCATATGTCAAAAAACAAACCTGTTGAGTGGCGCCTCCCTTCAAGTGGCAACCAGGGCATCTGCCCTACCTGCCACACCCTAGATACGCCACTGTAACTATTAACTTCAATTTTTGGAATTTTTCTCAGAAAATAAGATTTCCTTAAAACAATCATTTTAAGAAGAATTTCTCATGCTGAATACAAATCTGGTGTTTAAATAACTTTTAGTCCTCTTAATGAAACCTAGTTAAGCTGTTAAATGAAGTCAATTTTAGAATATTTCTGTTCCTTCGCATCTTATTTACTGAGTATGTATCAGTAACTGAGAGCATTATGATATGTTTTTCATGATTATAACAAATATAGAAGTGTTTGAATATCTTATCTTTCAATTTGAAACAAAAGTTTTGGCGCTAAAAAATGCCCTGAATTTTTGACGTTTTTCTCAGAAAAATAAATTTCCATTAAAAAGTCATTAAAAGAAGTATTTTTCATGGTGAATACAGATCTGGTGTTGAAATACCGTTCAGTCGTCTTTATGACATTCAATTAAGCTGTTAAATAAAGTCAATTTCAAAATATTTCCGTTCTTTTGCATCGTATTTACTCGGTATGTATCGGTAACTGAGAGCATTATGATATATTTTCCAGGATTATTTTAAGTGTAGAAGTGTTTGAATATCTCATCTTCCAATTTTGAAACAAAATGTTTTTTGGGCTAAAAAATACCCTCAACTATAATTACCTTCAATTTTTGGTATTTTTCTCAGGAAAACAGATTTCCTTTAAAAACTTGTCATAAGAAGTATTTTCTAGGTTGAATAGAAATCTGGTGTTAAAATATCGTTTAGTCGTCTTAATGACATTCAATTAAGGCGTTAGATGAAATTATTTTAAAATATTTTATGATCCTTTGCATCTTATTAAGTAGGTATGTATCGGTAACTGATAGCATTATGATACATCAACTATGATTATTTCAGGTAGAAGTGTTTGAATATCTTATCTTTTCATTTTGAAACAAAACGTTTTTGGCGGTATTTTTCTCAGAGAAAAAGGTTTCCTTTAAAAACTCATTATAAGAAGCGTTTTTGATGCTGAATAAAAATATGGTGTCAAAATAACGTTTAGTCCACTTATTGACACTTAAATAAGCTGTTATATGAAGTCAATTCTAAAATACTTCTGCTTCACTGCATCGTATTTAATGAGTATGTATCGGTAACCGTGAGCATTATGATACATTTTCCATTATCATTTCAAGTGAAGAAGCGTTCGATTATCTTATCTTTCAGTTTTAAAACAAAAAGTATTTTGAGGGGAAAACTAACCTTAACTAATCAGGGGCGCATCTAGGGAAAATAGCGCCTATGGCAAGCATTGAAATTGCGCCCATGGCTTGAAAAATATACATACAGTGGATGTATATAAGAATATATACAGCGTAATCATAAACTGCTGAAGAGTTAGGCAAAACTTAAATCTATATAAACTCTTAAGGAATTAAAGTCCAAGACTTATTTGATGAAAATTGTAACGTAGAAACGGTAAAGCAACTGACAGTAGTAAAATATTACTGTAGATGAAAAGTAGGCGAGTTTCATTTTTTATCTCGAGACCAAACCGTTGGAAATGTCAATCGGGATGCATATGTCAAAAAACAAACCTGTTGAGTAGCGCCTTTGAGTGGCGCACAGGGCACCTGCCCTACCTACCATACCCTAGATGCGCCACTGGCTGCAGGAGTTCCCACCAGCCCCTGGTTATGTTCCTAAAGGATCCCGGCACACAGACTAGCTAGCAGGGAAAGTTTAGGGCGAAAATCTTATGAAGTTACAGAGCGACTCTTTACCGTAAGGCCTGTGATGCATGCGACCCTTTTCGTCGAGATAGTCTTCTGAAAAGATATATCAAAGGAGTGGACACGGCTGTTTACATTTTGTTATATTCCGTAGGGGAGGACAGACCGGGATAATACAGTGTTATACAGCCACATACACTGCTTAATGACGCGATTATCAAGTACTGTTGGCGATGGGTTTACATAGAGGAGACGGTGCGGCCTGGCCACACACTTCAGGCAACACGGTGAAAGAATTTATTCGATGCTGCTCCATCAGAGTTTAGTGTAACACGACCAGTTTTTTAGAGAGAGAGAGAGAGAGAGAGAGAGAGAGAGAGAGAGAGAGAGAGAGAGAGAGAGAGAGAGTAGTAGTAGTAGTAGTAGTAGTAGTAGTAGTAGTAGTAGTAGTAGTAGTAGCAGCAGCAGCAGCAGTAGTAGTAGTAGTAGTAGTAGTAGTAGTAGTAGTAGTAGTAGAGTATGTGTGTGTGGTGTGAGGTGTGAGGTGGCCGTCGTGGTGTGCCTGGCTGACAAGTGTCGGGTCTGGACGGGCGAGGAGGGGACCACCACCACCTCCCGCCCGACACGACACCACAACAATGAGGCCATGTGGAGGTTTCCACCGTGACTGACGTGTCTGGACACTTCATGAATCACACGGGTTTTTTCATAGCGCCTAATACCCTGAATGGAGGCGGGGACTGCCAACCGACCATGTAAAGCCCCCAATTGTGACGAGAATTTTCTTTCTTAAGACCTTGACCACGTCACAACAAAGGCGTTCAGTATTAGGGAAATAAAGGATAAAAGTGATACGCTAACGCATGTGTCAGTCGACGAGAAGGTAACGGTGATGGCTCGATACTGTCATTTCAATGCCTAATTCCTTATATTTTGCCACCTACCTCCTTCCAACTCCGCATGGCTCAATCGCCAACCCTAAGAGCCCACAGTGAATTCATTTCATGTGAACATGTCACAATCACGAAGCCTTCCAAGGGGAAACATTTGACGAATCTGATGCCGGAATGTAAACTGTCACATATGTGAGCTGGTTCGATCACAATGTTAAGGAGGAGGGGAGGACCTCACGATCAGGAGTTTCGCGCCCTAAAAGAGGATCTGTCGCGCCCTAAAAGAGTATCTGCAATGCTCTCGTCCTCCTGAAAAGGTTTCAGACACGTTGTGGGATGCAGGGGGAGGTTGGCACGCACATGATGTTGGGTGTACCGTCTCTTTCAGCCCTGATCTCAAGTCAGCTGTCGCCGTGAAACTTCGTGGGACTCTGCCATCAAGGCTCATCACTGCTTTTGTCTTCTCAATGCGTAATAAGTCCACACACACACACACACACACACACACACACAAATATATATATATATATATATATATATATATATATATATATATATATATATATATATATAATTCTTTTTTTATTATATTTTGTCGCTGTCTCCCGCGTCAGCGAGGTAGCGCAAGGAAACAGAAGAAAGAATGGCCCAACCCACCCACATACACATGTATATACATAAACGCCCACACACGCACATATACATACCTATACATTTCAACGTATACATACATATACATATACAGACATATACATATATACACATGTACATATTCATACATGCTGCCTTTATCCAATCTCGCCGCCACCCCGCCACACATGAAATGGCACCCCCCTTCCCCCGCGTGCGCGCGAGGTAGCGCTAGGAAAAGACAACAAGGCCACATTCGTTCACTCTCAGTCTCTAGCTGTCATGTGTAATGCACCAAAACCACGGCTCCCTTTCCACATCCAGGCCCCACAAAACTTTCCATGGTTTACCCCAGACGCTTCACATGCCTTGGTTCAATCCATTGACAGCACGTCCACCCCGGTATACCGCATCGTTCCAATTCACTCTATTCCTTGCACGCCTTTCACCCTCCTGCATGTTCAGGCCCCGATCGCTCATAATCTTTTTCACTCCATCTTTCCACCTCCAATTTGGTCTCCCACTTCTCCTTGTTCCCTCCAACTCTGACATATATATCCTCTTTGTCAATCTTTCTTCACTCATTCTCTACATGTGACCAAACCATTTCAATACACCCTCTTCTGCTCTCTCAGCCAAACTCTTTATTACCACACATCTCTCTTACCCTTTCATTACTTACTTGATCAAACCACCTCACACCACATATTGCCCTCAAACATCTCATTTCCAACACATAAACCCTCCTCCGCACAACCCTATCTATAGCCCATGCCTCACAACCATGTAACATTGTTGGAACCACTATTCCTTCAAACATAGCCATTTTTGCTCTCCGAGATAACGTTCTTGCCTTCCACACATTCTTCACTCCCAGAACCTTCGCCCCTTCCCCAACCCTGTGACTCACTTCCGGTTACATGGTTCCATCCGCTGCCAAATCCACTCCCAGATATCTAAAACACTTCACTTCCTCCAGTTTTTCTCCATTCAAACTCACCTCCCAATTTACTTGTCCCTCAACCCTACTGAACCTAATAACCTTGCTCTTATTCACATTTACTCTCAGCTTTCTTCTTTCACACACTTAACCAAACTATATATATATATATATATATATATATATATATATATATATATATATATATATATATATATATATATATAAAATTACACCATATACGAGACATCCATGATCAGGGCATTCAGCTGGCCATACCGGGTCTGAGTAAGAGAAAAATACAGTACAATACTTAAAAAAAAATTCATGAAAACATATTCAGTTAGTGTAATACTAACAATATATTACACTATAAGCCATTTGACAAAAAGATGCACACGAAACACAACGTACACAAAAGATCCAAGAAATGTCACAACTATAAAACCTTTCCTGTATCAATTTTCTGAGGTTAATTAACGGCTCAATATCCTTCCTCCGAACATCCAAGATAAGATGTAATGATGATCAGAGAAAAGGAAAAAGAGGGTCTGGTCTCCCGAAATGAGATATATATCCTGGGAATAATCCCGAGATGATGATGGCCTCGGGGAGAATCAACGAGCAATAAAGGCTGGATCGAGCGGCAAAATAACAGAGATCAAAGATGTCAGAGAGTAAGTGTCGCAACGAGGACAACTGAGTGAGTCCCAGGCTTTGAGGTAGCGCGAATGGATCCTGAGGAAGTTTAATTCTCTCGCTCTCTCTCTCTCTCTCTCTCTCTCTCTCTCTCTCTCTCTCTCTCCCCGTGAGAGAGGACACGAATGTCACGCTACTTTGGCTAAGAGTTTATAGCCAAGACGTCTATGCAGACGACGGTGCCGCGTTACACGGAGAGGAATTGCAAACGTGTTTTTATAAGGATGATGTGCAAGCACACACAAACACAAAAGGGACAGAAAAAAAAAACCCCCCCAAAAAACTACAGACAAAAACATCTGTACACATACACACGAGGACGAGGGAGGAATAATAGGGTGCTTATGTCGTTTCCTGCGCCACTATCGAGCATATGACTAGTTCCCTGGCTTGGTCAAATACCTCGCCAGGAGTCTATCACTCATTCTCAGTCATCTCTCTCTCTCTCTCTCTCTCTCTCTCTCTCTCTCTCTCTCTCTCTCTCTCTCTCTCTTTGCGTTCTGCCATTAAACTTTTATTACCATAATTCTCTTTATTTTTCTTTCTTTATCCTGAATTTGCTCTCCTCTTTTCATCCATCTCATCTTTCCTACTCTCTCTCTCTCTCTCTCTCTCTTTCTCTCCTCCTCTCCGTCCACCACTTCCCCTGTGCTAATTTACCAAAATAATGAAAAACAAATATAAATTACATAATTGCCTGGCGAGCGTGTTGATTCTGCAGCACTTTCCCGCCACCAGAGCGCGCACCCCTGGACTTTAAATTACTGAGATTACAAGTAAATATATGAAGCGTTCGTGAGCATAATATCATGGGGGGGAAGATGGAATAAACATTATAAGAAGACGCTCTCCAGGATGTCATCTTAGAGGGGTGTGATCTTCGAGTAATGTGATCTCAGAGGGGGGGTGTAATGTGCGAGTAATGTAATCTTAGAAAGGCGTGGTGTTCCAGTAATGTAATCTTAGAAGAGTTCTGATGTCCGCGTATCGTGATGTCTGTGGCGATTTCATCTTGCCTTGAAATAATGTGATCGCTGTTTGAATGATCCGGTCTCATAAGAGGTGTGTGTGTGTGTGTGTGTGTGTGTGTGTGTGTGTGTGTGTGTGTGTGTGTGTGTGTGTGTGTGTGATCTTGAGAACAGAGCAATGGTGTGAGATTTAATCTTCCGCAAGAGCTGATCTTGAAACAGAAGTGGCTCTCGCTGCGTAATAACCTTCGATAAGCATGACTCCCGAGAGATGTGGTTCTGCTCCCAGGAAGAGGAGGAGGAAGAAGACCTGTGGAAGGTGTGGTATGGTGGTGTCCGGGGCTGGGTGACCTTAGGGGAGGTCTTGTGGGTCTCCGGCCTGGGGGTCGTGTGGGTCTCCAGCCTCGGGGTGTGGTCTCCGTACTAGTGATACGTTCTGGAGAGTATACTGAAAAAAAAAAATTGACCGTCTTTACGAGGTGACGAGTGGGTGCGAGTGGGCGTGATAAAGGAGGCTGTGAGCCGGCAGGTGATGACCAAGATACCAAGTAATGGGGGAGGTCTTCCATAAGGCCCTGCCCCTCGCTCACTACAAGGCCTCTCGCTGCCTCGTAAAAGGAGGAGTTCGAGGCCGTAGCACCACGTAGGGCCCGCCTACAGATCTCCTGGCTAATGAAGTCTTGTCGTTGGGTGCGTGTATGGAGAGGCTCCTCCACCTGCTAGTGCCCTCACTAACAACCAGTTTGCTATCGTTACGACCCAGTTAGGGCTACAGTGAAGGGGTCTGAGGCACCAAGCACCGGCCACTTAACGACTTCCATTGTCTTTCATATGCTCTCGGGGCGTTGTTCCACACTTGTGTTGTGAGAACGACTGATGGCTATCTATTGTCCATCAGCTGGTTTGTGATTAGTGAACCCATAGAAAGTGAGATATTCTGTGTATGTGTTTGTGTGTGTGTGTGTGTGTGTGTGTGTGTGTGTGTGTGTGTGTGTGTGTGTGTTTCACTCGTGTACGTATAAGTTTAACGTTCGTCTATTTTCATCCTTTTTGTAAAAAAAAGAAAAAAAATAGCAGATATGCAAGCAGATATGCACACAAAGAATTATAAAGTATTCCTTAACTCAGCGCATGTACCTCCAGCCCTCATATTATACAGCAATGACAAAAGCAACGACGACTTTGACCAGAGCTCGCTGCTTTAGAACAAAACAACATCTCCCAGAGACTGTGCTGTACACTGCGTCAAGCGCTACTCCCAACACCTCGTTATCTGTCTAAATTACTGCTGATGTTTCCGTCATAGACACCCGGGTCTTCGCCGTCCCAGCGTCTGGGTAGACGGGACACAGGACATTAATATACATAAAGAAAGCAGCGCGTGAATGCTAAGAGAAACACACGTGAAATAAGACTATGTAAAAGAGCCGCTACAAAGAGACACTGCAAGATATGCGCTGTTCCGCCGTGAATTACGAGATGAATACTCGAGCTGGCTGCACAACAAGCGCAGGGAAGGGAGTGGTGGTGCTCGCTCTGGCAAGATCCCCTGGCGCAGACCAGACAACACCTTACGCCTCAGGTTCTTAAGTACAGCGACGATGGGGAGGGAGAAGGTGTAGTAGGATAATGGAAGTAAAGATGGCTCTTGCTGCGAGTGTAATTACTCAGGCAAGATGGTATAGATGAGAAGCCGTTCAAAATTCCTCCCAGAATATTGAAAAATTCACAGAAAAATCCGCCGTTCTGCTTCGAGTCTGGTGTCGGATTATGAGTGTATGTCGTTTACAGGATGAGGAAAGGCATCAAACCATTACGTGCGAGTCGAAGACAAAGACACAACTACAAAAAATAATCCATGACTGTCGGGAACGCATGATTCTTTCTCACCGCAAGAAAGAACCTTCTCATGTGTGGGTCGCTTTGGGTTCGAAAACATCCTAGTTCCGTTCTGTACTGCGGTGGTAACATACTGTTGGTCGTGGATCTGACGAAGAGATGAAGACTTTAAGGATACATATTTGGCCGCCGTAGGGGACCTGAGAGGAGAGGGGACGTGTGAGGCGAAGATAGGGATAGAGACTTGAAGGGATTCTAAGTTTCATGCAGGGGATAGATAGATAGATAGATAGATAGATAGATAGATAGATAGATAGATAGAGAGAGAGAGAGAGAGAGAGAGAGAGAGTCTTTTCCGGTTGAGACTCTCTCTCTCTCTCTCTCTCTCTCTCTCTCTCTCTCTCTCTCTCTCTCTCTCTCTCAGCAATGCTTAGCATTGCGACTAATCGATCCGACAGGCACATTTCTGTCAACGTGCTTGAAGGCTGTGTTTGATCATGAGTAAAGCAATTAGTTCCTCACACGACCTTCTTAACATGATTTTTTTATTGTTAAGTCAGGCATGCATGATGTCAGCACCATGGTCCTTTTCTCAGGACAATTCTTGTAATTTTCTCTACCAGTGTGACTGTTAGTGTCACGTTGATTCTTGTCCTTCCCTATGTCTGGGGTACGTTCCATTCATCATTTCTCTTACCATCATCTTTCTTCTATACAAGTCTCGTTGCAAAATGCTGTACGTCCTTCATGAGTACATCATCGACTTACACATTCAAATGGGATTCATATCCTATGTGTAATTCATATACAGATTATCAGAAATTGCACAGGTCCCAACACTATGCCCAGAGGAACCCCTCTCTTAACTTGCACCCAAGGGAAAAAACATCCCCTTGACAAGGGCTCTAGGCTTTCTCTCCAGTCAGGTACCTTCCAGTCCATTTCAGAGAGTCTTCCCTTGACTCTAGCTTGATATACCAACTCCTTCATCAATTTTCTGTGAGGGACAAAATCGAAGCGTTTCTGTTTCCTCCAAGAATACACAGAGTATCCACTCTCTCTACGAAACCAGTGGATACTACAGGGTAGAAGGCAAGGTATTTCAGTAGTGGGGTACAGAAACATTCTTCTTTAGGAAGAGAGCGCTGGACATGCGGAAGAACCAAAGTAAAGAGGAAGCAAATGCTGATTGAATTGGGGATTTTCCAGAGCCTCGGCATCAGCAGAAAATCGAGGGCAAGAGGTGGTGCGCCTTGAGTGTATCAGATTTAGGAAGTCACGCACAACCATTCACACACACACACACACACACACAAACACACACACACACACACACACACACACACACACACACACACACACTGCTTCAAGACGGCGCTGCTTCCAGTAGCAGGGAAATGATGGAATCCTCTGGAGTGAGAAATTCCTTGACTAGACTTGTTCTCTCTTTCGTCAACTGACGATTATACAGCCTCAACCAATGTAACGCGTCACTCGCGGCATTATATATCTATTTATATGTTGGAAAGGATCACAATTTTGCGCGTGATCAAGGATTCCTACGAGTCATTTTCCCCGTGGACTCATAGGAATATATATATATATATATATATATATATATATATATATATATATATATATATATATATATATATATATATACATATATCGTGTCCTCTCACCTGCTCGTGCACCAGTGCTAAATCCTTGTCCTGCACATCACTCTGGAAGACATACTCGCATGATAACTGCTCAGAGGCCATCTCACGGAGCGTAGCGGGAGTTGGTGGGCGCACGAAGCCAGCTTAAATCCCTGGACCTGGTTAATAACAGCTGTACACATCTCCCTTCCCTTCCCCGACCCTAACAAGCAAACTTGCAGGCTCCAAACAATGCCCCTGTGTCTAAATCATAGGGAATAATGCCCGAGAATTCTCAGAGGCATCATCACAACAGCGCGTCTTCTTAGAAATTCGTTCAGGTGGATAACAGAATATCGGTGTCGCTATCTATACCCACGGTTGTTTACAAGGTGAATGGAACGCGGCCCATGTATAATTCCCGGCACGGACAGCAGCAGCAGCAGCAGCGCCGCCTGCACTCCTCCGCTCGCTGCAATGATTCAACCTTTCTCGCTCGTTCTCCCTCATTTGCCACCCTGAAGATTTACTGAGAACTGAATGAGGACTACATACTTCATGGGAATCACGAGTTCGTTGTGGCTCCACACTTACACGAGACGTGGAAGCAGCTAAAATTCTTGAAGTATAAAGTATTACTTATCCTAGAAATCAACTTTCTAACATCTCAGTAGGGACGATATTCCCTCAAAACTCTCCCTGTGAAATCCACAGTCGTTCATAAAATTCTACGCATTTGAAAATAAGAAAAGGTCGCACACACACAAAAAAAAACCTTTATATTGGGTGGCATTAAGACTAAAGATCCCCTACGGCTTTCAGATGCAAAACCGAAGCTCCCTCAAACTGGCCGACCCCCTGAATAACAAGCCGAGACTCAATACACAGATGAATCGAACATTGTGATTCAAATAAGAGGCAGCGTGAATTGAGGAGCAGACACGGCACCCCTGCCCCGATACAGAGAACCTCTGTCTTCTCTGGAAGAATAAGAACGTAACCTAGCATTATATGACCCAGGACGGGAAGGTACTATGCCATGGCAGTATCTACTGACCAGAATTCCTAATCATTCCTCGCTACGAGGACAACACACAGCCGAGGTATAAGCAGGAGTGGGTGTGTGGGGCTGCCAGGTATCAGCCCACAGATCTATAACCACGTTGAAGGACGCCACAAAAGCAGGGCGGCCGGGGACCAGCGGAGGAAGGCCAGGTAATGAGAGGATGGGTAAATCACAAACCATCATCCGCCCTCCATGTTTGGGTGGTTCGGGCAGTCGCCTTTGGAGGTCGCGGCCTCCCGCTGGCGGGTGCCTCGTGAAGTCATACCATTAGGGGATGGAGGGAGGAGGTAGGATTGAGGTAAAGGAGAGTGAGGGAGGAGGTGGGACTGAGGTAAAGGAGAGTGAGGGAGGAGGTAGGACTGAGGTAAAGGAGAGTGAGGGAGGAGGTAGAATTGAGGTAAAGGAGAGAGAGGGAGGAGGTAGGACTGAGGTAAAGGAGAGTGAGGGAGGAGGTAGGACTGAGGTAAAGGAGAGTGAGGGAGATGGTTCGAGTGGTGGAGGGGAAGGTGGGAAAGGGAGAACGACGAAAGGGATGGATATGATCTTAAGGTCCTCAGGTGAGAATAGTATAGCCTCACCACCTACACCAGCTGGCGTGAATGGACCTGGTGATGACCTCACCACCCACACCAGCTGGCGTGAGTGGACCTGGTGATGACCTCAGCACCCACACCAGCTGGCGTGAGTGGACCTGGTGCCAGTCTGGTCCCAATTGTTCAGTAACGCTTCACTGGTCTTCCATCAGTGTTCATCTTGGACATTCTTTCATCTGATCACTTTTTTTTTTTTCCCACAGATTATGTTCATCATTCGTTCTCATCATTTCTTCATCATTAATGATGATTTCATCGTCATTACCTTGAGATCACTGCCGTCCAGTCTCTTCACTAATTGTTCTGTTGACTGTTTAATTTAGTCTTGGCGTTTCTACACTTTTCTTTCCCTTTCATTCGTTTTCCTATTCACTGTGTTAAATATGTATCTCTTCATTCTCCTCACAGTTCCATGCGCAGTGTAATTCTCTCTCTCTCTCTCTCTCTCTCTCTCTATCTCTATATATATATATATATATATATATATATATTATATATATATATATATATATATATATATATATATATATATATTATATATATATATATATATATATATATATATATATATATATATATATATATACACATTAAATTTTTTTCCATTCGTTTTTCTATTGTCTCTTCTGTGTGGTGTTTAATGCCATGGAAAGTTTCCAAGCCTGTATTTTCACGGGTCGTTGCTCCCTCACTCCCACCGAAGCTTCTTACCCAATATTTTCATCTTTGGTCTAATCTCCTTAAAGATTTTTTTCCCCCTCCTCGCTCTATCTAGTCTTCTTACTGAATCTCATCTTTTCTCCCCTCTGACGTATATTTTCAAGTGAGTCTTTCTTATTCATACCGATTCTCTGCTCCTGAATCTCTTACCTGCGGAATCCCCTTGAGGAATCTCAAACAATTTCGAATCGCCCTCGTAAACTTGCTTCGCGCTTTGAGGACACCTTCCTCGTGGTCTGTCTCCTCCTCTATTGTTCTTCTCATTATCTTCGAGTTCATCTTATCTTTCCAAATATGTTATATATATATATATATATATATATATATATATATATATATATATATATATATATATATATATATATATATATTATCCCTGGGGATAGGGGAGAAAGAATACTTCCCACGTATTCCCTGCGTGTCGTAGAAGGCGACTAAAAGGGGAGGGAGCGGGGGGCTGGAAATCCTCCCCTCTCGTTTTTCTTTTTTTTTTTTCCAAAAGAAGGGACAGAGAAGGGGGCCAGGTGAGGATATTCCCTCAAAGGCCCAGTCCTCTGTTCTTAACGCTACCTCGCTATCGCGGGAAATGGCGAATAGTATGAAAAAAAATATATATGTATATATATATATATATATATATATATATATATATATATATATATATATATATATATATATATATTCAATGAAATATCATGAAAGCTCTATTGAGACCCGTGAGTGCGATGGCGCGACCTCATGAGTGCGACGGTGCGATCCGTGAATGCGACGGTGCGATCTCGTGAGTGCGACGGGGCGATCCGTGAATGCGACGGTGCGATCTCGTGAGTGCGACGGTGCGATCCGTGAGTGCGACGGTGCGATCCCGTGAGTGCGACGGGGCGACCCGTGAGAAAGAAAGTTCCGACCCTTGAGCAAGAGGGTGTGACCTGTGAGTACGATGGTATGACCTGGCCTTTGATCTTACCCTTAGAGGTTAGGTCAAAGATCAAGCCACAACGTATATACATGGGTCGTACCGCCATGCTCAGGGGTCGTTTCGTCGTGTTCAGAGGTCGTACATCGTCGTGCTCCAGAGGTAAAGACGACGAAGCAAGCCCAAAACACTATCAAACAACCAGGAACCATAAAGCCAAAAGGCCTACAGAAACCATGGTCTTACAAGTAGGCCTGACTTACCACGAGCGAGTGATACAGTCCCCAGCAGTAAATCCAGGAGGGTAACAGGATTTAAGAACACGAAGAACATGTGATACAAGCATCTGAGCATCTCTGGTAAGGAGACTAAATCTTATTCTAAGAGATTCACTCTGTGGTACGAAAGACTTTACATAAAGAGAAAATCTTTGACACGACAATGTTATCATATTGGTGTCTTTAAGTTAGAGTTTAAGAACATATCTCACATGATCTTCGAAAAGACGAATTATATTTCACGTGACCACAAAATAGACCATCTATGTGCGACCTCTCTGGCGGCGGTATAAACAAGTTGAATAGCACAATAAAGAAGGAGGATCACACCCAGTTCTCGCACGTCCCCAAACCCAATTTTACAAATCCCAGAAACATTTGAGGATCAAGTAGACGAATCTTGCAAGGTGGAGGCCCTCGGCAACTGCACAACATTTCTGCCTCTATTCTACGCGTTTCTATGACCGACACTGTTCTCCCTGGTGCATCGCGTCGTGGCCATGTTATCGTGCACACACACACACACACACACACACACATGCATATATACATACACACCCAGACTTTACACAAAGGTACTTTTAAAGTATAAGTGTGGTGAGCAAATGGAACAAACCGAATGAGCGCATGGTAAATGTGTGCAGCATACAGAAGCTGGAGGGGTTGTATGATAACAGAGAACGCTCAAGTGAGTGGGGGGCCCCCACGAGAGTAAAACTCCCTCCCCCGTACAGCACAATTAAGCAATTACACAAATGAAAACACAAACACAGACACAGACACACACACACACACACACACACACACACACACACGCACATAAACGCACAGGCACACGTGCACACATGAAGTAGACAGTAAACAGTTCTTTCAGAGAGAGAGAGAGAGAGAGAGAGAGAGAGAGAGAGAGAGAGAGAGAGAGAGAGAGAGAGAATGTAGGGAGGGGAGGGCCAGTAACCGTAACTCGAAATTAAGCAAGGAACTTGTTGAAATAGATGTGAGGGAGTACTTTTATAGTGAACGAGTCGTGGATGAATGGAATATATTGAGTGAAGATATAGTTAATGCAGGCAGCATACATGAATCAAAGAAGTTTGACGGCAGCAAAGAATGTTCAAGAGGTGAGACTCCACGGGTGCAGAACTCCCTCCCCGAAAAGTACAGACAAGTAATTACATAACGCTAATTACAGACAGAGAGCAGATAAACACGCAACGTTATAGCCAGTGGAATCTAAAATAGAGCTGTAAAGGGGGTGGGAGAGGGTGGAGGCAGCAACAACATGGGGTGGAGCATAAGGGATGTGAAAACAAGAAGAAACAATAGAATATTCTGGCAAGAGATGTTAGCAAACGAAGGGATAATGCAGACAAATGATGATATAGATATAGTGGGAGCCAGGCAGCGTTCGAATGACACACAGAATGTAGTAAAGTGATAAAGATACAATAACAAAAAAAAAGGAGATACGAATAAGACATTAAACAAACATCGTGGGGAACTTTAAGGACTGTATCAAAGTCTTCAAAATCACATGGGGAATAATATACCAACCCAGAAGCACAAGGTTACAATGAAGAATTTCATCAGCAGTGCCACTCACACGAACGAGCCTGCAAGCCTAAGTACTGACGCCCGAGGCGCATTTCGAGGCTCACCAGTCGAAATACATACAGCCTGGGATCGAGTGGCGAGGACCAACACCAAGAGACACGATATAGGAGGGGTGTTTAAGGGAGCTAGACACATAAATGGCCTCAGGCTAGTCTGTATCTCGCAATACGTACTCAAATTCTGTCCAGAAGCGTTACACAGACCGCTCGAAAGATTTCACAATGTCTGAGGTAGGTCTCTCGACGCAGGGAGTGAGGGAGCGCAGACAGTGCATCAACCTCTGTGAAAGACGATATACGCAGGTGGGCTTCAACGACTGAAGGTCTTGTCACTGCCAAGTGTGTGGCGGGTGTACGTTACTGAAGAAGATAATTAGCAAAACAGAAAGACGATTCCTTGGTTAGATGGGGGGAGGAGTGACATCACGTGGAGGGTGGGATGGGCGGGAGGGATGGGGTGCCACGTGGAGGGGTGGGGAGGGCGCTACGTGGAGGGCGCCTGGTGCCTGGTAATGATGGCTTGGGGGTAATTGTATACCTGACGACGTTGTTATCTTCCTGGCATCGACACCGTGGGCGTGGAGGCTGGAGGGATGGGAACCAAGTCGGGGATGGGGAGCAGGCAAGGGTGAGGGGGTCCTGGGATGGGACCCAGGCCGGGAAGGGGATCCAGGGATGGGAAACAGGGTGCGCAGTGGGGTCTGGAGATGGGAACCAGTCCGGAAGATGAAAAACAACATTGACGGGGAAGACCAACACAAGCAATAATGATGAGTAAGTAGATGGGGGCCTTGTCACTGTTCTTCAGCTGATTCATCTATCCACCGATTGATTCATCTATCCGACTGATTCATCTATCCACCGTCTGATTCATCTATCCACCCATTGATTCATCTATCCACCGATGATTCATCTATCCACCGACTGATTCATCTATCCGACCGATTCATCTATCCATCGACTGATTCATCTATCCATCGACTGATTCATCCATCCACCCATTGATTCATCTATCCACCGATGATTCATCTATCCACCGACTGATTCATCTATCCACCGACTGATTCATCACTCCACCGACTGATTCATCTATCCACCGTCTGATTCATCTATCCACCCATTGATTCATCTATCCACCGATAATTCATCTATCCACCGACTGATTCATCTATCCATCGACTGATTCATCTATCTACCATCTGATTCATCTATCCACCGACTGATTCATCCATCCACCCACTGATTTATCTATACACCGACTGATTCATCTATCCACCGACTGATTAATCTATCCACCGATTGATTAATCTATCCACCGTCTGATTCATCTATCCACCGTCTGATTCATCTATCCACCCACTGATTCATCTATCCACCCAATGATCTATTCATCCACTGACTGATTCATCTATCTAACCACTGATTCATCTATCCATCGACTGATTCATCTATCTACCATCTGATTCATCTATCCACCCACTGATTTATCTATCCACCAACTGATTCATCCCTCCACCACCTGATTTATCTATCCACCAATTGACCTCTCCAGTTAACATCCATCCCTCATCATATGCATCATTTGCATTTTCACACATGCATTTTCCTCGATCTTTACTCACAGCAAGAGAGGGGGAAAACAACTGTCATGTTTACCTTCAGTGACACGTTCTTAACAATGGTAAAGCATCTTTAATGACCACTATCATCAGATGTAACCAGTCACTCACTCAACGCTCACTCTTTCTCTCACTCTCGTTCAGTCTTTCTCTCACGTCCTCCTCCTCCTCACCTCCTTTTGCCGCTCGAAACAGAGCATTACACTGGCGAGGCTCAGGTGGGATGCTATTGGTCTTCCTGATCGTGTGGGCCCCCCTGACGGAACCCCTTTTTTTGGTACTCTCACATTCAGGGTCGTGAGAGGGAGACGAGGAACCCCATGTCTTCAGCGCCTGCTGCAGAAGTGATTCCAAGACGCCCTTATCCATGGGGTGTGTGTGTCATGTGCTGCAGCGCTCCACCCACGGTGGCCTGTCAAGCGTGTGTGTGTGTGTGTGTGGCCTCAACGTCTCATAAGACTTTAAACCTCGTCAGTGCGAGGATGCGACCCTTGAGTACGACGGTGCGACCCTTCAACACGACGGTACACGTCTCAGGGCATGGTGACCTGGCCTTAAACTTAACCCTCAAGGCTCAGGTTAAAGGACCAGGCCATCATTCGTACCGTCCGAGCGGATGATATCAAACCTGTACTATCTATCACATTTCCAAAGGGAGAAAATACGGTCATTCTACGTCATGGGTGATGTATCAGGCAAGTGTGTTGTAGCCTCGTTCCATCACCACATGACCAATGTAATACATCCGTTTTCATTTCCACGGTCAATAACTTCATCTGGCCCTAATTTTCACCTCGCAAATTAGGTAAAAAAGAAAAAAAAAAAAATGGCCGGGATGATTAACACAAATCTCACGCTAAACGAACATGATTACTTCACTTCATTTGAGATCATAAAAAAAAAGAGAGAGAAAATAATAGTAATAATAATAATAATAATGATGCGAATTTTCCAGAAATCCAATTTGTAATATTTAAGGATTACCGGCCGGTGGGGTGATTCTCATTTGCATTCTAATTTGTAGTGTGTTGTAGTGAAGAGCCACGGGAGGCGGGAGCCCCCAACCTGTATTACCCGAATATCGCCAACAATTTCGTCATGATTACGAATTCTTTTTTATACAGGGACGGACGCTGTGAGGCTCGGTGTATGTACAGTGTGTCATCCATGAATCCAGGACATGACATGGATTGAGGGTCGGATTTGCTCGTGTTAGCCAATATTGTGCGACGAAAGATGATCTAAAACTGAGGATTTATCTTATAAATTATCGATTAATAAAGGCCTATTATATATATATATATATATATATATATATATTTATTCATTTATTCATTTTGCTTTGTCGCTGTCTCCCGCGTTAGCGAGGTAGCGCAAGGAAACAGACGAAAGAATGGCCCAACACACCCACATACACATGTATATACATACACGTCCACATACGCAAATATACATACCTATACATCTCAATGTATACATATATATACACACACAGACATATACATATATACACAGGTACATAATTCATACTGTCTGCCTTTATTTATTCCCATCGCCACCTCGCCACACATGGAATAACAACCCCCTCCCCCCTCATGTGTGCGAAGTAGCGCTAGGAAAAGACAACAAAGGCCCCATGTATATATATATATATATATATATATATATATATATATATATATATATATATATATATATATATACACTATACACAACAAATGCTACACACGTGTTGGTTGCTGAGAGAAGGGTCATTATTCTACGTTAAACTGCCACAGCTTACCTGTGTACCACTGTCTGTGTGTCTGTCTCGGCGTCTATCGTCTATCTCGCTGGTGAGAGACCACACCTGTAAGGATTCATTCCATCAGCTGCTATGAAAATAAGTATCCTTACGTTTCCTTCTCGACTTTATGTCAGTAAATCCTCACCAATCCCCAAATGCATTATATACAGAGACATATGAATGCACTTTGTAACTTACATGGGTTTTGACATTAGATAAGGTTTGAATTCTTGGATATACAGTGGTCCAAACTACTTTACCTTCTCTCTCTCTCTTTTGTTTCCCCCTTCATTAATCTATTCTTATTTCAGTTAAGGTCCAGCCTTGATGGACTTCTGTCCGTGACTGGAGCCTCCAACGTAAAAAAAAAAGAAAATAAGTGTGACGTTAGATATGCTAATTTTCAGTACAGCTGTGCTAACTATAGCAGCTCTAATAAGGGCTATGTCAACTATAGTAGTTCTAACTACAGCTGCGCTAAGTATAATGGTTCTAACTACAGCTACGATAACCAGCTACACCGACGTTACCTACAGTAGCTCTAACTTCACACACGCTAACCACGGTAGTTCTAACGGCACTTAACATAACTATAGTAGCGCTAAACACAACTAATTCCGTCTAAGTTGCTACATATAGCAAAACACTTTCTAGCTTTCATAGACTTCGTACATTTCATCTCTGTTATTGTTATACAGGTTTAGTTCACTGCCCTTATACTTACGTAAACAAGAGAGGAATATTACAGTAACTAAAATGGAAAAGGTAATAAAGAAAAGAATGTGTGAAAGAAAAGGTGCCGCAAATAAACCTTCCTAAGATAACAGAGCAAAGAAAGAGATAAACACACATGAAAAATATATCATTTGTGGGGGCATCCCCTTAAACAAATACATTAAGAGAGAAAACAAAAACTGTTTTGTCTTGCGGCGTAGGGTTCGTGATAACCACTCTACCAGGAGGCCCAAGAGACAACCATACTACCAGGTGGTTGAACAGACAACCACACTACCAAGTGGTTGAACAGATAACCACACTACCAGGTGGTTGAACAGACAACCACACTACCAGGTGGTTGAACAGATAACCACACTACCAGGAGGCTGAACAGACAACCACACTACCAGGTGGTTGACCAGACAACCACACTACCAGAAAGAGATGGATAGCCACACCACTACCAGAAGGAAGCACTACCACGACACTGCAGGCTTCAGACTACTCTCTCTCTCTCTCTCTCTCTCTCTCTCTATATATATATATATATATATATATATATACATATATATATATATATATATATATATATATATATATATATATATATATATATATATATATATATATTACATTGGAAAGGATCACAATTTTGTGCGTGATCAAGTATATTCCTACGAGTCCACGGGGAAAATGAAACACGATAAGTTCCCAAGTGCACTTTCGTGTGATAATCACATCATTAGGGGAGACACAAGAGAGAAATATAACAGCCAATTGATATACAACGAAGAAACGTCCTAACTACGTCTCTTCGTTGTATATCAGCTGACTTATATTTCTTTCTTGTATCCCCCTAATTATGTGAATATTACACGAAAGTGCACTTGGGAACTTATCGTGTTTCATTTTCCCCGTGGACTCATAGGAATATATGTGTGTATATATATATATATATATATATATATATATATATATATATATATATATATATATATATATATATATATATTCTACGTCCTAATATGTGTTTATATGTCTGTACACAGAGTTAAGAGAGCACGGATACCATCAGCGTCCACCAATTACTTTACACCTGGTCCTCCCTCCCCTCCCTCCAGTATCGACATGCTCTCAGCAAATATCTGGAACGCGCCCTTAATCAACCTCGGCAAACATTGTTAACTGGAAAGCTGTTCTCACCCTCCGCAGTCTCTTCCTTCCTTTCCCAGGAAAGCCTCATGACCTCCTCCTTCCTACTACCCCTACACCACACCCTCCCTTTTTTATTTGACGCCACTCAACCATCAAAGGTGACTATCTATCTCTTGTAACATGACATTCGTTCTTAGCTTCTCTTACCTGTGCTGGACACTCAGAGCGACCGTGCGTGGGGAAAAAAAGGGAACTCCCTCGAAAGGTTAATTCCACCGCGGGAGGGTTGTTGACAGTATGGTTATCGAGCGGGAGGTGACGTCGTCTGTAACCCCAGGCCAATATTTACCTGGTGATGGACAATATAACCCACTTTCCTTCAGTTTACCCAATCAAGCCATATTTACTGTCCTCAGCTCGCGCGGCCAGGCCAACCGCTGAATATATATATATATTCCCGATGGCGTACACAATTTTTTTTCCCTCTTCCTCTTCTTCTTCTTCTTTGTGATCATAAGAGATGGTGATTAAGAATATATGCAAGTTATATTTCGCCGTTGAGAGGTTATCGAGTGGAGGAATATATTGGGTGATCCATCAATGGATAAAGTTGAAATTTGAACATGTTTTTGCTATTATCCAGCTTGTCACAGTCACCCAGAGGGTCATTGATGCTGTGTGGGTATACCAGTTGATGTAGTGCATTGCTGGTGTGTGTGTGTGTGTGTGTGTGTGTGTGTGTGTGTGTGTGTGTGTGTGTGTTTAGAGGAAGGTGACGCGGTATCATGTTCCCGTTTGGGGCGTGTCTAAGGGCGGTGGTGAATGTGTCGTTCTAACATGTTGTATTGGTGAAAGTGAAATGGTTAATGTTGTAGCTCGTAAACTGATGAAAGTGACGCACTTAATGGTGTCATTGGAATACTGATGAAGGTGACGCAGTTAATGTTGTTAGTGAAAGTGACAGTTAATGTTGTTAGTGAAAGTGACAGTTAATGTTGTTAGTGTTGTACTAATGAAAGTGACAGTTAATGATGTTAGCGTTGTACTGATGAAAGTGACAGTTAATAGTGTTAGAACTGTACTAATGAAAGTGACAGTTCATGTTGCTAGTGAAAGTGAAACGGTTCATAATCTGCTCTACTGATGAAAGTGACATACTTAATGCTGTTACTATTGTACCGATGAAAGTGACGCTGTTAAACCTGTTACTATCGAAATGACGAAAGTGGCACTGTTCATGGCATTACTGGAGTAATTAAGAAAGTGACGCAAACCGCTACTGACGCACTGATGAAAGTGACACTATCCAAGTTCTTGCTAGTGTATCAATGACAGTGACTACATCACTGTTGATAGTGAAACGCTTACGTGAGTTCCGTTACCTTAGTGAACGGTCTGGTTACTAGGAATGCGCCGTTGCTTCGGCCACTGTTGTGATAACAGGGGTCACCGTTTTTTTTTTCTGCTCCTGTACTAATAAGAACGGGGTCAGGTTATCACCCATCGTAACGAGAGCGAGGTGCGACTGTTTCTGCCCTCGTAATGATGGCAGGATCATTGCGTCTGCCGTCACCTTGAGTCTACGATTGACGTACTGATAAGACTACGACAGCGGCGCTATCACTGTTGACGGTAATGCAAATGATAACGTTACCCTTACGTGTGTTCTGTTGTGGCGATGCACGTGTGTCGCTACCGCTGTAAGTAACAACAGAAGGACACTGTTGGTGTACAGTCTCGTGTTACGTCAATGTAGCATTGTTATCATTGGACTTACGAGACAGCCTGTGTTGAAATACTGTCCCTTGGTCCAATTGCTGCTCGTCATTTAATGCACTTACACGTCTTCCTTCAATACTCTCTCTCTCTCTCTCTCTCTCTCTCTCTCTCTCTCTCTCACACACACACAGGCTTTCCTACCTGCCTGTTATAAGAACAACTCTCAGTAAGTCTCATTAACAACCAATTAGAAAAGTAACAAAGTTACTCCGTTAAAGTCGTTCCAAAACCCAAAGTATCAGGGAAACCAGAGTCATGCGAAATGTAAGTATAAGTGTAACAACAGAAGGCTGAGAACCTCTCTCTCTCTCTCTCTCTCTCTCTCTCTCTCTCTCTCTCTCTCTCTCTCTCTCTCGACCAGCTGGAAAGCCTCCTCTGCCAACCACCACCACCCCACCCCAGACCACCATAACTGGTGGTACCCAGTAAGGCTTAATTGTCCCAATCAGGGGCGTCAGGGGACGCCCTTAACGAACCAGGGGGAGGAGGCCTGTCACACGGGTCTAGCCTTACGGGTGTCAGCCATGAGGGCCGCAAAAAATGATCGTGTCTTCATTAGCATCACGAGGCTCGGTTATGAAGTACGTGGATAAGGGTCATGACCCCGCTACTGCACGTAGCGCAGCCCTGAATCCGCGGTTGCGCCTTTAATGACAGGGGTTCGAATATATATATATATATATATATATATATATATATATATATATATATATATATATATACATATATATATATATATATATATATATATATATATATATATATATATATATATATATATATACATACAAAGCCAGGCACCCAATTCATCGAGTAATCCATAAGGGAGGATGAACAGCTGGGTTGACTGTGTACCGACGGTCGTAACCAGTGATTCGAAACTATTCGCTCGACTCTGGGTGACACGGTCACTTACCTATTTGTATCAAGCAGGCAGGGAGTTCTACACGCGTGGGGCTCCATCTCCTGATGTTTCTAACACCATTACTTTTTCATGTGTCTGCTGTTCACTCTTGTGAGTTTCATTACTCATTTTGCTCCACTCCTCCAATGGTTGTTGTATCAGTGCTGACGTCACTTTGTTCCTGTTTGAAGTGAGGTAACGAAACAACTTGAAAAGGGAAATGATTGTATAATCTTCTATGGGATGAACGTTTTTTTTGTGGTAGATACAAGTTATTTCTTTTTATAAATGTTTGAAAGTCTCTTTACCCTATTGAAAGTATAACATTCGTAGATACGTCAGAGAGAGAGAGAGAGAGAGAGAGAGAGAGAGAGAGAGAGAGAGAGAGAGAGAGAGAGAGAGAGAGAGAGAGACAAACATCTCAATGCTTCTTCATACCACCACCGATGCGTGTGCTCGTAGCATACGTCTTAAAAGCAGATTGAAGAAACACGATGGAGAAAACAGAGAGAAAAAAAAAAAAAAACCTGGTCCTCTCCATCGACCTGTCCGAGGACACGAGCGTACACGGGCGTCATTCATCACAGATTATCATTATACGCAGCCCAGCCGACCCGGCCAAGCCAGCGGGAGTCAATAAGGCGACGCCATCGATCATTGTGAACGGAAAATATCACTTAGTCTCCTGTCAAGCAGCTCAATGACTCCCGGCTCAGTCAATTGTGCGAGCGTGGAGAGGTGAGTGGCGGTGTTTATGTATGGGTGGGGCTGTATGTGGCGCGGGTGACTGTATACGGGGGAGTGAGAAGAAGGGAGAAGGGAGAATGAGAAGTGATGAAAAAGGAGAGAGGAGAGAGAAAGAGAGAGAGAGAGAGAGAGAGAGAGAGAGAGAGAGAGAGAGAGAGAGAGAGAGGAAGGGGCGTGGTCCAGGTGAGTGGGAAGGGTTTGGTTAGGTAGACGTGGCTGAGTGGCAGGGACGGAAATGTGGTCTGATAGAGAGAGTGGCCGGGGGGCGGGGCAGAGCTGCTTGATGGTTGTGTACACGGCTGATGATGGTGGGTGAGTACGGAGGTCAAACACGTTTCAGCTTTCATGAAAAATAATGACTCCCATGATGAACGCTAGAGATAGCGACATAACATGTATATATATTTTCTTTTTTTTCTCTCTCCCATACTTGATCGTCGTTTCAAGCGTTAGCGAGGTAGCGCCAGGAACAGACGAAGAAAAGCCACATCCTCTCACATCCATATTCTAGATGTCATGTGTAATGCACCGAAACCAAAGCTCGCTATTCACGTCCAGGCCCCATAGACCTTTCCATGGTTTACCCTGGACGCTTTACTTCCCTTGATTCAGTCCACTGACATCACGTCGACCCCAGTATATCACAAAGTTCCAATTCACTCAATCCCGTGTTCGCCTTTCACCCTCCTGCATGTCCAGGTCCCGATTGCTCAGAATCTTTTTCACTCCATCCTTTCAACTCTAATTTGGTCTGCCCGTTTTCCTTGTTCCTTCCACCTTTGACACATATATCCTCTTTGTCAACCTTTTCTCACTCATTCTCTCCATATGTCCAAACCATTTCAACGCCCTCTTCTGCTCTCTCAGCCACATTCTTTTCATTACCTCACATCTCTCTAACCCTTTCATTACTCACTCGATCAAACTACATCACACCACATACTTGTCCTCAAACATTTCATTTTCAACACATCCACCCTCCTCCGCACGTCCTTATCTATAACCCATGCCTCGCAATCACATAATGTTGTTGGAACCACTATTCCTTAAAACATACCCATTTCTACCTTCCCACACTCTCACATTTAACTTCTTCACCATCCCATCCATAAAAAAATTGAACCACCATGAGGACATCATACACCCCTACCGAAGACCGACCTTCACTGTAAACCAATCACTCTCCTCTCTTCAAACTCGTATATGTGACTTATACCCTCAATAGAAACTTCTCACCTTTTCTAACAGCTTTCCTCACACACCATATATTCGTAAGACCTTCCACAAAGCATCTCTATCAACCTTATCATATTTCCAGATACATAGATGCCACAGACAAATCCATGTTTCTCTAAATATTTCTCACACACATCCCTCAAAGCCGCATATATATATATATATATATATATATATATATATATATATATATATATATATATATATATATATATGGCTGGATGTGACAAGCTTATCTTTGCATATCAGAGAAGAAAAGTTGAGCTCCAGAGAATTAAAGGCTTTACAAGCAATCAGAAAAATAAATCAAATACAATCATGTTTAGTCTTTAGTAAATAATCTAAAGCATCATTCACAAATACTCTCTTCGTACATCAAAATACGAAGCAACCACATAATATAATTCTACAACTGGACAAGCTCAGACTTAGTACCATCTGTCTTGGCTTACCTCGACCTCCAGCAGAGTCCACCACCCTTATCTAGACCGTGTGTCCTGACCGCGTGAAAAGTTACTTTTTCAGGTGATGAACTAGGGTCTCCCCAGACCCACATCTTATCTAACGTCACTCACTCAGGCAGGCCTCCCTCCCTCTCCTCCTGCTTGCCTGGCCAGGCCAGGTCCCCCCCCTAACGTTCTTTGACTGTGGTAGAGTGCCGGAGGATTCCCCTATACTATTGCCCATATACTCACAGAATTATGAGTCCCATGCTTGTTACATGACCTTAATACGTGGATCTTTTTTTTCCTTTTCTACTTACAGAAACGCAAACACACACACACACACACACACACACACACACACACACACACAAAAGGCAGTATAAAAATCCATTTTCTCTTCAAGATTAATGTCCTTCCATATCACTATACATCTAATGTGAAAACAGAAGAAAGATATTATTGTGAGCTCATTGATTTATTGAGTTCCCATAGTTTTCTTTCCTCCAATATATTCATAATGAAGGAGACATATAAAGTAGAGTCTTCATTCCCGGGATCTTTCACTGACATAATTACAGTACCTTTTGTATCGAAGATTTTGAAATGATCAGCATCGATTATAGGGCCCATATTGTACACAAGGGACTTGTGGTGTCACAGAACCAAAGGGATTTTGTATGCGTGATTCCCCACTGTTGGTAAGGATGGGGTAAGAAGATTTTTCACTCATAGGGAGTCCCTCCCATCTCTCAATCTTTCTGTTCCGTCTATGAGTTTCTTAAAACTCCCCTTTGTTTGGTATTTCTTCATCTGGTTTGTTTCCATTCTTTTACCGTTCTAATTCTATACCCAACCGTCGTGGTCAAGGGTCGTACCGTCGTAGTCAAGGTTAGTACCGTCGTAGTCAAGGGTCGTACCGTCATGGTCAAGGGTCGTACCGTCGTGGTCAAGGGTCGTACCGTCGTAGTCAAGGTTAGTACCGTCGTGGTCAAGGGTCGTACCGTCGTGGTCAAGGTTAGTACCGTCGTGGTCAAGGTTGGTACCGTCGTGGTCAAGGGTCGTACCGTCGTGGCCAAGGGTCGTACCGTCATGGTCAAGGGTCGTACCGTCGTGGTCAAGGGTCGTACCGTCGTGGTCAAGGGTCGTACCGTCGTGGTCAAGGGTCGTACCGTCGTGGTCAAGGGTGGTACCGTCGGGGTCAAGGGTCGTACCGTCGAGGTCAAGGGTCGTACCGTCGTGGTCAAGGGTGGTACCGTCGAGGTCAAGGGTCGTACCGTCGTGGTCAAGGGTCGTACCGTCGAGGTCAAGGGTCGTCCCATCGTGCTCAAGGGTCGTACCGTCGTGCTCAAGGGTCGTACCGTCGTGCTCAAGGGTCGAACCGTCTTGCTTCATGGTCAATTCCTTGTGCCCAAGGGCCATAACGTCTTGTTTAATGATTTAATGGAACTGGTATCATATAATACAAACTTTACATTAAATTGGCCTTCATTATAAGTAGACACACACACACACAGTTCCAGGATGAACACGGCCACCACAGTACATCACCTGCCACAGAACTAACTAAAACTAGCTACAAAGGATTCAGACTAATTTCATTTTTTAAGTTTAGACACTAACATGGGAAACTGAAGCGAGAATCGTGACAGTGGTCAGTATCGTACATCTTCGACTCTTATCGTACCCTGAGTGGGTACAATAACAATGTTTCCTCGACAGCAATTTCCTCGTCCAGACAACTCGGCCACCTGTCTGCTGCACCTCAATCAATACCTGCCTCATTAATACTAAAGTAGGGAGAAAAAAAAAGAAACTCCCTCCCCCCTAAAAAAAGAACAAAAAAAAAAACCTTACCACCATAAAAGATAAAAAACTAAAACTCCCTAATGGACTCTCTCTCATTTTAATTTACGTTACTCCAGAAAGCAATCAAGAAATTCTCGATTATTTGAAAGTGATTAAGAACTTGGCCGTCCGCCCTGATTGTATTATCCCCACACTCATCCCGAGTACGTCCGCCGGAAAGGGGATTCCTCGCACACCATCTTTGATGTACTGGTCTTCGCCCTTGATAAGAAGAGCCTGGGTAGCCTCAGCTACCCACCAGCCAGCTCACCTCCTGCTCGTGTCTAGTCCTGCTCACCTGACTGGAGGAGATGATGATGGATCGTCGTGAGGATAATGAAACCTAACACAGCTTAATATCTCCTACAGTAAACAGGTGGGTTTCTTGTTTTCACAAGTAATACATGTGTCTTTTTTTTTCCATACTCTCGTTAAGTGTTCCTCCATTATCTATCTATCTATCTATCTATCTATCTATCTATCTATCTATATATATATATATATATATATATATATATATATATACTCAGGACCCATTCAACGGGGCCCCCTTGCAACGGGGCCCCCTGCAGTTTTATGGCTGCACTGTAATCAGCAGCAGGGAAAGGATGAACTTATTGAGAGTGACAACTTCTCTGACGAGACTCGTACTCCATTTCGTCCACTGACAATAACACAAACCTCCCCTGGGGGTGACGGGGAAGGGAAGCGACGACTTTTCACCCGTAACAAATGGCGTCCATCTCTTGCAAATCCCATTCAGCAAAACCTCCTGCCATGGCCCCAGGCAATTTGGTCATGCACATCCCTATCCCCCAACCCAAAACATCAAGAGCAGAGGAACCACCCCATCCCTAGACGTCCTCTGATGCACAGCTCGCATGGGACCACCACAAAAGAAAGAAAGCCTTCATGGTGTAACACATATTATCTAATATTTATGAACTAGTTAGGAGCGTATTGGGTCTATCACAAAGGCGCACACGCCATTAATTGGCAATTAGAGTATTTCATGCATCAGGGGCCACCCCGCTCCTGCCACGAAGGGGGAGGAGAGAAGGAGGAGGGAGACTTGACTGACTGGCTGGCCCGGGGAGGAAGGGCGGCGGTAGGAAGGGAAGAAGAGGACTGCTGAAGAAGGAAGGGGAGGAGGCAGTAGTGGGTGCGAGGCAGACGCTCGCGGTGGTGAATTATAATGAGAAGGGTTCGACAGGGAGAGAGAGAGAGAGAGAGAGAGAGAGAGAGAGAGAGAGAGAGAGAGAGAGAGAGAGAGAGAGAGAGAGCTAATGGCAGTACAGGAAACGAATCAGATCATTAGGGGGAGGGCGGAACCACACGAACCTGGCGAGAAGAAAGGGAGATGGAATAATGGGGTGTTGAGACGACACCCGCCATACGAAGGGGGGGACGAGACATGTATGTCCCCCAAGCTTCGCTTGTCAGATCCTTCTGTGTCCCTGGTCCACCGCCCTCGTCTGTGCAACACCTTTATCTTATGTTCTCCTGTCTCTCCACCTTTCTCTTTTTTCCCTTTCTATCGCTGCAAAAGCTCTCCTTCCCCGTTCTTTCTTACGCTCTCTCTCTCTCTCTCTCTCTCTCTCTCTCTCTCTCTCTCTCTCTCTCTCTCTCTCTCTCTTCCCCCATGTCCTTCTACATTCCTTTTCTTCCCCCAACCCCTCAAAGTCTTTGCCCACCCTAGTCCCTCCCTCACTCCTCCTCCTCCTCCTCTCCCTATGTTCCCGCTGCTCCCCACTCTTCCCTCACCCCTCACCATGGCCCGTCCCGTCCCTCCACTCCACTCCCTCCCCGACATCTTGATTCAGATATCGACGTTTGTTAATTGACGGATGAGCCACTTGGGGTTCCCTTCACGACTGACCGATCGCCCCCTTCCCCCCACAGCAGGCCTGGGTGACGGATGACAGCCGGGGAGATGGGGAAGGGGGCACTGCAGTGATGGGGGAGAAGGGAAGGTAAGATGGGAAAGGATGGGAGAGAGGAGGAGGGTGGGGGGAATATGAGTTGGGGAGAGTGTAAAGGTAGGTGTGAGACAGTGATGATGGAAGTAGATTGGGGAGCACTGTACGATGAGTGTGAGGGGAGAATAGAAGTGGGGGAGTGGGCTGGGGAGTGTTGCAGGGAGAGTGAGTGAGGGGAGAGTGAGTGTGGTGGGGGGTGGGGAGAGTGAGTGTGGTGGGGGTGGGGAGAGTGAGTGTGGTGGAGGGTGGGTAGAGTGAGTGTGGTGGGGGGTGGGCAGAGTGAGTGTGGTGGGGGGGTGGGGAGAGTGAGTGTGGTGGGGGGTGGGCAGAGTGAGTGTAGTGGAGGGTGGGTAGAGTGAGTGTGGTGGGGGGTGGGGAGAGTGAGTGTGGTGGGGGGTGGGGAGAGTGAGTGTGGTGGGGGGTGGGCAGAGTGAGTGTAGTGGAGGGTGGGTAGAGTGAGTGTGGTGGGGGTGGGGAGAGTGAGTGTGGTGGAGGGTGGGGAGAGTGAGTGTGGTGGGGGTGGGGAGAGTGAGTGTGGTGGGGGGTGGGCAGAGTGAGTGTGGTGGAGGGTGGGCAGAGTGAGTGTAGTGGAGGGTGGGTAGAGTGAGTGTGGTGGGGGGTGGGGAGAGTGAGTGTGGTGGGGGGTGGGGAGAGTGAGTGTGGTGGGGGTGAGGAAAGGTGAGTATGGGGTGCTGTAGAGAGTGAGGGGAGAGCGAGTCTAAGAAAAAAATAGTTTACTGCTCTCGCATTTAGAGCAGTCTACACGAGTTTACCAGTTCACAATCCACATGAGAACTGGTACACAGACACCTTGGTTGGATGTGGGACAGAGTTACGGTCTTTACATCTCAGACAACATTATAGAAGTCGAGGGAAAAAGACAACAAATGTGTGATCTGAGAGTAAGGTTATCTGGTGTACTGCCTCTCTACCAAAGATCCTATAACTAATTCACAGGATCTTTGCTCTTTACATACTCACCGGCCGATCTACCTGACATGAGGTATTCGCTCAGTAATAAGCCAAAGGAAGAAAAATGGTTATGGATCTTATTCAAAATACATCTTTTTTTTTCTAAATTCTGTCAAATGATATCGAGTCATAACATTTTTTACCGTATTATGTATTGGTCAAACCCATATATATATATATATATATATATATATATATATATATATATATATATATATATATATATATATATATATATATGAGCACTGTGGCTAATAAGAAATAAACTTCTACAAAAAGTTATGTTATTTCTCTCCTTTTCTCCAATTTTCAATATGGTCAGAGGTCAGGCTTCATGAAGATGTGTTAACTTTATCTGAAACTTCAGCACCCGCGAGTTCTGATGTCTTTAGATCTCACAAATGATCGGTAATAATAATAATAAATATAAAACAATAATAATAATAATAATAATAATAATAATAATAATAATAAATATAAGATAATAATAATAATAATAATAATAATAATAATAATAATAATAATAATAATAATGATAATGATAATAATATTAATAATAATAATAAATAAACAGTAATAATAATGAAATTAAGATTATTATTATCAATATTATTATTATTATTATTATTATTATTATTATTATTATTATTATTATTATTATAATTATTATTATCATCATTATTATTACTATTATTGGTAATTATACAATTCACCGGCGGGGCCTTCTCAGCGACTTTTTTTTTTTTTTATCCAATGTGCGCTATAAAAGTTGTTAGAAACAGCGAAGAACGAACAAATTAGTTGGGTAGGGAAGAGAATCATGATACCGAGCTCTTAAAACATTGGGACGTCCAACGCGACCACGGTCCTTGGTTCCATAAATGGCTGCGACCTGTAAATCAAACTCGGACAGCCGCAGTCTTTCATTTCCCTTTATGGTATTTCGTGTTTTTGTCGGCGTTATTGATGACTTTTCAAATGTGTCCTATATTTCATGGTTTTCACAACATATTAACTTTATGGGACTTTTCTTTGATTTTCTCATACGCGCATGCGCTCTTTGGCTTCTGGCAGTTCGCTTCAGCCTAGACGAAAAATAATGAGAACGATTAACGTAAAAGTAAGTGAAAACACATCATGGAGTCAAGAGAATCTATGAATTCCTCGCGGAACTTACTCTCTCAGCCAAAAGATTACTTTTCTCTGAGGTTCATAAAAAAAAAGTATGTGATTACTACGATCTAGTTGCTGGGAGATTTGGCCTTGGTGGAAGCGCTCTCAAGACTATCAATATCTTGTATAAGTGGAATCAATAACGTAAAAATTGGATCAAGATAACCTCATCTAATTTTCCTTAGAAGCCGACAATCATCATCTTATTTCTAATGTCATCTCAAGACCAAGAAGAAAAAAATAATGTGACCATTACGATCTCCTGTTTAGCAGCAGTTGCTGGGAAGTTTGGTCGCCGAGACTGAGTGCGTTCAAAAATAAACAAACTATAATATAGCGGGCAAGAGCATACACGACAGTCTCGCTGATATATAGCGGGCAAGAGCATACACGACAGTCTCGCTGATATATGGCGGGCAAGAGCATACACGACAGTCTCGCTGATATATATCGGGCAAGAGCATACACGACAGTCTCGCTGATATATAGCGGGCAAGAGCATACACGACAGTATCGCTGATATATAGCGGGCAAGAGCATACACGACAGTCTCGCTGATATATAGCGGGCAAGAGCATACACGACAGTATCGCTGACAGATTCGACAGTAATAGTGAAAAGTAAGGTAAAATCGGCTACTGTGAAAAGCAAGGCAAGGTTTCATAAGTTCTGTTGATATTTTTTTTTTTTTTTAGAAGTGTTTAAGCTACTTTTACGTCAATCAACCTCACAATTTCCCCGAGCTTCATTGCCCTACTTCTTTACAATCTTATTATGAGAAAATCATCTCATCATTTTCCCCTCACGAATCTCTCTCACTTCGAGCGTCTGATTAAATATAAAGTTGTTTTCTAAAATTAGATGAAAATAATAAGGAATCGTACGAAAACGTTAACCTTATCGCTATCATTTTCATCCTAATTCTCACCACTGTGCTCAATATCACCACCGCGCCTAGCCTCACACCACTGCCCACCACCATCACGTTATGGACGCCGTTCCTCCCCTCCCCATAGCTCAACACGAGGGGCGTGTATGGTGGACGGTGTCGGGGGTCTCCATTCACCGCCCTGAATGGCCGACCTCGGCCCCGTAATCCACTTACAACGCAGGCTGGTCTGCCCTCCCTCCCTACCCCACACACCGGGCAACTGTTGCCTCCCGGTGGGGAGGAGAGAGATGAAGACATAGTTGGGGAGGGGCGTGATGTACGAGGGTTGGTTGGGGTGGTAGATCCTCTCCGAGGGTAGGAAGATGGGAAGACGAGAGAGATCTTTATATTTCTTACTGTAAATATGGTAGTTGGTGGCCATAATGGAGAGGAACTCGTTATAAAACGAAAATAGGCAAGTCGGATTGTGATACTCAACTCCCTATCCTGTGAGGCCAGGCTCCGGGTCTCGATCTCGTTACAGTGATACTCAACTCCCGACCCTGCGGGGCCAGGCTCCGGGTCTCGATCTCGTTACAGTGATACTCAACTCCCGACCCTGCGGGACCAGGCTCCGGGTCTCGATCTCGTTACAGTGATACTCAACTCCCGACCCTGCGGGGCCAGGCTCCGGGTCTCGATCCCGTTATAGTGATCTTCAATTCTTGACCCCGATGAGGTAGTCTCCTGGTCTCGACCCCATTAGTGTGACTCACAACTCTCGACCACGGGGAAGTAGGCTTCAGGTCTCGACCCTGTTGAAGTGATCCACAGCTCCTGACCCTGATTAAGTCTCTTCAGGTCTCGACCCTGTTAAAGTGAGCTCTATTCGTGACCCGGAGGAGGTAAGTTTCCAGGTCTCGACCCGTTAGAGTGAACTTAGGCTCTGCTCAGCTCATTGTGAGTGGAGTACTGGAACATGGACCGCCGGTACTGGAGTACTGGAACATGGACCGCCGGTACTGGAGTACTGGAACATGGACCGCCGGTACTGGAGTACTGGAACATGGACCGCCGGTACTGGAGTACTGGAACATGGAGGACCGTGGGAGTGAAGTTCTAGGTTATGAACCCAGATCATGTCTTCCCGCCGCTCCCCTTCCATTGCTTCCCCATCATTACCATCACACTCAGCCACCAAGACCTGCCACCGCCTCAGGCACAGCAGATCCCTCCCTCTTCGAAGGCTGTGACGGCCTCCCCTCAGCCTCCTGCTGAGGAGCTGCCATCTCCCCTTAACCCTCGCTGAGGACGTGACAGCCACCACGCCCCTAGTGAGGATTTGAAGGACCCACCCTCAGCCTTCCTATTGAAGACGTGATGAGCAACCTTTAACACCCTACTGAAGACGTGATGACCCTACCTTTAACACCCTACTGAAGACGTGATGACCTTACCTTTAACACCCTACTGAAGACGTGATGACCTTACCTTTAACACCCTACTGAAGACGTGATGACCTTTAACACCCTACTGAAGACGTGATGACCTTACCTTTAACACCGTACTGAAGATGTGATAGTCCCTCAGGTCAAAGCCACTAGCATCGAGGGTGTAGTGAATATGTCTCTTTTGGGGGTATAGCGAAGCTGCGTTTACGGAGGCTGAAGTGACAAGGTGTGTGTGTGTGTGTGTGTGTGTGTGTGTGTGTGTGTGTGTGTGTGTGTGTGTGTGTGTGTGTGTGACGAAGGTTAAGTGGAAGTAGTCTTATCTTAGGGTGTAATGAAAGTGAGTTTGTCCATGACTTCCTCCCTAAGTGCACACACTAAGAAGAGCAAAGAAACTGTTGTTACTGATAAATCTAGCCCTTTGAGCATTACTTCCTATCAAGTCGATTTAAGAGAGATATGCGGAAAAAAAAGGAAATTATAATCGGTGTAATTTTTTCCTTCCATGTTTCCCAATAGAAAAGTACTGTGCGTATCATCTAAATGGACTGTTATAAGGAGACAGATCCGTCACCATTATCACCATCATTATCATCACTGGTCTCATAACTAACCTCGCCTTCATCACTATGATCATTAGCCTCACAACCATCATTACCACCACCACCACCTTCACCATCCTCCTCTTCACCACCATCGCCATCCACATGCCCGTCATAGAGTTAGACAACATGCAACACCATACCATAAGTTACGAGATATTTTCCCCCCATTCTCTTGGTCCTTTCCTTTGGCTTTCATCCCTCTCATCCCACTCCTTTTGGCCCATTCCTTTGGTTCCTCTCTTTGCCACACTTCCTTGGTCCACTCCTTTGGTCCATTCCCTTGACCCCTCTCCTCTGAACCATTCATAGATTCACCACCCCCTTGGTCTAATTCCTTGACCCTTTCCCTAGTGTCCTATCCCTTAGCCCTCTCACTTGGCCCACTCCCTTGACCTTCTCCCTTGGCCCTCTCCCTAAGCCACCGTCGGACCTGAGATAGAATAAACATTAACAAAATACCTACCAGAATACTTTACTAGTCCTGTGCGTCAGAACCTAAGATTGGTTCTGAAAGCCTTTACCCCACGTTGGATGTGGGGGTAAAACACACACTCACACACACACACACACACACACACACACACACACTCTCTCTCTCTCTCTCTCTCTCTCTCTCTCTCTCTCTCTCTCTCTCTCTCTCTCTCTCTTTCTCTCTCTCTCCTCATAAATAAGAGACCAAGTTTCAAAGAACACATTCAGAAGATAGCACTATCCAGCCAAGCAAGTGAGCGATGTGCTAGTACGATTTTTACCGAATAAAAAAAAAGACAAGACTGTGTATGTGTGTGTGTGTGTGTGTGTGTGTGTGTGTGTGTGTGTGTGTGTGTGTGTGTGTGTGCTGTATGGTCACCCACCAAATCATGAATGGAAATAGATTTGAGCGAATCTTAGAAGCACTTCAGCGGCAGAATCGTGGGAGTGGAACACATGAACTACTACTACGAGAAGCTTTTATGGCCACGGAAGAATATGGGAAACAAAAATATGAAGATAATCTTCGCATGGCAGAAAAACGGAAAGGATTAAGGGCAACATTTTCAGGCAGAAAAACTCAATAATGAAGTAACACAGTTATTAAATAAGTCTGCAAATGTATCAAGGAGTATTTTGGAATGAAGTAAAACAAAAATATACGAGGTCTTACAAATACACACACACACACATACACACACACACACACACACACACACACACACACACACACAAAGACCAGTGTACTACCAAGAAAAATAAAGACTCGTAAAATGACTGAAATATTTCCAGAAACATTTAAAAGGAAAACTTGAAACTTTACTTAAATCACTTCCACGTAAACCCAGGATTGATGACGAGGCATGTGCGTGGCGGCAGAGAGAGAGAGAGAGAGAGAGAGAGAGAGAGAGAGAGAGAGAGAGAGAGAGAGAGAGAGAGAGAGAGAGAAATACAGCATAAACGTGCGGTAAGCGCTACGGGCTAGCCCTTCATCTAGCAAAATCTAAGTCGTAGACTGGTACTCTCTCTCTCTCTCTCTCTCTCTCTCTCTCTCTAAGTGCATTTTGTAAGTGAAGTGAGCATGGAGGAAAGTTAACATCTCCCAGAACTTCTCCATCCCGTGAGTTAAAGTTTTTAACTTTACAAAATAGAATTTAAAGACAGCGTGATGTTGGGTGGGAATTCGCCAGAGCCTCTCCTCTTTCTCTACGCTTTGCTCCTCCCCCCTTTTTTTTTACTCAACGTGTAAATACATTACACTTACGCTCTATTTCCCCGCAGTACGAACATGGTGAAGAACCAACACAGAGCACCGTAAAAAAAAAAAAAACTCCACTTCTCTTTAAGATTAATTCCCTTAAGAACGCAGCCAAAAGAAAAGAAAAAAAATCAAATAAATGCTAATGAACCAAGAATTCCGGTCATGCATTGAGGCTCCTCTGTTCAGAGTCTGATCAGAATATTACAACGTGGGCAAAATACTGGCAAAGTAAATAGTCCAATAAACATGGCAGGAGGAATGGGTACGAAACAAGACCTGAGATTTTCGCGGACACGCAAGGCCTTGGGATGGCCTACAGCCGGACACCATACAGGCAGGAGGAGGAGGAGGAGGAAAGTGATCCAAAATAGTGTCTTAACTGACGATAACCTCGGTCTAAGTCCCTACGATCGTCAGTAGAAAAGGGGACCTGATGATGGATTGGCACTCTCCTGAGTCTCCTTGGTCTAAGTCCCCACAATCGTCAGTACGATGCAAAAGGGCAGATAGCAGTAGACCGCTTGGGTCCTCTCGAGGCTATTTTGTGATAGTGGAAGAGATGAGAAACATACGCCTTCATGTGGAAAGAAAAGGAAAGCTAAAGGATATGTAACAAATATATGACTGTAAATGGATCTTTAAACTATGGAGGCGCACCTAACGACACTAGTGTACCTCAACTGCTCTCGTTGGTAAGTCATTCCACATGCTAACAATGCTGTTGTAGAATAAGCACTCTGCCTCAGTGGAAGCACAACGCCTATACAATGAATCCGTTACTTTGCGTGACACCAGGACTGGTCTGGTCTTTGTCGGCTGCGAAGATGAAGAATGCTTACCTACCCTGCAGTGTGGTTCTTGTATGCTGATAACAGATATCACAGAAGCATTTGTCCAGCCTTGGTTCCGAAGGCACTGACTGTCTTCGCAGTGATAACTCCTGGTGGTAAATTCATCATCCGACTGTACCACAGCTGAAGAAAACTGCTGCTCACACTGTTATCATGTCTGGGTGAGGAAGGCATGTCAAGTGTAGTGAGGCGGTGACGCAGACTTTGATTCGACCTTTTTCTGGCCGCAGAAGCAGCCAGCTTATTGTGCGCTCCTGTACTCACTCATGTGGGCAGTGGCGCAAAAGAGGATACCCAGTACACGAAAAAGTCCCAAGGGGTCTCAGGGTAGTATAGAAGTGAACTGGCAGAGGGATCTGAAGTAGTGTGTCAAGGGTAATGAGAAGATATGTCTGGGACAATGAGGGATAGTGTTAAGGCTAATAGGTCATGTCACGAACAATGCAGGATCGTGCCAATGATAAAGAAGGGCTACATCAGGCATTATAAGGGTCCTGTGTCATGAGGGACGGTGTCAAGCGTCATGTCTAGAGTAACTAGAGCTTGGGTGAAGGAAAGAGGTCTTGTCTGGGATACTAAAGGGTCTAGTGAGAAGGTGTGTGACGTTATGTGAAGAATATCCAAGTGTTGTGAAGGGTCGTGTCATACATCATCCCCTCGCTCTCTTCCACCTTCCTAAGCCCATGTCTTATGCCCTTGCCTGAGTAGCTCCTATATACTCTCCTCTGCCTGTTTTCCCCTCTGGACACCACTCCACCCAGGGAGGTAGAGGAGAGAGAGAGAGAGAGAGAGAGAGAGAGAGAGAGAGAGAGAGAGAGAGAGAGAGAGAGAGAGAGAGAGAGAGGTACTCCAGCTGTTGACATAGCGCGTTCCTCTCTGTCCATCCCAGTTCCCCTTCTCCACGTGTAGTTCCAATCCCCTGTGTGCGTCTCCCTCCCTCCCTGTGAGCCCACGTGTATCTCATCACTAGTCCCCTTCCCTCCCGGGGCCTCCAGAGTCTGGGCTCTCGTCGTCTGCATCTCCTCACTGTAGCCCTCCCCTCCTGCAGTGCTTTGGCAACCAACACCGTAGCACAGAGGGGGAGGTTTTAAGGCTGCCCTCACACACCTATACACAACTCATATGTGGCCTGTCACCTACGATATATCTCTGGATGACTCAGGTCCTGTTACTTGTCTTCCCTCTAGCGTTACGGGAATGTTGGTCAAGTCACCTGTCACCCGTACGCATGTAGGGGCGCGTAGATCCTGTCACCCGCCACATATTATTCAAGGGAGTCGTTATTCATGTCTCCTGTCACCTGTCACGCGCCAGGTGGTAGAGAGAGAGGGGACAGTCTGCTCCCTCGTCACCCATCAGTTAATCATGGCAGGAGATGCTCCTGTCACCCGTCATCCCAAGAGTAACAGAAGCACCTCTGCCCTGCCCTGTGTCATCTGTCAGTCAGCGAGACATCTGGACCTATCACCTGCTGCCTCCCAGTCAGTCAAGTGATACCTATCACCAGTCGCTTGCCCGTCGATAAAACCGGTGCCCATCGCCAGATGCAAGACGAGCCATCCGCCAGCCAGGGAGAGATTATCCCACCTTCCCTCCACCAGGCAGCGTCGCCACCGTCCCACCACTGGACCACAACCTATTTCCTTTAGTTCCTCCTCGTCAGATCTTGGCACCGTCTTCTTCTCCCGCCATCTTCTCTCTCTCTCTCTCTCTCTCTCTCTCTCTCTCTCTCTCTCTCTCAAGCCAGCCATCGTTTTCTTTCCTCTAAACATTTTGTCCCTCCGATCGCAACCTTTTGCCAGAGTTCAGAGTTCCACTCCCTCGGTCTGACTACTGTAAATAAATATTTTTTTTTCCTTTTCTTTTTATCTAGTTTAAGATTCTCTATCCTACATTTTTCATATAAAGTTTTCTGCATGTCTCTGACAACGCTTCCGTCATGTCAACGAAGACATGCGCCGATAAACTGATCATTTCTTTCTCTGGGGGGGCTGTGTTTATTGTCAGTTTTCACCCAGTGCACCAGCTCTGAGCGCGGGAGTTTGGCCTGAACACTTTATCACGGTTATTCTCGTTTTTTTTTTTTTTTTTTTAGCAAATTTCTCAAAAAAGTTTTCCTCTTTATAACCTTTGTATTCTGGCTTTGTCCTGGTTCTTCTTTGTCTCTTGAATATCAAACACACACACACACACACACACATATATATATATATATATATATATATATATATATATATATATATATATATATATATATATATATATTTTTTTTTTTTTTTTTTGTTTTTTTTCTCTTTTTACTACTTTGTCGCTTCTCCCGCTGTTCTGCGGGTAGACTGTTTTCTTATAGGCGCATATCAGGGGGGGAAACGACAAGAAGGCTGTACAAACCCTGGCCACACCAACCCATCACGATGTACATTCCCAAGACGTCCAACACACGCAATTAACAGGACTGACACTGGTTTCCAGGTTCCTCCAGACGTTACATCTTTGTCAATTGAATCTCCTGTAGGAGTTTTCAAACCCTGTATCCACAGGAAGGTCACAATTCACCTTTCTTGCTCTCTCTTTTCGACTCAAAGGATGGGTTTTTTAGAGACCCACACCTAAAAAATCTTTTCAACATCATTCTTTCCATACTCCAATTTTGGTCTCGTCTTTCATCCGTTCTACTATTGACAATATTTGCTTTCATATCTCTTATTTCACTTTATTCTCTCCGTGTAATACCATTTCAACGTTGTTTTTCTCTTTAACACGCTCTTTTTATTTACATCTCTCTTACCTTTACGTTCATTACTCAAGTATCAAACCACCCTCACACCAAACCTTGTGATCAGTAATATCATCAGTTTCAACTCCCTCCTCCACATTCTCCTCCATAGGAACCCAGAGGTCTTCGTTTGAGAAACAACAAACATGTTGAACACACAATTCATTCCAAAACCAACTCTTTTTGGTCTTTACCGAGATAATTTTCTTCGAATCACACATTTTTTCAAGGTTTAAATTTGTGCTATCCAAGCTTGAGCCAACTTCGCTGTTCATTTCCATGCTTGTACAAAATCTACCCCAGAAACTTAATAATATTCATCTTCCCCAGTTTTTACTCTCATTCAAATTCTTACCAAATTTACCTGACCCTCACCATCCTACTTTGTGTATAAGAATTCTGAATATGATCAGAATTTACTGACTCAACTTTTTTGCTTCGCCACTATTTTTTCCAAACTCAACAACCAAGGCTGCTGAGGTTAAACTTGAATAGACCAGGAAGTTGGGTAATCATAGGCGGTGAATAAGCACATACTTGGACCTCAACTTCCCAAGCTCATGAATGCACACAAGATATAACTTGACACTTTCAGGACATCGCAACCTCCCTATACATACCACCATTAAATACATAAACAACGATGAAGATGTCTACACTGATCACCCTGGGCCTTGACAAGCTTTGTCTATTCATGAGACCAATCATAGTTTTTGCTTTCTTCCTCTACGTACACATGTGCTTAAGTCCATCGATCAAAAACGTTTTCACTCCGCATGTTTTCTTAACAATTACTCTGAGTCCTTCCCAACACCATATACTCATTATATTTGCCTATCTCACCAAGGGCATCGCTTATCAACTCAATTATCATATGCTATCTCCAGATCAATAAAGCGAATACAAATTCCGAATTATGCTTTTATAAGTATTTTTACTCACTTAGATATAAAGACAAACATTAATCAACAAGGTATCCTCTACAGTTCTGAAACCACACTGTTCTTCCCCAATCTGATGCTCTGTACATGCCTTCACCCTCTCAATCAATACCCTCCCATATAATTTACCAGGAATACTCAACAAACTTATACCTCTGTAATTTGAGCACTCACTCTTATCCCCTTTGCCTTTGTACAATGGCACTATGCACGCATTCCGCCAATCCTCAGGCACCTCACCATGAGTCATACATACATTAAATAACCTTACCAACCAGTCAACAATACAGTCACCCCCTTTTTTAATAAATTCCACTGCAATACCATCCAAACCTGCTGCCTTGCCGGCTTTCATCTTCCGCAAAGCTTTTACTACCTCTTCTCTGTTTACCAAATCATTTTCCCTAACCCTCTCACTTTGCACACCACCTCGACCAAAACACCCTATATCTGCCACTCTGTCATCAGACACATTCAACAAACCTTCAAAATACTCATTCCATCTCCTTCTCACATCACCGCTACTTGTTATCACCTCCCCATTTACGCCCTTCACTGAAGTTCCCATTTGCTCCCTTGTCTTACGCACCCTATTTACCTCCTTCCAGAACATCTTTTTATTCTCCCTAAAATTTACTGATAGTCTCTCACCCCAACTCTCATTTGCCCTTTTTTTCACCTCTTGCACCTTTCTCTTGACCTCCTGTCTCTTTCTTTTATACTTCTCCCACTCAATTGCATTTTTTCCCTGCAAAAATCGTCCAAATGCCTCTCTCTTCTCTTTCACTAATACTCTTACTTCTTCATCCCACCACTCACTACCCTTTCTAAACAGCCCACCTCCCACTCTTCTCATGCCACAAGCATCTTTTGCGCAATCCATCACTGATTCCCTAAATACATCCCATTCCTCCCCCACTCCCCTTACTTCCATTGTTCTCACCTTTTTCCATTTTGTACACAGTCTCTCCTGGTACTTCCCCACACAGGTCTCCTTCCCAAGCTCACTTACTCTCACCACCTTCTTCACCCCAACATTCACTCCCCTTTTCTGAAAACCCATACTAATCTTCACCTTAGCCTCCACAAGATAATGATCAGACATCCCTCCAGTTGCACCTCTCAGCACATTAACATCCAAAAGTCTCTCTTTCGCACGCCTGTCAATTAACACGTAATCCAATAACGCTCTCTGGCCATCTCTCCTTACTTACATAAGTATACTTATGTATATCTCGCTTTTTAAACCAGGTATTCCCAATCATCAGTCCTTTTTCAGCACATAAATCTACAAGCTCTTCACCATTTCCATTTACAACACTGAACACCCCATGCATACCAATTATTCCCTCAACTGCCACATTACTCACCTTTGCATTCAAATCACCCATCACTATAACCCGGTCTCGTGCATCAAAACCGCTAACACACTCATTTAGCTGCTCCCAAAACACTTGCCTCTCATGATCTTTCTTCTCATGCCCAGGTGCATATGCACCAATAATCACCCACCTCTCTCCATCAACTTTCAATTTTACCCATATTAATCGAGAATTTACTTTCTTACATTCTATCACATACTCCCACAACTCCTGTTTCAGGAGTATTGCTACTCCTTCCCTTGCTCTTGTCCTCTCACTAACCCCTGACTTCACTCCCCAGACATTTCCAAACCACTCTTCCCCTTTACCCTTGAGCTTCGTTTCACTCAGAGCCAAAACATCCAGGTTCCTTTCCTCAAACATACTACCTATCTCTCCTTTTTTCACATCTTGGTTACATCCACACACATCTATATATATATATATATATATATATATATAGAATGGTATGTGTGTGTGTGTGTGTGTATCTAACTTTTCCAGTTCCTGGCGCGTCTCTCCTCCTCACCTCATCCTTTTACCTGGACTCTTCCAGGCAGCTTCTCACCTCGCTTAGTCTACAATAAGCCGCAAAAAAAAAAGGTTACTCCTTGATCCTCTTGTTTATCTTTTACTAGGTGAGGGGGTCACCTGCATTACTTTACCACGTGGCGGGGTAAACTGTGTGACACCAGTAGAGTCTCTGGTACACCATGGCCACAGGACCAAAAGATCCCTTCAGATGTGGCCATTCCCTAAGACGTGGCCAAGTGCAGTCAGTCAATTAACCGCAGGCAGTGGCCACTGGTTTGGCCAGGGTCTCCCGCTGCCAGACTGAGAGAGAGAGAGAGAGAGAGAGAGAGAGAGAGAGAGAGAGAGAGAGAGAGAGAGAGAGAGAGAGAGAGAGAGAGAGAGAGAGAATCATTTGAAGTCCAAATGGTGAATTCTCCTTGTAGGATGTTTGCCAAGACTGGGCCAGTAGCACAGGAGAGGGTGGGTGCGAGGCAAGGTCTTCACCCTTCACATGGGGGTCTCTCTTTTCGACGTCAAAGAGGGATGAGTCTTCTTGGAGAGACCGCACACCTAGTTTTAAAAGATTTTGCGGAGACAAAATAGAGTTCGTATGGGCAAGGTCCCATAAATCTCCAGTATTTTTGTAGTTTTCTTCGTCCATGTCATCACGTTTCATCATTATTTGATCAAAGTATTTGCTTACAGTATCGTCTTATTTCCTTTATGTCACATATCGTCAGTGAACTAACTTGTCGTTCAGTATATTTTCCTCAAAGGAATATCTTTGAAGTACTCGATAGCGATGTCCTTCATGCTACCGAAGGGAAACTCTTGTGATGGACAGGTAATATCATCAAGTCTTAACTCCCTCCTCCCCACTTCCCCCTCGACATGGGAAACACAGGGCATGGAAAGAGAGGTCTTCGTTTTGGAAAGAAAAGAAAACGAAAAAGATAATAACATTCACAATGTCATTTCCAAAACTCAATCTTCTTTTTCGGTATTTTTGTACACATAGCAGAAAATCCATTATCTTCATGAAATAACGTACATCTATTTCATGGAGTTTTACATTTGTGTTTATCAAGATTGAGCAACGTTCTGCTTGTGTCATTTCGTCATGGCATTTAGTTACGAATATTTCGTAGCGCCAACAGAAACCTGGTAATATTGATGGTTATTATTCCCCTTAGTTTTTACTCTTATTTTGTTTTTTTTCACGTTTCCAAATTCGTGTAACAAATGAAAACACTGAAACTCTCTCACCATTGCCTCCAACTGTTCTGTTGTAGAAAGAATTCATGAATATGGAATAGCAAGAAAGTGTGTGACTGACTGGAACACTTTTTTTGCTGAAAGGTCGCCATATTTTTTCCTCGACTCCAACAAACACAAGGCTGGCGGTGAGGGTAGAACTGCTGAAATAGACGCAGTGAAGTTTGGGAAGTCAAAATACAATATAGGTCGTGTATTGATATAAGGCACAGGGGGTTAGCTGTTGGAGACCTCGAACGAGAAAAGATTCTTCCATTTAGCTCAGTGAATGACACAAGATATGAGACGTTGACAGACTTTACTAAGGAATCGAACCTTCCTGGTGCAGTATACACGCGCAGACCTTTGAAGTACATGACACAACGACTGAAGATGACTCGTGATGTGTTGTGGATCATGGTGGGAACTTTATGGACATTTTAGCTTTAGTTCGTATTGTGAACATCGACCTTGACCATCGGTAGATAGTTATGGTTGGGGCTGTTCTTCACTCCTGGGATGTACAGAGTCATTGTGAGGGAGGTGTGGGTGAGTCCATTTTCAGGAGGGGAGGTCCACGCCAGGGAGACCGTTCTTCATCTTCCTCTGTCTATTGTTTTTCTATACACTCCATATTAACCTCCTGAGCACAACAGTATTACCTCTGAACACTACGATATGACTCATGGGTATGATGGCTTGGCTTCTGATCTCAGCCTTAAGGGTCAGATCAAAGGCCAGGTTATAATACCCAAGGGTTATATAATCGTGCTAAAGGGTTGTACCGTCATGATAAATGAGTTAAGGCAGGGAAGGTACAATTTTACCTTACAAAAAACAGTGAATTAGATGAAGGCCTTATGTAAGATAAGTGAGGTAAGTTTTTACCTCTACTTAGATAAGTTAAGGCAGACAAAGTCATATTTATAAGGTCAAGCAAGGTATTCCCTTAAGTAAGTTAGGTTCAGGCAAGGTATTTTCTTACCGTAGGTAAGTTAGGTTGGGCAAAGTCTAACCTTAACTAACGTGAGTTACATTTTGTAGTAGGTTCAGGACGCATTGATACCAACTTATTGACTTGACGTAGAATTTTCCTCCTCCTCAAATCCTCGTTCGCTTTATCCGAACAACATTTTGGTACGTGTTGGCAAAGCTACTTATATTTCTGTTCTAATGGCCTTAAATCAAATATGGAGAACTTGTGAAAGATGAAAAATGGTGTTTCTGTGAACCGTTAGCTGGCAGTGTTGAACGCTGACTTATGCTGTATTTTCAGTCTCAATATACACGCTATTGGTGGAGTGTGGGAGGTTTTTTTTTTTTAAAGCGTTTTCTGTGGTATATATTTCTTTGTTCTGACTACAGTCACAGTCAGGCCAGGGCGGACGGGCACTCCCTGTCCATCTTAATATTTGCTCAGTCCCGCCTCGCCACTGCCACTGCCTGTCACCTGTCTCCCGGCCGACCTGGGCGTTAGGGAGAGAGAGAGAGGGAGAGAAAAAGAGAGAGGGAAAAAAAAACAGAATAAGGATAAAAGAGAGCTAGATGGACAAAGCGTCATACAGACCGACCAAGAGAAAGAAAGACAAAGACAATCGCAGTCATACAGAAGTCGAGGGAGACACAGACAGAACGAAGGAAAAATGAAGGAAGAAAAAGTAAGGAGAAAGGGAAGGAAAAGAAGATTATGAGACATGGGAGTGATGAAAGGGAACAATTCCCTCTTTAGTCATCGACAGATAATCACCCTCAAGAATCTATTGTGTTGTACCGACGGTGAGACAATGTGGCCCCGTAACTAAGGCAGGCGAGAGCCTGTGGTACGTATTCAGTTACATTTCATTTCTACGCGTCCGTTCACTTGAACACGACGGTTCGACCCATGAGCACCATAAAACGACCCTTGGGTACGATATCACGCTCGTTTGACCTGACACTTGAATATCAGGTCAGAGCACGACCCTACCGACGTGCTAACGGGTCGTACTTTCGTGCTCAAGGGTTGTTCCGTCGTTCTCAAGAGGTTTTCTTTCACACTTATTTACGAAATCTGGGTATCTTATGTCGTTCATGTTCGCAAACAGACGAGAGAAGGAAAGAAGATAGTTTTCCTTAATATTTATCACCTGATTTTATATTATTTATCACCTGATTTCATATGTAGTACAGCATATTCCTATGTAGGTTTATCTTATCTACTTATGGCGGAGTACGACCTGTTCAGTATTCTTTATCGGTCACTCTCAATAATGTCTGCTGTCTTATCCATATAAAAATGTTATCAGACAAAAGATTTTCCTTCGAAATTTATCATTCGTATATGATAGTCTACTATATCTTAGTGTGCACTATCTACTATACAATAGTCTACACTACCTCCCGTATCATAGTCTACATTATCGACTGCATCATAGTCTACATTATAGACTATATCATAGTCTACATTATCGACTGTATAATAATCTACACTCCCTGCTGTTTGATACTCTACAATGCACAATGTGCATATAATTTACACCACACAGAATGGATTAGCTTACAGACGAATTGATGGCGGCAGTTTATAAAACTAATCACATGTGTATATATCTTGTTCTTCAAACTGCAATTATCATCGTAACTGGATCGTCATCCACGACCACACTGACGGATGAGTGATCACAGTAAGGACCATTTCTGTGGACGGATGCACGGAGACCCCTAAGCGGTCTCGAGTTCGAAGACAATCTCGAAGTCCAACTCTCGTTTTCTTTAAATCGGTTAGAGAGTCCGCTAACTTGTTCGATCCCAAGAGACAACATACCTGGTAATAGGGTAGAGGTTCCAGCACCGGTCAGAACCTATATCATGTTGAGATACGACAGTCTCTCTACGTTTATTGAGTGAGAGAGAGAGAGAGAGAGAGAGAGAGAGAGAGAGAGAGAGAGAGAGAGAGAGAGAGAGAGAGAGAGAGAGAGAGAGAGAGCAGCAGCAGCAGCACCAGCAGATCCGTGGGGAAATTCAACTTCACCTGAGCTTTTCAAGCTTCGTCTCTGCCGAAGGCCACTACCATGCCCGAGGAAAAGGTCACAGGCGTAAGGATGGAAGATGAAAAGGTATCAGCACTCGCGTTCGCTGATGATTCGCTATTGATGAGAACCTCGCCCGCTGACCTGCATGGAGCTGGGCCGGCCACAGGCGCTGACTGGCACAGTCCAGGACTAAAGTTCAGCCTTTGGCAAATGTCATGGTGGCTCCGTGGCCAGAGTTCTGCTTGATCGTGTTTTTCATACCGGTAATGAGGGTTACCATGTAGGCCGTTGTTTGATTGGCCATCGTCTTAATAGTGGTCTTCCTGGAATTGGAATCCTTTTCCCTTTGGCTAGGTGTACTATCTGTCGGGGTCATATATGCTGGCGGACTCTTTTATATAACTAAAAGGAACGTCAGGTGAACCTCGAGGTTGACATCGAACTCAGGACCTCCTGGATCTTCAAGCATCCGTCCACAGAGGAGGATCCTTCCTGTCATCCGTCAGTTCGGGTCGTGGATGATGATACAATTTATAAATATTTGGTGGTTTAGACAGAGAACAACTCATGCACATGTGATTTGGTTTGCAATCTGCCACTGTCACATCTGAAATCTTCTGTATTCCATGTGGTGTACTATACAATACAGTGTGTCGTGTAGATTATGATACAGTGGAGAGTGTATACTATAATACATTGGATAGAGTATACTACGATACAATAGATACTGTAGGCTATGGTACAGAACATAGGGAATACCATGATACAGTTGGCAATATAGACTACGATAAACTATGTATTGAAGACTGTGATACAGAAAGTAGCGTAGACTTTGCTACAGCGTGTACCGGATCTTAGAAACATGTGAACGATACATTCCTATGGAAAATATTTTCTGTCTTAGGACTAGAGAGGTTACAGACGGTGAACGACACAGAACACTGAAAAGATCCTACTCCATGATATACAGAAGAGATAAACATATATAGAAATATTCTAGAATATTGATCACATTCGTTGAGAATCAAAACTCTAAAGAAATGAGAATTTTCCTTCGTTTTTTTCATCAATTTGTACACATAAACGAAAAGGAAAACGTGGACGTTATATGACTGTTAAAATCATCGTCTTCAACACGACAGAACGACCGTAGAAAACGAAGTTATATACGTGCCAATAGCACAGCGATATGACCTTCGAGCACTGTGTCATGCCCTTTGACCATGACCCTTAAGGGGTAAATCAAAGATCATGCTATAATACCTAACGGTCGTTTCCTCGTGCTCATGGGTGCGAGCCGTTGTGCTCAGGGGCCGTCTTGTCGTACTCAAAATGACTAGATGTGTAGAAATACAACATAACGCAATACGCACCAGAGCTTCTCTTGTGCTATAGTTAACGGAGCCACATTGTCTCCCTGGTGGTACAACACAATGGATTCTTGAGGGGTGATTATCTGTCGATGAATAAAGGAGGGGAATTGCTTCCTTTCATCACTCCCATCTCTCATTATCATTCTTTCTCTTTCTTTTTGTCCTTTCGTTTTTCCCTCTTTCTGTCTGTCTCCCTCTACTTCTGTATGTCTGTGTTTGTCTTTGTCTTTTTCTTTCTCTTGGTCTATCAGACTGTCTGTCTGTCTGTGTCTGTCTGTCTGTCTGTCTGTCTGTCTGTCTGTCTGTCTGTCTGTCTGTCTGTCTGTCTCTCTCTCTCTCTCTAGCGCCCAGGTCGGCCGGGAGACATGTGACAGGCAGTGGCAGTGGCGAGGCGGGACTGAGCAAATATTAAGATGGACAGGGAGTGCCTGTCCGCCCTGGCCTGACTGTGACTGTAGTCAGAACAAAAAAATATATACCACAGAAAACGCTTTAAAAAAAAACCCTCCCACACTCCACCAATAGCGTGTATATTGAGACTGAAAATACAGCATAAGTCAGCGTTCAACACTGCCAGCTAACGGTTCACAGGAACACCAACATTTTTCATCTTTCACAAGTTTTCCATATTTGATTTAAGGCCATTAGAATAGAAATATAAGCAGCTTTGCCAACACGTACCAAAATGTTGTTCGGATAAAGCGAACGAGGATTTGAGGAGGAGGAAAATTCTACGTCAAGTCAATAAGTTGGTATCAATGCGTCCTGAACCTACTACAAAATGTAACTCACGTTAGTTAAGGTTAGACTTTGCCCAACCTAACTTACCTACGGTAAGATAATATCTTGCCTGAACCTAACCTACTTAAGGGAATACCTTGCTTGACCTTATAAATATGACTTTGTCTGCCTTAACTTATCTATGTTGAGGTAAAAACTTACCTCACTTATCTTACATAAGGCCTTCATCTAATTCACTGTTTTCTGTAAGGTAAAATTGTACCTTCTCTGCCTTAACTCATTTATCATGACGGTACAACCCTTTAGCACGATTATATAACCCTTGGGTATTATAACCTAGCCTTTGACCTGACCCTTAAGGCTCAGATCAGAAGCCAAGCCATCATACCCATGAGTCATATCGTAGTGTTCAGAGGTCATACTGTTGTACTCAGGAGGTTAATATGGAGTGTATAGAAAAGCAGTAGACAGAGGAAGATGAAGAACGGTCTCCCTGGCGTGGACCTCCCCTCCTGAAAATGGACTCACCCACACCTCCCTCACAATGACTCTGTACATCCCAGGAGTGAAGAACAGCCCCAACCATAACTATCCCCCGATGGTCAAGGTCGATGTTCATAATACGAACTAAAGCTAAAATTTCCATAAAGTTCCCACCATGATCCACAACACATCACTAGCCATCTTCAGTCGTTGTCATGTACTCCATAGGTCTGCGCGTGTATACTGCACCAGGAAGATTCGATTCCTTGGTAAAGTCTTTCAACGTCTCATATCTTGTGTCATTCTCTGAGCTAAATGGAAGAATCTTTTCTCGTTCGAGGTCTCCAACAGCTAACCCCCTGTGCCTTATATCAATACACGACCTATATTGTATTTTGACTTCCCAAACTTCACTGCGTCTATTTCAGCAGTTCTACCCTCACCGCCAGCCTTGTGTTTGTTGGAGTCGAGGAAAAAATACGGCGACCTTTCAGCAAAAAAGGTGTTCCAGTCAGTCACACTCTTTCTTGCTATTCCATATTCATGAATTCTTTCTACAACAGAACAGTTGGAGGCAATGGCGAGAGCGTTTCAGTGTTTTCATTTGTTACACGAATTTGGAAACGTGAAAAAAAAAAACAAAAGAGTAAAAACTAAGGGGAATAATAAGCATCAATATTACCAGGTTTCTGTTGGCGCTACGAAATATTCGTAACTAAATGCCATGACAAAAGGATCAAATCCTCTTTTCGTTAAGAGGCAGAAATGAGGTGTTTATGACGAAATGGCACAAAAAGAATTGTGCTTCAACGTGGCGAACATAAATATATAATCGTATGAAATCCGCATTACTTCACAGAGGCTTTTCTGCTATGGATACAAAAAACATGGAAACTAAAACTACTTTTCAGAGTTTTAGGCTTTCCCTAAAAGATCTAAACAGCCTTATATTTTGCCCCCGCTCCAAGCCCCGCGCTCCTTGTATGAGAGGGATTTACACCATTATGGTGTTTCTCGTCCATCACAAGACGTTTCTCCTTCGGTGGCAGGATGGACGTCGACGTTATGTGCGCCAACGAGACATTCGTCTGGACAAATATTTGAACTACAAATCAGTTCACTCGCGATCAAAAGTCCCTCCTTTAAACGAGAGAACCAACACATGAAGACACTGGAAGCTGGCTAGTAGTTCGATTAACCAACACATATTATGAAGACAGAACCAACACATGAAGACACTGGAGGCTGGCTAGTAGTTCGATTAACCAATACATATTATGAAGACAGAACCAACACATGAAGACACTGGAAGCTGGCTAGTAGTTCGATTAACCAACACATATTATGAAGACAGAACCAATACATGAAGACTCTGGAAGCTGGCTAGTAGTTCGATTAACCAACACATATTATGAAGACAGAACCAACACATGAAGACACTGGAAGCTGGCTAGTAGTTCGATTAAAATGATGAAATCGATTAAAATGATGGAATGTGGCACCCACGAAGAAAACGACAGCCTAGGATAGTCGGTCATACAGCACTGCGCCTTCGACCTCAGTTGGTCGCAAGATCGATCAAAACTTCAGCGTCCCGTCACTCTCGGCGAAGACTGGTTTCTATCCTAGTATCGAGATGAAAAAGATGATTCCATGTGGAGGATGAAGAGTCTGCCCCCCCCACAACCCTCCTGTGCTACTGGCCCAGTCTTGGCAAACATCCTACGGTGGGAATTCACCATTGGACTCCAAATGGTCCCTCTCTGGCAGTGGGAGACCCTGGCTAAGCCGTCGGCCACTGTCTGAGGTTAATGGTCTCAAAGGTAACATTTCTTCCACAGAAGCGTAAAAAAATAGAGAGAAAAAAAAAAAAAAACACCCAAGAATTTTAAGGAAATCTAATTTTTGAAGAAAAAATGGTAAAATATGTACAGGTGTATTTTTCGGGCTAAAAAAAAAAAAACTCTTTCAAAAATGGAATACAGAACAATGATGAGGTTTTTTTACGTCAGAAAATACCTTTGGATACTTCATGACGCTTCCTAAGGCCGGCAGATGTTGGCGAATAATTACTGTATGTATGAAATGCGAATAATCATGAAAGACACGGGTATATTAAACATGTAATCATTTCAACGTATGTTTATTGATCTTCATCAACGCAAAACGATATTTGGTCTCTAGAAACTTGCTCAGAAAAAAAAAAAACGACCAATACTTAGCATTTAAGGGAGATATATTCCTATTTTGAAGAAAAATGCCGAAAAAAAGGAAATAAAATAGAGTCTCTTTTTAAAGAAAAATGCCAAAAAAAGTAAATAAAATACAGAGTCTCTTATTGAAGAAAAATGCCCAAAAAAAGAAAAAAATACAATCTCTTTTTGAAGAAAAATGCCAAAAAAAAAGAAAAAAATAGTCTCTTTTTGAAGAAAAATGCCAAAAAAAAAGAAAAAAATACAGAGTATCTTTTTGAAGAAAAATGCCAAAAAAAGAGCAAAGTATCTTATCAAGGCCTAAATACTTTGTGGTTTTTAAGATTAAACTATAACGTAGTGAATACTCGTCATCATAACTGATAACCTAATACCTATAATGCTACCCAGGGCTCAGACAGTGTGTAGTTATAAGAAGCGTATAACTATGAGACCTTCTTCTTTCTTCCAAGGTTTGATTACAAAAGTTAATGTCCCCAAAACAACATTTGGACTCTAAAACTTCATTCAGCATAAAAAGAAAATGACCAAATCTGTGATTCTTAAGGAAATCATTCTTTTAAGATAATTTTCAAGGAGGAATTTTAGGTAGAAAAGAAATTTCGTTTTAAAAGTGGAGTGTAACATAATGAAAGATTCCTTTGCTTTGAATATTAACTTTAAGTACTGTATAACACTTCCTAAGGCTAATGGATAACGAAGAATCATGAATAGCGAATAATCATAGAGCATTTCAAGTGTAATCAAAATTGACAATTAGGAATCAGTGCTCCCAGAGCAACATTTGGACCGGAGTCATCATACTCAGTATGAAAAAAAATATGATCTATACTGAAAATTTTCATGAATCTATTTTACGAAGAAATACGGCAAATTAAAAAAAAAAAAAAATATGCAGTCCTTTGTTCTAAAAAGAATTTCCAGACTTGTAATACTAAATACAGGAAGGGCTTCTTTACCTGCACTAATACCCTAAAAAAAAAAAAAGAAAATCCTGTAATGCTTCCTAATGCCGATAGACAGCGAATAATTATGAATTATACTATACACATGATTATTTCAGAGCTTCATAATAAAACCTAATAATTGTACTGATGCCCCCGATCCTTATTCAGCACGGAAAATATTACTCTACTGACATTTCCTTTTTCATTCAATAACGAAAAAAAAAAAAACATTTTTTTTTTCTCAGGTCAAGAAAATAATCCTTACTTCACCACATGGGTGCGTCCCCACACACAATACTGTGTTTGACTTCAGTCACCTTACGTAGGATAAGACACAGAATACAGTCACCCTACTCAGAATAAGACACAGAATACAGTCACCCTACTCAGTACACTCACCCTACTCAGAATAAGGCACAGAATACAGAGTACAGTTACCCTACTCAGAATAAGACACAGAATACAGTCACCCTACTCAGTACACTCATCCTTCTCAGAATAAGACAGAATACAGAGTACAGTCACCCTACTCAGAATAAGACACAGAATACAGAGTACACTCATCCTACTCAGAATAAGACACAGAATACAGAGTACAGTCACCCTACTCAGTACAGTCACCCTACTCAGAATAAGACACAGAACACCAGAGTACAGTCACCCTACTCAGAATACGAAGTACTTCCTCAAGTATTCTCGGTCTGACAGACTTATGCATTATGAGAGACATCTTGACGACCTCAACTCAGCTCAACTCAGAACAGAGATTTTCACGTGATGGTTCGATACAGGTGTTCCAAATCAACAAGGGTCTCGACAAATCTTGATCTACGCGGGTTAGGAAGACGAAGACCGCATAGGCGTTTTACTACGAATAAGGCGAAGTACTCCCCTCTCCCTCCACACCTTTCAACAGGATTGTAAACATAAGACCATAAATAGGTTCAAAAGTCGGCTAAACAAATACTTCGACTGAAGTCCGAGACTGACATTAGTGGATCCTTCGAAAACAAAAGGATTTTTCTCCTTGCTTATAACCTTTTCTACATTCAAGTCCTCTGTTTCTGACGTCTTCGGCTACCATCAATAACCTTGAAAGAACCTATTTGGTCCTACTATATATTTACCAGAGCTTACACAGATGGGACTCAGGAGACTGTCAAGTTCTTCGTTGGTTCCCTTCGTATTGGCGATCGTGGGGACTTTGACTAAGGAGACTCAGGGTAGCGCCAGTCCTTCACCAGGTCCTCTGTTCTACTGATGATCGTCGTGGGGACTTGGAGGGAGGTACCTGGTTGAGACGTTATCATGGACCACGACCCTTCTTCCTTCTACACTGTATGCCCGCGGGGAAAAATGCGGGTCTTGCTTGGCACCGTTCCTGCCATGTCTATTGGACTAATTACTTGTGGGAATCTTACCCACGTTATGATTTTCTCCTTCAAGTCTGACGGAAGAGCCTCAGTGCACAACGGTAGAGTCCTTGGTTCATTTGCATTTCTAAATTTTTTTTTTTTCCCCGCTACTGACCGAACGAACCTGTTCTCCTTTCTCCTTGTTCGTTATTTCGGTGCACACACAGCGAAGACAAAAATCGCATAAATAGAGCATAGAGTGTATTTGTTCGTAATAGAATTCAGAGTGTATTTGTTTGTTGGGAGAGAGAGAGAGAGAGAGAGAGAGAGAGAGAGAGAGAGAGAGAGAGAGAGAGAGAGAGAGAGAGAGAGAGAGAGTTTTAACCCCCAACACACACACACACACACACATACAGCCAGTGTGTGGGTAAAGCCTCTCAGAACCAATCCCAGGTTCTGACGCGCACTAAAGGTGAAATATTCTGGCGTGTATTTTGCTAATGTTTATTCTATCTCCGGTCCGACGGTGGCCATGGGAGAGGGCCAAGGGCGTGGGCCAAGGGCGTGGGCCAAAGGAATGGGCCGAGGAAAAGTCGCACGAGAGAGGTGTCAAGGGAAAAGGTTAAGAAAGTGGGCCAAGGGAGAAGACAAGAGAAAATGAAGGGAGTGGGGGCAAGAGAGAGAGTCACGAGTGGGCCGAGAAATGGACCAAAAGGGTGGTGAGTCAAGGGTTGAGGGCCAGGGGAGAGGGTCAAGTAAGAGGGCCAAGAGAGAGGTAGTGGGGGGAACCTCACAGTTTATGATAGGATGTAGGATATGCTGATTGGCTCTCTGTAAATTCCACGTGGATGATGATGATGATGATGAGATGATGATGATGGTGGAGGTGGTAGTGGTGTAGGTGGCCTCTGACTCCCTACAACAGTCCAGTCAAATAACACATGGGGTTCAATACTATCACAAAGACCACAACAGTGACACCTAACGCCCTCTCTCCTTTGGTTGACGTGATCACCTGAGAGCAAGATAAGTTCAAGTACACTGTAGAGTCAAGCTGGGAGAGTCATAAAGGTCGGAAACACCAAGGAGTCACACTGGGGAGAGTCCTCGAGTTACGAACACTGAAGAGTCACACTGGGAGTGTCATCAGGTAAGGAACACTGTAGAGTCACACTGGGAGTGTCATCAGGTAAGGAACACTGTAAAGTCACACTGTAAGAGTCATCAGGTCAGGATCACCGAAGGTAGAGTCACACTGGGAGGGTCATCTGGTCAGAAACAATGTAGAGTCACGCTGGGAGAGTCATCTGGATAGAAACACTGTAGAGTTACGCTGGGAGAGTCCTCAGGTCAGTAACACTGTAGAGTCGCACTGTAAGGGTCATCAGGTCAGGAACACCATGGAGTCACACAGGGAGAGTCCTTTGCTCCCTCTAGTTTTGTCACGAAGATCGTCTCTATCAGTCTTTCTTCACTCATCCTCTCCGTATTTCCAAACCCATCTCAGTACACCCCGGTAATGATAGCAATAATCACTATCATTATAATCATTGTTATCTATTATCATTATCATCATCATTATTATTTCATTATCATTATTACTGTTCCTGAATGACAATGGAATGACAATCTAGCTGTATTTTTTGACCATTGTATACACACGTGAGATGCACTGGAATATGTATTTGCTGGTAACCGTCAAAACCAAACCACGAGCAACTCAAACAAATACACAACTAACACAACAAAAGAGGAAAAATAGGAAAAGACGATTCCGCAACGGAATATTCCCAAAAAAAAAGAAAAAAACATTTTTTGACAATCACCTGAACACAATAGCAAAAACGTCCTCATATATATAAAGAATTCAATATTCACTCTCCCCATTCACATGCCGGTAGTGACAGCTTTGACGTATTGCCCTGTGCAAACGTCCGTGCTGGCTATGCTCGGAAAAATCCAATGCATCATTTTCCCATAAATATTATAGGACGTGTCAGTAGGGGGATTTATTATAGCAATACGAAGCTTTAACCTGCTATTGTTTTGCAGAGAAATGTGGCGAGCGGTGGAGCAGTGTGTGTGTGTGTGTGTGTGTGTGTGTGTGTGTGTGTGTGTGTGTGTGTGAAAGGTAGATGCTGTGGAGGTAGACGTGTTAACACGAGAGGAAAACGGTCTTGAAATTTAAGGGTGCGACTTTTAGCGTTTACTTGGACGACTGAAGCTGTGTAACCATCTCCATTGACGAAGAAGAAGAAGAAGAAGAAAATGAAGAGGGAGAGGAAGAAAGAAAGGAGAAGATAGAGGAAAGAAGAAGAAGAAGGATAAAAAGGAGGGGCAGAACAAGAAGAAAAGACCTTTCGTCTGCTGCTTGAGGCAGGGAATCACGCAGAAAATCTCGGCAAGTCCCAAGGGGTCAGGAAGGGCCAGACCCCACCCTCGTAAGACACGGGCCCTCTGCCTGGGTCAGGTCAGATGAAACCTTCACAATGTTTACCCATCACTTTGGTTTCCTCACTACGTCTGCACATCTCCAGGTACCGGAGACTCGTGAGTCGCACTGGATATATTTGTCTGTATCCCAGTGAGGCGAGTTCCTTTAGGTTCAGATCCAAGTGCCTGGGGAATAAATCCTTCTCCAAACACCATGCCTCACAAGTGTCCGCGCATTCGTTCCTTCTTAAACCCTACTCTTGTTTTAAGGATCAGTGTTGTCTATTGCTTCCAGGAGCAGAGACGATGCGACCCTTTGGGGAGTGGTGAGTCGGTAGGTATCTGACCTGACCCTTCAAGGGCCGGGGACACCAAAGGTCATATCAACGTGGCCAGTGGTTCACATCGCCGTGCTTAAGGTTTAAGCTCAAGGGGTCAAGGACTTATCATCTACGAGGGGCGGAGGTGGATGATCAAAGACATCAATTTCCTTAATACTTTCATCACTGAAAAAAAAATTGTTTGATGTAGTGTTTATCAAATCACGAGTAACACTCTATATCCACCAAAAAAAAAAAAGGAAAATCGATAAAAACACTCACGCACATGAACACACACACACACACACACACACACACACAAACTTACACATAAATGAATAAGTATATATACTTACACATACAGAGAGAGAGAGAGAGAGAGAGAGAGAGAGAGAGAGAGAGAGAGAGAGAGAGAGAGAGAGAGAAGAGAGAGAGAGTGAGTCGACTCGACTTAGTCACGGGTACGTACTTTAGCCAAGACTGCGCCAAAGGGAAATTCCAGGACCTACGAAGACCGAGTCGTCTGAGTCAGTCACGCGCTGTTGGCCTCGCGGACTGCAGGCCAGCAGCAGCCTACAGTGTGGCTGAGGCAGAGGGAAAAGACGGCGACCACAGAAGCACAAAGAGGCGACACTTTAACACAGTCACTGAAGTCACTAACCCACCCTCCCGATACCCCAGGCCGGCTAGTGCCGATAATATACCCTCCTCTCTCTAGTCGGTGGCTGCCTACCACCTACCACATGAGAGAGAGAGAGAGAGAGAGAGAGAGAGAGAGAGAGAGAGAGAGAGAGAGAGAGAGAGAGAGAGAGAGAGAGAAGGTAAAGAGGTTCCCTCGGTCGCAGGAGATTTGGACACTTTTAAAAGATTAGAGGTCGTGTGCCGGGCTCCAGAGGGAGAGAGGGAGGGAAGAGGCGGGCTGTAGCCAGGGGGGCTCTGCTGCTCTCACTGAATCTTTATCGCCGGAAGAGAGGGAACAGAAGGCGATCTAGAGGGGAGGGAAGAAAAATAAAACCTAATCCTAAATCCCCATTGTGTGCGGGAGGAAGGCTGGCGGGCTCAAGGGGGGGAAAGCCAGGGGTGGGTGGGGGGTTACGTATGTGTTACGTGATGGTAGGCTCTGGGGAAGGCCAGGGGTGGGTGGGGGTTACGTATGTGTTACGTGACGGTAGGCTCTGGGGAAGGTCAGGGGTGGGTGGGGGTTACGTATGTGTTACGTGACGGTAGGCTCTGGGGAAGGCCAGGGGTGGTTGGGGGTTACGTATGTGTTACGTGACGGTAGGCTCTGGGGAAGGCCAGGGGTGGGTGGGGGTTACGTATGTGTTACGTGATGGTAGGCTCTGGGGAAAGCCAGGGATGGGTGGGGGTTACGTATGTGTTACGTGACGGTAGGCTCTGGGGAAGGCCAGGGGTGGTTGGGGGTTACGTATGTGTTACGTGACGGTAGGCTCTGGGGAAGGCCAGGGGTGGGTGGGGGTTACGTATGTGTTACGTGACGGTAGGCTCTGGGGAAGGCCAGGGGTGGTTGGGGGTTACGTATGTGTTACGTGACGGTAGGCTCTGGGGAAGGCCAGGGGTGGTTGGGGGTTACGTATGTGTTACGTGACGGTAGGCTCTGGGGAAGGCCAGGGGTGGTTGGGGGTTACGTATGTGTTACGTGACGGTAGGCTCTGGGGAAGGTCAGGGGTGGGTGGAGTTCCACAAGTCTTACGTGATGGTAGGGTCTGGGGAAGGCCAGGGTGGGTGGGGTTCCGTACGTGTTACGTATTCACAGGCTCTGGGGAAGGCCATGGGTGGGTGGGGTTCCAGACGCTGTGCTGGATGGCAGACCCTCAGGAGGAACACGGTAGTGTGCCAGATGGCACATATTACTACGAGCTACTGGGATTAGCTGCTTGGAAATACGGTAGTGGGTTGATGTTGCAGACTAACCTGTGGGAGCATGTTTATTCCGCTCAGTCTCTGAGTTTCACAAGTAAGAACTGTTGATAGAAAACTAAAATCTATGTGTAACTTCTAGCCTATGTATCGCATACATATATATCATCCCTGGGGATAGGGGAGAAAGAATACTTCCCACGCGTTCCATGCGTGACGTAGAAGGCGACTAAAAGGGGAGGGAGAGGGGAGCTGGAAATCCTCCCCTCATGTTTTTAATCTTCCATAAGGAACAGAGAAGGGGACCAAGTGAGGATATTCCCTCAAAGGCTCAGTCCTCCGTTCTTAACGCTACCTCGCTAACACGGGAAATGGCGAATAGTTTAAAAAGAAATTATATATATATATATATATATATATATATATATATATATATATATATATATATATATATATATATATATATATATACATACATACATACATACATACATACATACATACATACATACATACATACAGAGAGAGAGAGAGAGAGAGAGAGAGAGAGAGAGAGAGAGAGAGAGAGAGAGAGAGAGAGAGAGAGAGAGAGAGATGGATAGATAGATAGAAAATGTTGTGACCACCCTTCCCAAGCCAATCGACGCTGGAATGAAGCAGTGAGACTGATGAACTAGGAAGCGTGATTAATTATTTATCTGTGGAACAACAGTTTGTCAGGAGGGGAGGAGGGAACCTGTGGTACAGTGGGCACAGAATGGATGTGTACAGCTCGATTGCGAAGCCTCTCTGCACGACGAAACTGGGCACAGAGAAAGACAGGGGGTTCTAGATTATGATACAGAGAGAGAGAGAGAGAGAGAGAGAGAGAGAGAGAGAGAGAGAGAGAGAGAGAGAGAGAGAGAGAGAGAGTATGGTAACTGAAAAGCTGTGTGGCCGGATGTAGCGTGTTAGTTAAAAACGCTGATCTAAAGCTGATGCCTCAGCATTTTTTCTTTTTCGCCAGTAAAAAAACGATAATATTTTCTTTCTTTTTTTTTTTTTGGAAATCTTGATGGCATAACTGCTTGTTGGTACATTGTTGCTGGTCCTCCTGTTCTGAGTTAGGAGACGTGAAGTTCTCTACTCTCATCACAAAAACCTTGAGTATTTGGAGAGCAGTTGTGGCTATACTGCTGTCTCGTATCTTCACAACTGCCAGTGATATGTGAATGTTAAATACCGATGGTTAACCAGCGCGTTAGCCTGGGGTATGGTGAAGTGAACGTGAATGTTAAATACCGATGGTTAACCAGCGTGTTAGCCCTGGGGTATGGTGAAGTGAACATGAATGTTAAATGTCGATGGTTAACCAGCGTGTTAGTCCTGGGGTATGTGAAGTGAACGTGAATGTTAAATGTTGATGGTTAACCAGCGTGTTAGCCCTGGGGTATGGTGAAGTGAACATGAATGTTAAATGTCGATGGTTAACCAGCGTGTTAGTCCTGGGGTATGTGAAGTGAACGTGAATGTTAAATGTCGATGGTTAACCAGCGTGTTAGTCCTGGGGTATGGTGAAGTGAACATGAATGTTAAATGTCGATGGTTAACCAGCGCGTTAGTCCTGGGGTATGTGAAGTGAACGTGAATGTTAAATGTTGATGGTTAACCAGCGTGTTAGTCCTGGGGTATGGTGAAGTGAACATGAATGTTAAATGTTGATGGTTAACCAGCGTGTTAGCCCTGGGGTATGGTGAAGTGAACGTGAATGTTTAATGTTGATGGTTAACCAGCGTGTTAGTCCTGGGGTATGGTGAAGTGAACGTCAAGGTGGCAACTGTCCATTGAAGCCCGAGTCACTTCCTGCAGAGGTCGTCGACCTTTTACTGAAACAGATGACCGATACAGAATGTCAGCCATGATAAGTTAACAGATACTTTCATCCATAATTCCTGGTCGCCCGGAAGCCATACCAGCAGCACTACCTCAAAGGGAATTTCTACCACGTCGCTCAGCTCAGGGTCTTGCGGTGTTGCTGCCTCTGTTCCATATGATGAGCCAGAAGACGAAACGTCTAACATGCACTTCGGTGAGAATAATTTCACGGTGCAATGAAGATGTAACGTGGTATGTGACCACTCTGTTCAGGATGGCTACGATTCACGCACGAAACAATCTATATGTAGAAAACTCACACACTGGAAAACTTTTGCCGGTAAGGCGCCATCGGGGACGGAGCAGCGGCGAGAGCCAGACGAAAAAAAAAAAAAAAAAAACCAGGATGCTGGGGGGGAGAAGGAGGAGGAGGAGGAGGAGGAGGAGGAGGAGGTGGAGGAGGAGGAGGAGGAGTAGGGGGGGAATCATACTACTCTCCTCCAGGGGCCTCTTGGCTTCGTCTTGCAAGACCTCCTGTTCTTCGTCTCTCTTCAAAGTTCTCCCTTTCGCTGGTGGTTAATGCTTTGGCACAAAGACATCTTAAGGACAACACCAGATATCTTCCACGCCTGTTGCGCGCAGATTCTTACGTGGGAACTGATTAGGATTCTTACGTGAACTGAGGATACATCTTTCGTGTGCATTAACATTTGGTTGCTACATAATATTCAAGTATTACTTGTGAGCAGATGATAATATTCACATTCAGTTTCGAAACGGATAATCGATCCTGCTGATACTGACTGTATGTTGTTATTAGTGGTACAAATGTAGTCTAGCAACCCATGAGTATTCCACCTATACACAGGTGTTCTTACCACAAACACACTTACACATATTCCCGAAAAAAGACGCACCCGATCGCACATATACACCAAATACATACATCACTACATATGGCATGAATTGACGTTGGATCCGCCGGGTTTGCTCTCTGATTCAGGGACGAGGGACGTGTTCTCATTTTCCCCGCGAGAGAAAGTCCATAACTTTCGTGTTCTGGAAGAGTTTCGGACGGTCACCCCACCGTCAGCGTCTGATACAACCGCTCCCTGCCCTCCCTCCCTGGCATATGCTCCTGTGGTGTACACGAAGAGAAAAATTGTTTCCTTAAAGACGCGTCATATACGATGTTCGGAGAAGCTGCTCCCACGTCTTCCTGACACCACGGATTAGAACGCCTTATATTTCGTGGCCTAGCGCGAATTTACCTCCGTTTTCTAGTGATACATTTACGAATCTAATGATCTAATGATGGGAATAAATAAAGGCAGACAATATGAATTATGTACATGCGTATATATGTATATGTCTGTGTGTGTATATATATGTGTACATTGAGATGTATAGGTATGTATATTTGCGTGTGTGGACGTGTATGTATATACATGTCTATGGGGGTGGGTTGGGCCATTTCTTTCGTCTGTTTCCTTGCGCTACCTCGCAAACGCGGGAGACAGCGACAAAGCAAAATAAATGAAAAATAAATAAATAAATAAATAAATAAATAAATATATATATATATATATATATATATATATATATATATATATATATATATATATATATATATATATATATTCCTATGAGTGCACGGGGAAAATGAAACACGATAAGTTCCCAAGTGCACTTTCGTGTAATAATCACATCATCAGGGGAGACACAAGAGATAAATACAAAAGTCAGTTTATATACAACGAAGAGACGTAGCTAGGACGCCATTTGGTAAACATGCGATCTTTACACTCTGTTTCTTTCTCAGCCAAGTTCCTCTCCTTCCCTCAGTCTGTTCCTCTCAGCTCTGGCCTCCTGCACTCCGCCGCCGCCCGCCACCTCTTCCTTCCTCGCGTTATCATGCTCGCCCCGGCGGCCCTGCCGGAACAGGTGATAGCATCACCTGCCCCTGCCGGACCGACACATCCGCCCCTCAACATACACCAACGTCTTGCCTCCATCTGATCTGGCCTGTCTGTCTTGCCATCTTACCACTCCTTTAATACCACACTGTGCATGTGTGTAAAGTTACACACACACACATATATAATAAGTTTATGATACGCTCGTTGTCTGTCTTGGACAATCACATGTTTACCAAATGGCGTCCTAGCTACGTCTCTTCGTTGTATATCAACTGACTTACATTTCTCTCAACCTGGCGTGCCCGGAGCACGCCAGGTAGTCACAACATGAGCACCGTGTTGCTGTCATCTGCTAGGTACATGACCCCTCTAAAACGAAACTCTGGCGGCCAAATACGCAACTAACTCTTTCACGGCTTCGCGAATACGCAATGATCAAAATATGACACCAAGTCATTAGGTATACCTAAAGACGGTCGTGCTGGGTACGTGTTTGAGTAAAAGTTTTACACTAAGTGATGACCACACACAGTCTCGCACCTTGGAGGGAACGAAATTAGCACCAAGCAGTAAGGTGATCAAGGTGTTAAAAGAGACTTTTATGGGATGATAGTTTACCGAGGTATGAACCTACCAGAGACGGCACAATACTAGCAGCAGTAAGATCAAGGGCGCTGCGGGGGGGTCTGCGTCTGGAAGGGCATCTCATACCTGTCTCGAGGCAGGAGAGTAAATTCCTGGCAGTCTGATATGCAAGAATTTGTGTGATGATATTCGCCGGAGCTGGAATCGTAACTTTAACCTTTGTCAGGAATTCTGGCTATGCCCAACTTAAAAAGTTTTATTCTTTGTCTCTCGCTGGCTGGTCGCATAGTTAGTCGACGAATCCGGAGGGCGAGAGGAGAGGAAAATTTGACAAAGAATTCAAGTTTATCTGCAGAGCCTTCGGATAGAGAATACGTGGAAGCTGTCGTCAAGGATATACGAAATGAATTTTACAAAGATCGCACGGAACCAAAGGTGACCTGCAGTGAAAAATATATTTCTACTTGGGAATCTGTGGAGGGATGAATTAAGCATGGCACTTCTGGTACATCTTACGCTGATGAATTTTTCTTCCACTTGCTAGGTCTTGGTCGCTGTAGTTTGTGACTGTACACTGTGGCTCGAGCAGATCATAAGGGAAGCTTCCGTTCCATGAACTGCAAGAGCTTTTTAAGTCACTGATAATCAAAATCTCGTAGGTCACGATCAAGGGATTATTAGCATCAGTCTGTTCTATTTATTCAATGCCATACGAGTTTCAATTCGTTCTGTGATCAAGCAGAATGAATCTACAGATTACACATACTAACACACACAAACACAGACACACACACACACACACACAGACACACACACACACTCAAAGAATTCGGCCTCCTGATAACATTCACGTCGAGAAAAATCTGCTTCCAAGTGACGTGATACTGTCTCAGTCGACTCGTTGCCTCTGAGGATGTGGCAGAGAGATGGCAGGTATATGGGAGGACATACATGCGGCCGAGATTTACCAAGGGAATTCGAAGGAAAAACAAAAGAAATGCAAATAGCAACAGACCATTAGATCCTTCTGAGGCTTTTTGTGACAGAGGAAGAGAACAAGAGACATAAGAGGATCGTGTGGTAAGAGTAGAAAATAACAAACGGATGGACTGTGAGGGAAAACACCCATAAACTTTACAAGTTCACGGACATTATCCTCTTGATCATTCTCACCGTACGGTGCGCATTAACCATTACGCCAAACATTGATTTCGTGGAGGTGTGGCCGGTCTGACGGGGCAAAAAAAGGGGGTGGTGGTGACCTCTCCTCCCGTGGAGAGAGAACGCGTAGATGATGAACTTATCACTGGCTGAGTAACGACTTCCGTGGAGGCGTTCATTAGTTTCCGTGAGGCGTTTGGTGTGTCATCGTTCGGGCGGGGTGCGTCTCCACACCCAACACACACACACACAGGAGCAGCTGAGGCGCCATATATCTCGCCGCGGAAGGTAAACCGACCACGAGGACAGACTGATGAATGTTCCCCCGAGACAGGGCGGGACGGCAGCAGCGCCCCCACCGCTACAGCCCAGCTCCTGTGTCAGCAGGAAGTCCGCCTCTGCGAGCCCAGTGAGCAGCTGTCTTCTCTGCCCGAGCAAGGTGCTGCAAGGAGCCGCAAGGAGCTTGTTTTATAGCCGTTGCAGTCGTCGCCGCGCCCATATCATGCGTCTCCAGTGTTCTGGGTCCACACAGCAAGGCGACGCAAGCTGCCAAAAATCCCCTCCCATGAGTCTTTGGTTACTTCCCTCCCACCTTCAACCATCGGGGACTGAGGAGAGTCTTCTGCTACATCTTTCGGAGAGTTTTACCCGTTTTCTTTATCATATTCCTGATGCTGTCACCTTGTGACTCAACTGTTCACACTAATAACACGGGAGTTACCTGAGAAAAAAAAACAACAGCTGGCTCTTCACGGGAGTCGATAAGAACATTATAATGAAAGAACGGCAGGTCAATAGAGATATATCAAAATGAACTTACAGAGAGAGAACATGGAGCTTAACTGTGTGTGTGTGGCAGGGTGCTGTGTGTGAGGCTACGGTGTAAATGTGGTGAAGGTCAGAACTATCATCACCGGGAGAAATGAGGTCAGACGGAAAGACGTCATCTCTCAGTACTAAGAACCGCTTTACCTCATGTTTTCTCTCCTGCCATCTACCGGTCTTCAAGGAGGCAGGTCTACCATCGCTTGAGGGACAGCTGAGTTTTCTTATGTTCTCATGTTTCTCCCCTTCACTCCCAACTTTGCTATGTGCACCTGTGCCAGAGCAATACGGTATGTTGCTAGATACACACACACACACACACACACACATATATATATATATATATATATATATATATATATATATATATATATATATATATATATATATATATATAACACTGAGAAATCATCGACATCAGACCTTCCTGCCTCTCCCCCGCAAAAAAGATCCCACCTTATCCTGCTCCGGCGGGGTTCCTGTACCAGCCACCAACTTTACTTTTCTTATCAACCTTTCCAGAAGCCGTGTCTGAACCAGGTAGAATCACGTTGAGATGAATTATAACACAATATGATACAGCAATACTCATACCGTTTAATGATCTCTTCTGGACACTGTGTCAGGCGTACCCAACAACATCTACTTTATCGGTGTTCTTATCGTGTGATTCGTCATATGCGGTTTCCACTGTACTATGACAAATGGTGTTAGTACAATTAGGTTGACACATATCGCGATCCAACCTGAACATTTAACCGTGTGTACTGTAGTGTAGATAAGTCATATTACGATCGAAGAGGAGGAGGAACCTTGCAACATCCGACCTCGTGGGCGTAACCTCAAGTTTATGGCGCGGGTCGACTTTCCTTGACGTATCCGCGTCGTATGTTAGTGGGTGGTGTTAAGCCACTGGTAGCCCTCCTTTGGACCGCCAGCTTCATCAGGGGAACAAGACAGGTGGCGTTAGCTCACCATGAACGCTATACTGGTAGTCAGGATATTCCACAGGTCATGCACCTAAAATCTTACTCACACCACCACCACACACGTCACCGGTCTAACTTGGGGCAATGGCACAGGTTTCCCCTATGACCTGCGAAGTCTCGCAGGTCAACCGCTCGGTCCGGATCCCTCCTGACGCTGCCCTCTTGGAGGTGATACACAACGCAGGACCACTACTGGATCAAAGTCCATCTCACACGTATTCTTCAAGCAGCAAGACGGAACACACGACACTTTCTTGATGTAACCCGCTGCACGGGACGTACGCTTGACCTCGAGCATCACAGAAATAACAAATGATTCATTCGCAAGGCTGAAGTAATAGGACATAATCCTGGAAAAAAACAAAACAAGAAAGAGAATCAAGACAGCATAAACGATGCGAGATCGAGCGGCGGACGGAGCAAGGCTTAAGGCTAGGCGTTCATCCTGGAGCATCCAGGTCCGGCACGGGGCTAAAACTCGCTAGCAGCCTCTAATACGACAATCCTGGGAATCACAGCCTGCGAGGAGCCCCACAACGTAAACTTCGAGCCAGATTACCCCACGTAAGAGGGCTTCTTCTTCAGGCAGTCTCGTTAAACCCCAACTTACGGCTCCCGATTCTTCGTTTGTGTTGGCAGGGGAGAGCGGCAGCTGGGGGAAGGTGTTGGCAGTAATCTGAGTGTGGGCCTTAACACCACTCAAACTCTCTCTCTCTCTCTCTCTCTCTCTCTCTCTCTCTCTCTCTCTCTCTCTCTCTCTCTCTCTCTCTCTCTCTCTCTCACATACACACACGCACAAGAACCTCCTGATGGAGTGATTACAGTCGTCAGCATCGCTCGCCCTAACTACTACTACTACTACTACCACACCACACCTCCTCCTCCTCCTCCCCTCTAGCATTTCCTTTCGCAGTTACGGTCGGTAAAATCTCTGAGGCAACAAATTCCCGCTGGTAAAGCTTGACCAACAAGGAAAATGCAAACAACCAGAGCAGCGATTATCTCTTCATGGTTATCCTTGTGATCCTTCGCCGCTGTGCTCCAGTATCTTGTCATACTTCCCCGTACGAAAATTCACACTTATTTCCTCATAAAAAGATATACTCTTCTTCGTGGATTCTAGCCATCAGTTTACTTCCACTGTTTCATGGCAATTCTTATGGTAATCCCACCCAGCAGGACACGAGGAGGGAAAAGGTTTTCATGCAGCGCGACTCTCTCTTATCTACAAAGCCTACGGTACGTTCTTTCTCCTACAGCGCCTCAGCCTTAGTGACATGAAAAAAGTCCACTTGCTTAAAGAAGGAGGAGGAAATGTTAGGGCGCAGGAGTAACGGATACAATCCTCTTCACTCTAAGTTCACTCAGTCACTGATGGATAAAACTTCCATCATTTCGTAATAATCTCTTCGCTCTAACTAGTATATTCACTCTAAGTCAACCTATTTTTTTTTCCCTCGATGTTAACGTTTCCACTCGGAGGTGATCTTCCCGCCCAAGCCTGAATATGTGCACTGCATCTTGCGGCTTTGTCTTCAGCCTGAGATGGTATGATGCTCAGCCGTCACCGTTAAGCGATTGTACACGCACCTTATACACTCTGATCCTATATGAAACGTCGTCGGAACGCACTACATCCAATAAATGAATGTAGCAGATTAACATTTACATTTACACCAAATGTATGCTTAGGTTTACCATGAAAATATAAAAAAGGTATGAATTCATATCTGAAAAGTAACAATTTTTTCTCCAACAGATCAGAGATCAGTGAAGAACGAGCAAAATATGGCATAAGTTAGGCGTCCAACACCATTTTGTCAAAAATGATTGATTCCCAGTTTCATAAAAAAAAAAATACGTTAACAGAATCTAAAACGAATTGCGACAGAGGGTGAATGGGAATATATACATATTATCCCTGGGGATAGGGACGAAAGAATACTTCGCACGTATTCCCTGCGTGTCGTAAAAGGCAACTAAAAGGGGAGGGAGCGGGGGGCTGGAAATCCTCCCCTCCCGTTTTTGATTTTCCAAAATAATGTAACAGAGAAGAGAGCCAAGTGAGGAATTCCTCTGAGGCTCACTCCTCTGTTCTTAACGCTACCTCGCTGACGCGGAATAAGGCGAATGTGTATGAAAAAAAAGAATACACACACACACACACACATATATATATATATATATATATATATATATATATATATATATATATATATATATATATATATATATATATATATATATAAATAAATATATATATATATATATATATATATATATATATATATATATATATATATATATATATATATATATTGCGTCTCAAATTTCCTTGAAGGATAAGCATTACTTCCTTCACTTCCCGAGCCAGCCCCCTCACCTCTACGCTGTCATCTCCCCTCCACTCACTCGTTCACCAGCGCCCGCCTGCCAGCCGCCGTTGTCTCGCCCGAGGTTTTTATTGAGGTTTAACGAGTGAGTTTATGGTGGTAATTCCTGCTGGCACTGTGTTGTGCTCTGGCATAAACGTCATCTCTCGGGTTCTTCTTATCTTTGTTATCTTCTTCTGAAGGTTCATATTTTTCTCCATTCTGTATCTCATTTCTAAAGGAAAATACTTTTTTAACACTTTTCCCTTTAAAGCCTACATTTTGAAGTATTATTTCTCGTAGAATACTTTTTCTGGAATATTTTTTCCTTGGCACCTACTTTTCAAAATATATTTTTGTTCTTGGTACCTACTTGGCCCAATACATTTTTTCCTTGGGACCTACTTTTTTAAACATTTTTTTCCTCTGAAATATATCTTGTCCTCAAACTTTCCGTCTAATTCTTGATTTCTTTCTTCCCCTTCTCTTGACAACTGCGTTCTGGCAGCTTACTTTCTTCCGTCGTTACTATCTCACATTTGAACCATATTTCTTTCCCCTCATTACTGATCTTTTCCGGAGAACCAAATTTTTCCTTGGCGCACGAGGACCAAGACCTTCCTCATGGCTGGTCGGAGACGCTGTCCACGAGACTCAACCCAAGTCAACGTGACGCCAAGATGAGACACACTGACGGAAGGCCTCAACACGAATGTCGTCCAAGACGGAAATATGCGACAGGAATATCTGTCTGTGAGAGGAAGGTTGTGGGAGTTGATCTCGTCCCTTTTAGCGTGTCTCGCTAAAGTCCCTTATTAAGATAGAACGGTAAAGCATATAAACTGTCTGCTGGCAAATATTCTAACAATATTCAGGTCAACGGGTAAAGAGGGAGGTACTGAGCAAGCTGCTCGCATTCTACATTATGAAGACACTAGAATATGGCTGGTCATCGTGCTTTTTTAAAAAGCCCAAAGAATTACGTAACTGAGAAGGTCTAAAGGAGAACATCAGGAATGATACTAGGTTACGAGAAATGATTTACAGGGAAGGTTACTGGCCTTAAATCTGTCCACAATGAAAGAAAGAAGAGTGAAGGGTGACAACTTTTTTTTTGAAGGTTTGATAAATGTCAAAAGTGAAAAGCTCTTCGCGAGGTGCAAGGATAGAAGAGTCAGCGGTCTTAACATGAAATCAAGCAAGAAACTTAGAAGATGTAAAAAAGTACTTATATAGCATAAGGGAAGTGGACAAAAGACAAACTGATGATGAAAATGTGAATGTGGACATCATATAAAGTTGAAAAAGTTGTATTTAAGAATAGAGAGTTCAAGAGAAGGGGTCCCGCGACTGTAAAATTCTTTCCTCATACAGTATATATAATCACACACACACACACACACACACACACAAAGTACGCCTTGAGTATAAGAGTACCCAGTCCAACACATCAGTAAAACCTTTACCTTACATATGTAAACTCTGTAGCTTCCTCCGTCTGTTCTTCAACTTTATCTTCAGCCTCTGCTCTCTCTCTCTCTCTCTCTCTCTCTCTCTCTCTCTCTCTCTCTCTCTCTCTCTCTCTCCGTCCTAACCTCCCACCATGAGAAAGTAAATCGTTATCAATGTTCTCACAGCACGTTCATGTCTCTCGAGGATGCCTTCGAACCACCCGCCGTCGTCAGGGAAAATGATAGAAAAGGTCGGTAGATGCAACTGGTGAGGGACCCAGCAAGCAGGTCGGGGGAGGAGGCTCTCCAGCGGGCGGGCGGAGGGGGACAACACCCCGCGTCTTTCATTAAAGTTTGGGTCTTTCAACATTTAATTCTTGTAAACTTGACGCACGGTGCAGTGCAACTCTCTCCCCGGCTTGTTTTCCTTCGATTCTTCAAACTGCTGATCCTTTCTCGATTCTTTATCTCTTTTGTCTTCTTGGTTTTCAAGTACTTTATCAAGAAGTAGTGAATTAATGATAAAGAACAGTCCTGGATACCAATAAGGCATTTTTCTGTCTCAGAGCACGTATTGACGCGGGTCGATATTCCTGCTTTATATATTTCGAATCCTGTTATTTTTTCCTTCATTTTTTTCTCTGGTCTTCCTCATGTCTCACTTGATATGCTTCTTTTTTTCTCCCAGTTTTTACTGCCATCCAAGCTAAACATTTTGTTTTACTGAGTGTCTCCTCCAGTTTGATAACTACCACACCTCAAACTCTTTTCTCAACTAACTCAAGATATACTCGATGCTTTGGATTCGTTTCACACAATGGCGGAAGCTCCATTTTACCTTGTAACCAGCCAGCAATTATGATTTTTGTTTTGTGTGTGTCTCCAGAGGTTTACTATATTGGATATCATACGGGGTACCTACCATCCTCATACCACAAGGTTTACCAACTTTCCCCATATCATAAGGGTAACCTACATTCCTCTTATCATAAGGGGTACCTATCCTCCTCATACTATAAGGGGTACCTATCTTCCTCATACTATAAGGGGTATCTATCGTCCTTATACCATGAGGGGATACCTATCCTTCTTATACCATAAGGGGTACCTATCCTCCTCATACTATAAGGGGTACCTATCCTCCTCATACTATAAGGGGTACCTATCCTCCTCATACTATAAGGGGTACCTATCCTCCTCATACTATAAGGGGTACCTATCCTCCTCATACTATAAGGGGTACCTATCCTCCTCATACTATAAGGGGTACCTATCCTCCTCATACTATAAGGGGTACCTATCCTCCTCATACTATAAGGGGTACCTATCCTCCTCATACTATAAGGGGTACCTATCCTCCTCATACTATAAGGGGTACCTATCCTCCTCATACTATAAGGGGTACCTATCCTCCTCATACTATAAGGGGTACCTATCCTCCTCATACTATAAGGGGTACCTATCCTCCTCATACTATAAGGGGTACCTATCCTCCTCATACTATAAGGGGTACCTATCCTCCTCATACTATAAGGGGTACCTATCCTCCTCATACTATAAGGGGTACCTATCCTCCTCATACTATAAGGGGTACCTATCCTCCTCATACTATAAGGGGTACCTATCCTCCTCATACTATAAGGGGTACCTATCCTCCTCATACTATAAGGGGTACCTATCCTCCTCATACTATAAGGGGTACCTATCCTCCTCATACTATAAGGGGTACCTATCCTCCTCATACTATAAGGGGTACCTATCCTCCTCATACTATAAGGGGTACCTATCCTCCTCATACTATAAGGGGTACCTATCCTCCTCATACTATAAGGGGTACCTATCCTCCTCATACTATAAGGGGTACCTATCCTCCTCATACTATAAGGGGTACCTATCCTCCTCATACTATAAGGGGTACCTATCCTCCTCATACTATAAGGGGTACCTATCCTCCTCATACTATAAGGGGTACCTATCCTCCTCATACTATAAGGGGTACCTATCCTCCTCATACTATAAGGGGTACCTATCCTCCTCATACTATAAGGGGTACCTATCCTCCTCATACTATAAGGGGTACCTATCCTCCTCATACTATAAGGGGTACCTATCCTCCTCATACTATAAGGGGTACCTATCCTCCTCATACTATAAGGGGTACCTATCCTCCTCATACTATAAGGGGTACCTATCCTCCTCATACTATAAGGGGTACCTATCCTCCTCATACTATAAGGGGTACCTATCCTCCTCATACTATAAGGGGTACCTATCCTCCTCATACTATAAGGGGTACCTATCCTCCTCATACTATAAGGGGTACCTATCCTCCTCATACTATAAGGGGTACCTATCCTCCTCATACTATAAGGGGTACCTATCCTCCTCATACTATAAGGGGTACCTATCCTCCTCATACTATAAGGGGTACCTATCCTCCTCATACTATAAGGGGTACCTATCCTCCTCATACTATAAGGGGTACCTATCCTCCTCATACTATAAGGGGTACCTATCCTCCTCATACTATAAGGGGTACCTATCCTCCTCATACTATAAGGGGTACCTATCCTCCTCATACTATAAGGGGTACCTATCCTCCTCATACTATAAGGGGTACCTATCCTCCTCATACTATAAGGGGTACCTATCCTCCTCATACTATAAGGGGTACCTATCCTCCTCATACTATAAGGGGTACCTATCCTCCTCATACTATAAGGGGTACCTATCCTCCTCATACTATAAGGGGTACCTATCCTCCTCATACTATAAGGGGTACCTATCCTCCTCATACTATAAGGGGTACCTATCCTCCTCATACTATAAGGGGTACCTATCCTCCTCATACTATAAGGGGTACCTATCCTCCTCATACTATAAGGGGTACCTATCCTCCTCATACTATAAGGGGTACCTATCCTCCTCATACTATAAGGGGTACCTATCCTCCTCATACTATAAGGGGTACCTATCCTCCTCATACTATAAGGGGTACCTATCCTCCTCATACTATAAGGGGTACCTATCCTCCTCATACTATAAGGGGTACCTATCCTCCTCATACTATAAGGGGTACCTATCCTCCTCATACTATAAGGGGTACCTATCCTCCTCATACTATAAGGGGTACCTATCCTCCTCATACTATAAGGGGTACCTATCCTCCTCATACTATAAGGGGTACCTATCCTCCTCATACTATAAGGGGTACCTATCCTCCTCATACTATAAGGGGTACCTATCCTCCTCATACTATAAGGGGTACCTATCCTCCTCATACTATAAGGGGTACCTATCCTCCTCATACTATAAGGGGTACCTATCCTCCTCATACTATAAGGGGTACCTATCCTCCTCATACTATAAGGGGTACCTATCCTCCTCATACTATAAGGGGTACCTATCCTCCTCATACTATAAGGGGTACCTATCCTCCTCATACTATAAGGGGTACCTATCCTCCTCATACTATAAGGGGTACCTATCCTCCTCATACTATAAGGGGTACCTATCCTCCTCATACTATAAGGGGTACCTATCCTCCTCATACTATAAGGGGTACCTATCCTCCTCATACTATAAGGGGTACCTATCCTCCTCATACTATAAGGGGTACCTATCCTCCTCATACTATAAGGGGTACCTATCCTCCTCATACTATAAGGGGTACCTATCCTCCTCATACTATAAGGGGTACCTATCCTCCTCATACTATAAGGGGTACCTATCCTCCTCATACTATAAGGGGTACCTATCCTCCTCATACTATAAGGGGTACCTATCCTCCTCATACTATAAGGGGTACCTATCCTCCTCATACTATAAGGGGTACCTATCCTCCTCATACTATAAGGGGTACCTATCCTCCTCATACTATAAGGGGTACCTATCCTCCTCATACTATAAGGGGTACCTATCCTCCTCATACTATAAGGGGTACCTATCCTCCTCATACTATAAGGGGTACCTATCCTCCTCATACTATAAGGGGTACCTATCCTCCTCATACTATAAGGGGTACCTATCCTCCTCATACTATAAGGGGTACCTATCCTCCTCATACTATAAGGGGTACCTATCCTCCTCATACTATAAGGGGTACCTATCCTCCTCATACTATAAGGGGTACCTATCCTCCTCATACTATAAGGGGTACCTATCCTCCTCATACTATAAGGGGTACCTATCCTCCTCATACTATAAGGGGTACCTATCCTCCTCATACTATAAGGGGTACCTATCCTCCTCATACTATAAGGGGTACCTATCCTCCTCATACTATAAGGGGTACCTATCCTCCTCATACTATAAGGGGTACCTATCCTCCTCATACTATAAGGGGTACCTATCCTCCTCATACTATAAGGGGTACCTATCCTCCTCATACTATAAGGGGTACCTATCCTCCTCATACTATAAGGGGTACCTATCCTCCTCATACTATAAGGGGTACCTATCCTCCTCATACTATAAGGGGTACCTATCCTCCTCATACTATAAGGGGTACCTATCCTCCTCATACTATAAGGGGTACCTATCCTCCTCATACTATAAGGGGTACCTATCCTCCTCATACTATAAGGGGTACCTATCCTCCTCATACTATAAGGGGTACCTATCCTCCTCATACTATAAGGGGTACCTATCCTCCTCATACTATAAGGGGTACCTATCCTCCTCATACTATAAGGGGTACCTATCCTCCTCATACTATAAGGGGTACCTATCCTCCTCATACTATAAGGGGTACCTATCCTCCTCATACTATAAGGGGTACCTATCCTCCTCATACTATAAGGGGTACCTATCCTCCTCATACTATAAGGGGTACCTATCCTCCTCATACTATAAGGGGTACCTATCCTCCTCATACTATAAGGGGTACCTATCCTCCTCATACTATAAGGGGTACCTATCCTCCTCATACTATAAGGGGTACCTATCCTCCTCATACTATAAGGGGTACCTATCCTCCTCATACTATAAGGGGTACCTATCCTCCTCATACTATAAGGGGTACCTATCCTCCTCATACTATAAGGGGTACCTATCCTCCTCATACTATAAGGGGTACCTATCCTCCTCATACTATAAGGGGTACCTATCCTCCTCATACTATAAGGGGTACCTATCCTCCTCATACTATAAGGGGTACCTATCCTCCTCATACTATAAGGGGTACCTATCCTCCTCATACTATAAGGGGTACCTATCCTCCTCATACTATAAGGGGTACCTATCCTCCTCATACTATAAGGGGTACCTATCCTCCTCATACTATAAGGGGTACCTATCCTCCTCATACTATAAGGGGTACCTATCCTCCTCATACTATAAGGGGTACCTATCCTCCTCATACTATAAGGGGTACCTATCCTCCTCATACTATAAGGGGTACCTATCCTCCTCATACTATAAGGGGTACCTATCCTCCTCATACTATAAGGGGTACCTATCCTCCTCATACTATAAGGGGTACCTATCCTCCTCATACTATAAGGGGTACCTATCCTCCTCATACTATAAGGGGTACCTATCCTCCTCATACTATAAGGGGTACCTATCCTCCTCATACTATAAGGGGTACCTATCCTCCTCATACTATAAGGGGTACCTATCCTCCTCATACTATAAGGGGTACCTATCCTCCTCATACTATAAGGGGTACCTATCCTCCTCATACTATAAGGGGTACCTATCCTCCTCATACTATAAGGGGTACCTATCCTCCTCATACTATAAGGGGTACCTATCCTCCTCATACTATAAGGGGTACCTATCCTCCTCATACTATAAGGGGTACCTATCCTCCTCATACTATAAGGGGTACCTATCCTCCTCATACTATAAGGGGTACCTATCCTCCTCATACTATAAGGGGTACCTATCCTCCTCATACTATAAGGGGTACCTATCCTCCTCATACTATAAGGGGTACCTATCCTCCTCATACTATAAGGGGTACCTATCCTCCTCATACTATAAGGGGTACCTATCCTCCTCATACTATAAGGGGTACCTATCCTCCTCATACTATAAGGGGTACCTATCCTCCTCATACTATAAGGGGTACCTATCCTCCTCATACTATAAGGGGTACCTATCCTCCTCATACTATAAGGGGTACCTATCCTCCTCATACTATAAGGGGTACCTATCCTCCTCATACTATAAGGGGTACCTATCCTCCTCATACTATAAGGGGTACCTATCCTCCTCATACTATAAGGGGTACCTATCCTCCTCATACTATAAGGGGTACCTATCCTCCTCATACTATAAGGGGTACCTATCCTCCTCATACTATAAGGGGTACCTATCCTCCTCATACTATAAGGGGTACCTATCCTCCTCATACTATAAGGGGTACCTATCCTCCTCATACTATAAGGGGTACCTATCCTCCTCATACTATAAGGGGTACCTATCCTCCTCATACTATAAGGGGTACCTATCCTCCTCATACTATAAGGGGTACCTATCCTCCTCATACTATAAGGGGTACCTATCCTCCTCATACTATAAGGGGTACCTATCCTCCTCATACTATAAGGGGTACCTATCCTCCTCATACTATAAGGGGTACCTATCCTCCTCATACTATAAGGGGTACCTATCCTCCTCATACTATAAGGGGTACCTATCCTCCTCATACTATAAGGGGTACCTATCCTCCTCATACTATAAGGGGTACCTATCCTCCTCATACTATAAGGGGTACCTATCCTCCTCATACTATAAGGGGTACCTATCCTCCTCATACTATAAGGGGTACCTATCCTCCTCATACTATAAGGGGTACCTATCCTCCTCATACTATAAGGGGTACCTATCCTCCTCATACTATAAGGGGTACCTATCCTCCTCATACTATAAGGGGTACCTATCCTCCTCATACTATAAGGGGTACCTATCCTCCTCATACTATAAGGGGTACCTATCCTCCTCATACTATAAGGGGTACCTATCCTCCTCATACTATAAGGGGTACCTATCCTCCTCATACTATAAGGGGTACCTATCCTCCTCATACTATAAGGGGTACCTATCCTCCTCATACTATAAGGGGTACCTATCCTCCTCATACTATAAGGGGTACCTATCCTCCTCATACTATAAGGGGTACCTATCCTCCTCATACTATAAGGGGTACCTATCCTCCTCATACTATAAGGGGTACCTATCCTCCTCATACTATAAGGGGTACCTATCCTCCTCATACTATAAGGGGTACCTATCCTCCTCATACTATAAGGGGTACCTATCCTCCTCATACTATAAGGGGTACCTATCCTCCTCATACTATAAGGGGTACCTATCCTCCTCATACTATAAGGGGTACCTATCCTCCTCATACTATAAGGGGTACCTATCCTCCTCATACTATAAGGGGTACCTATCCTCCTCATACTATAAGGGGTACCTATCCTCCTCATACTATAAGGGGTACCTATCCTCCTCATACTATAAGGGGTACCTATCCTCCTCATACTATAAGGGGTACCTATCCTCCTCATACTATAAGGGGTACCTATCCTCCTCATACTATAAGGGGTACCTATCCTCCTCATACTATAAGGGGTACCTATCCTCCTCATACTATAAGGGGTACCTATCCTCCTCATACTATAAGGGGTACCTATCCTCCTCATACTATAAGGGGTACCTATCCTCCTCATACTATAAGGGGTACCTATCCTCCTCATACTATAAGGGGTACCTATCCTCCTCATACTATAAGGGGTACCTATCCTCCTCATACTATAAGGGGTACCTATCCTCCTCATACTATAAGGGGTACCTATCCTCCTCATACTATAAGGGGTACCTATCCTCCTCATACTATAAGGGGTACCTATCCTCCTCATACTATAAGGGGTACCTATCCTCCTCATACTATAAGGGGTACCTATCCTCCTCATACTATAAGGGGTACCTATCCTCCTCATACTATAAGGGGTACCTATCCTCCTCATACTATAAGGGGTACCTATCCTCCTCATACTATAAGGGGTACCTATCCTCCTCATACTATAAGGGGTACCTATCCTCCTCATACTATAAGGGGTACCTATCCTCCTCATACTATAAGGGGTACCTATCCTCCTCATACTATAAGGGGTACCTATCCTCCTCATACTATAAGGGGTACCTATCCTCCTCATACTATAAGGGGTACCTATCCTCCTCATACTATAAGGGGTACCTATCCTCCTCATACTATAAGGGGTACCTATCCTCCTCATACTATAAGGGGTACCTATCCTCCTCATACTATAAGGGGTACCTATCCTCCTCATACTATAAGGGGTACCTATCCTCCTCATACTATAAGGGGTACCTATCCTCCTCATACTATAAGGGGTACCTATCCTCCTCATACTATAAGGGGTACCTATCCTCCTCATACTATAAGGGGTACCTATCCTCCTCATACTATAAGGGGTACCTATCCTCCTCATACTATAAGGGGTACCTATCCTCCTCATACTATAAGGGGTACCTATCCTCCTCATACTATAAGGGGTACCTATCCTCCTCATACTATAAGGGGTACCTATCCTCCTCATACTATAAGGGGTACCTATCCTCCTCATACTATAAGGGGTACCTATCCTCCTCATACTATAAGGGGTACCTATCCTCCTCATACTATAAGGGGTACCTATCCTCCTCATACTATAAGGGGTACCTATCCTCCTCAACGTCCCACTGTCCAGCAACGTCCCACTGTCCAGCAACGTCCCAATGTCCAGCAACGTCCCAATGTCCAGCAACGTCCCAATGTAGTCCCAGCTTGATGCAAACACGAAAAAACGGGAACAGTAAAGTGTAATTGATATCAGTGGACAGATTGAGACGCGGATACATAAGACAGACAGACAGACACGCATATCATACAAAGTCATATCACCTTACGTATACACTTACTATATATACAGGAACTAACATGGTAATATTTGGAAGGTGTAAGGGAGAGATGGCATCCCATACTATATACTTTTCCACAAGAGAGTCATGTAGGGTTTTAGATACCTCATCATGAAACAAAAGAGTTCCCAGACTCACTTGTGAACCTACTGCTGGAGCAAAGACCGTCTCAGTTAATACACCTGGTACTTCCTCCATTCCTTAGGCAGCGAGGACACATGGGTCCAGTTTTGTGCCCTGAATGTTCACTTTTACCACAGACTCTCAAATGTACGAGGAAAATGACAGAGAAAATCAAATGCTTTTCATATCTCTTTTCTGTATATGATCACTGCAGGAGAAATATGGTCTGGGATGATATGGATATCTTCATGTTTATCTCTTTAAAGCAGCAAACACGTGACGCTTTTGAGATAAGGGAACCTATCATTCACACCCGAGTGGCTCTCTGAGCATTTATGAGAACGTCACATCACACTGTGAAGGAAATAATGCTGGCAAGAAAAGAATAATAATAAAATAAGATTTCTCGAAAAATGGAGTGTCCAGTGCTTGAGAATATTAGGTTCCGCTGTCAGAAGACTGAAGGCGAATATATCAGGGCGAGGAAACACAAGGAAGGTCTGGCAGGGAAGGTCATCTGACTCTCTGCCACACACACACACACACACACACACACACACACACACACACACACTGTGTACACACAAACACATGCAAAGACACGTACACAAAACACACCAAGTCTCAGGAAAAAAAAAAATAAAATAGAGAGAGTTCAGATGAATGTGACAGTAACCCGTAGGTGTGTTACTCTATATTCTCGGTTAGTTGGCACATCTGGTAACAGATGGGGACAGGCAAATTCTTGGCGTCCATAAAACTTCACACACGGGACGTATGAATACACTCGGGTGTTCTGGAGTTTCATTTTCTTATTTTTTTCCTTTCTTATCTCGGACTATAAAAATACACTGAAGAAAACTTTGATTAGGATCGCCTCTATGTAGGGTTTCATCGACACAGGACTTGGACCGAAACGAGCAACTTCAAAATCCATGAAACTAAACATCTACAGAAGTAATGACATTGTCAGTTGCTACTGCACCTTCAGGTGTGTCATGTATACCATACAAGTAGTATTCTCCTCGCACGTACGCGTGTGGTTATAATGGGGGGGGGGGGGGTCTATTTTCAACATCCGATGTCTTT
>NC_092235.1:56145307-56235307 GCF_036320965.1 Panulirus ornatus | reverse complement strand
AGTGAGAAACTGGAGATGGTTTGGAGGAATGTGAGAAGGAAGGAAGCTGACAGTAAATGTGAATAACAGCAAGGTTATTAGGTTCAGCAGGGTAGAGGGACAAGTTAACAAGGGTGTGAGTTTGAACACAGAAAATTAAGAGGAAGTGATTTTTCTTCGAGATACATGGGAGTGAGTATGGTGCCAAATCGATCCATGGAAGCCGAAAAGAGTCACAGAGTGGGTGAGGAGGTGAAGGTTCTGGGGGCACTGAAAAATGTGTGGAAAAAGGTAATTATCTGGGAGAGCGAAAAAGAGTATGGTTGAAGTTATGGTAGTTCCAACAATTTTAAATGGCTGCAAGGCATAGGTTATGGATGACAGTGTTGAGGAGGAGGGTGGATGTATTAAAAACCAAATGCATGAGGACAATAAGTGATATGAGGTGGTTTAACTGAGTTTGTAATAAGAGGTAAGAGAAAGGTGTGGTAATAAAGTGAGTGGTTGAGAGAACTGAAGAGGGTGTGCTGAAATGGTATGGATATATGGAGAGAATGAGTGGGAAAAGGTTGACAAAGAGGATATGCGTATCAGAGGTAGGGAGAACAAGGGAAGACCAAGGGTTTTGGAAGGATGGAGTGAAAAAGATTGTGAGTGATCAGGACCCGAACATATAGAAGGGGTGAATGGGTTGCACGGGAGAGAGCGAATTGGGACGATGTGGTTTACAGGGGTCGACGTGCTGTCCATGGACTGAACCAGGGTATGTGAAGCGTCCGGGTTAAACTATGGAAAGACCTATGGGGCCTGTTTGTGAATAGGAGCTGTCGTTTCGGTGTAATGCAAATGACTGTCAGAGAATGGAAGTGAGCGAATGTGGACAATTCTTCGTCTGTTCATGGCGCTATTTCGCTAACGCGAGAAACGGCGATCAAGTGTGAATATATCTATTTAGACCTATCTATCCATCTATCTAGATATACATTTCTCCTTTTATTTGTATAGTTTTGACAATGGCTTCAGAAAGACATCTCAAAATCTATCATACCAGAGCAGCATGGCAAAGTGTATTCATGACTTATTCAAAACCATTTTGTTGGGCGAACATTATAAAGGGTTACTCTGAATTCGTGAATTATACATTTTATGAATAATAGACATATGATTATCACAAATTGCAAATATATCATTAATGAGATTCCCATTCAAAATACATGATGGAATCGCTCGGGAGCCTGTTTTTTTTTTTCCCTAGTAAAATGAATACAGGCTAATCTGATAGATCGCTGATGCGCATATTAATCAGGTGATTAGCAAATAACTTCCTTGTCTAAGTGGATTTTCGATGATGTTTAGATATATGATTAAGACTATTATTCCCAGCAGAGTGAAGGAGAGGGAAGCCAGCGAGAAATAGTCGTATCTAACTGCCCTTGAACAATTTCAAAATATATATATATATATATATATATATATATATATATATATATATATATATATATATATATATATTTACACTTTTTTTCTCCCAAGCACGTTCGCTATATTTCCCGCTTCACCGAGGTCAAGAACTGAAAACTGAGCTTGAGAGGATGTATCCTCCTTTTGGTCCCTTCCTCTCTTCCTTCTTTCTGGATATGGATACAGGTGGGGAGCAATGCCAACACCCCGTTACCGCCCCTTTTAGTCGCCTATTACGAAGTTATAACATCCCAAAGAACCAACAGTTCTATGTATCTCTTGAAGGTCTGACGCTGCACTCAACGCTGATGCACGGGGAGGTGGTGGACTCTTTCGGCTACCTCCTCTTTCTATCTTCAGCGGCGATGATAAACAAGCCTCGCCGAAGAGGACATCCCGCTTTCCGGTGTGACCACTCGAAGGTCGGAGTCCGGTAGCACCTACGGGAGAGAGAGAGAGAGAGAGAGAGAGAGAGAGAGAGAGAGAGAGAGAGAGAGAGAGAATGAAGTAAGTCGAGAGGAGAGGAAGAAAGGAAGGAACCTTCCAGCTGGGTATTATTTATAATCCTGCGGCCCAACTATACATCATGGGGCAACACAGGGCCGGAAATGTGCTGCACGAGACTCGCCACATATCGTAACCCTACCTCGTAAATCTTACACTGGCCATAAATCTATCCTAAACACGTTTTGTGGCTTTGGTGGTCTGTGACGTGTATGTCGACTGTGGCCATATCAACGCAGCAGCAGCAGAAATGGTCTGCTATGTGTATGTGCTTGCGAGCGACGGTCGATCTAATATACCGTGGAATCCGATGACGTAGCGAATGGATCAGAATTCTATAATGTTGACATCATGTTATCTAATAGTTTGTCCACTTTCTTGTTATCTTCAGGAACCGTTTTCATTTCCCCTTCTAGCGCTGCTATTGACGTCTATTCAACATTTTCTAACCCCCCCCTTAAATCCTTGTGCATAGCGGTACGACCCTGGAGCATAATGGCACGCCCCATGAGCACGACGTAACGACCCTTTGGTACTACGGCTTCGTCTCCGACCTGGCATTTATACCCAACGGTTGCACAATTATACTCAAAAGTTCATCAACATTACGTTCGGGAGGTCTAAGAACAATCAATATTCCGCGCAACACATAAATCATTCCTTTCAGCACAAAATGCGCTCGCTAAAACTGCTGACTTCATCAGAAATCCTTAAAAATTGATGAATCTATTCACCTTAGTCGTATACAGTACGTGACAGTACACACTAAAGGCGGATAACAGTGAGCCCGCTGCCCTCCCCCCACGTCTAATTCATCGTTCTATATAACTTACGTCTCTCTACTGCTGCTTCTAATTCAACTGGAACGGGAAGATGGTTCTCTCCTCATCCTTCATTCCCCTCCGGCAACAACAGCCAACAGGAAAAAAAGAATGGAAGAAGAACCATGCCCTTGTGAAGTAAGCCTGCATGGAACTGAACAGGACAAAAAAATGAAACGGGAAAATCCTCCTTTAACATCTTATTAAACTCTCCCACCAACTGTTGCCCTACAGTGTATTCTAACTGGGTATGGAATGAGGAAAACGAATCAACGTATATGTACATTTCCCTCCTCTGTATCCATATTCACTCAAAGTGATGGGAATCTTGTCCAACACGTTTATGAAGGTGTTGCTACTACAATGCTCGCGTCCCCATACTCTGCACTGGACAGACCCCCTCCTGACACCCAGACCTCCATAATTACACAACCAGCCCATCACGCTCTTCCCAAGTTGGCGTTGGTTCGAGAGTCACTCGCAGACAAGTCCAGTGTCCTACACATCCTCTGCCCCGCCACACGAAGACCACTTCATGCCCAACACACACACACACACACACACACACACACACACCCTACCGTCCACACCACACCACCACCTGCCCCCTTTCACTGTGAGGGGAAACTGCTGAATCACAAGAGGAGAGGGAGGGTAGTTATCGATCTCACGAGTGGCTTGAGTTAGCTCTGAGAGGGATGAAACAGCCCGTTCCTCCCCCTTCAGCCTCCTCACTGAATCCCTGTGGAGGGGCGTTTCTGCTGATCCTCCTGTGTCTTGGTCTCTGTGTCTCTCTGGACAATCCTGGATTGTCATTTGTTTTTCTTTAGATTTATATTCCTTTTAAAGTTTAGCTCAGAGGATTTATACAACAGTCTGTGAGTATATGTGCCTGTATGTGTGTCTCTATGTGCATGTAAGGGTTTGTGTGGCTTTCAGTGTTTATGCCTGTGTGTATGTGTATGTGTTCTCGTGTGTGTGTGTGTGTGTGTGTGTGTGTGTGTGTGTGTGTGTGTGATTACTATCTGTGTGTTATGGAGAGAAAGAGCTTTACGTTCGTGTTGCCCTTTGTATATATATGTACCATGTCTTTTACACCTATGTATGTATGCACACATACACACCCTAGCCATAGCCAGGTACCCATTTATCAACCAGAGCATTTTCCTAATTGTCAAAGAATTGAATCCCTCGACATACACTTTATATTGCACGATTCTCCAGTAAAACTCTGAAAGGCGAAAAATGTGTCTAATAATGATAAGTGGCGGTATAAGACTCTCCTATGGTATCATATCCTCTATAACTCATGATCTAATCCACCATATAAGATCCAGTAACATCAAGTCTTGACTACTCTCATGGCAGACACGCCCCCCCCCCCCGCCGAACCCGGCTATATACGTGGTGCTGTATATCCACCGCACACACTTCGATTGCTGAAACTCCCGAGTGGAAATCAATGAGTTCGGTACAGTCCGGCAGGTGATATATAGCACAGGAGAGAGAGAGAGAGAGAGAGAGAGAGAGAGAGAGAGAGAGAGAGAGAGAGAGAGAGAGAGAGAGAGAGAAACGTAAATTTCGTTCAGTCAGACGTAAGAAAAAAAAAAAAATCTTCGATTGAATAATGCTACTTCATGTTTCTTTTCTTTTCTTTTTTTTTTTTTGTTTCGTTCAGGAGAGACGGCGTTCGTTTCTTATCTGGCCTTCACCGCCGGCCGTGGCCATAAAGGCCATGATGGCAAGTCGTTCCATAACAAAGGGACATTGATCAAGACGTGACGTGGGAGGGTGTCATAAAACACATTCGCAACGTGAACACAGTAGTATCCAAAGTCGCATCTGACCTTTGACACTTGAAATCAAGGCTTAAAAATCCTACGATTTTGTATCGCTGGCGATCAAAAATCCTATGATTTTGTATTACTGGCGAAGAATGATGACCTAGGGAGAAAAACACTCGAAAGGGTAAACCATTATTTTACATTCATTTTTTTTTTTTGTTCTTTTCTGACTTATCATTATTGGCCTCTCTGTCTTTTACCACACGTCTTCTCTTTATCGATCTATCTTCTGTTTCCTCTCTCTCTCTCTCTCTCTCTCTCTCTCTCTCTCTCATGCTGTTTTCCATTATGCACAGGATGATGTTAATTCCAGCCACGAGATGTCGTTAGTCAGTCACGAGATATCGTTAGACAGTCGAGTGTCTCGTCCTCATAAGAACAAATGATCGAGTTAAACGTCTCGTATAAAACTCGTCCTCGGGTGACCGGCAAGCCACAGGGAACTCCTGTACTTAACGAGTGGTTGATGTGGGGTCGGTTGGGTCATGGCAGTTAGCGTTACCTACAAAACATTACCCCAAACATGAGCTTGGCCTTTTTTTTTTTTTTCTTATAACCCTTTAGATATGAGGGCGTGACCTCTGACCCCATAACCTGACTCTTTAAAGGGTCAGGTCAAAGGTCAGGCCGTCAAACCTTACGGTCGTACCATTGTGCTCAAGATATATTCATTTGGTTCTATAGTCTTTACAAGGTTAACTGAATACCGTGGCAGCTTACACTCCTTCTACGTCAATGATTCATATCACTAAATGAAAACCTCAAAACGCGAAGGTATGTTTGACTGTCACGTGGGAAGAGAGAGAGAGAGAGAGAGAGAGAGAGAGAGAGAGAGAGAGAGAGAGAGAGAGAGAGAGAGCATCAAACCGAGTTCCCCAAAGGTTTTATTTTTTTACCCCGGGGGAAGCGAGACTTCCGGAGAAATCTGCTTTGTGTTCTTTGTAGTCACTTTACCACCTGCGGGAAACGGGTGTCCAGAGGTCATAGCTCAACTCCAGCGATAAGCGCAAGTACTCCTGAGAGAGGAAGTATTTGATGAAATGTCACATCGGTCCCGCAACTATATAGAAAACAACAAGTATTCATCCACTGGACAACTCGCGTATAAAAGCTGGGAAAAATAACAGCGAACTAAATGGCGCCTCAGGTCTGACGGGAAGAAATCGACTGCTTCTTCTAATCCTTTTATCCCATTTTCAGTTTTCCATCTGCTAACTCTGTTATCTTCGGTCTTCAGGCCCACTGCAACAGAGGCTAACTACCTCGGTACTTCCCAGAGGGTTGGTCGCTCCGGAATGTTAAGCTTATCCCGAAATCCATCAAACTACAACAGAAGGACTTCGTCTCACGATACAAGTGACTCGAATGGCAAGGCAAGTATCATCTTCCTTGCTGGTGAAGTCTAGCTCGAGCCACAAGAATGGTATCCTCTTCCCAAAAAGGTTGTCATCAACTATCCTATTCTAGAAGGCGGTCAGAAGCGTCTCAGAACATCTGCAACCTCGACCACTCCACCAGGAGCTTTTAAGAGGAACTCTACAATCCCTCACGGGACCTCGAACAGCCATTAGGGTTCTGGCGATAGACCATCAGTGGCTTCCCGGACATTCTGTTCCCGACCTCCCAAGACTAATTAGGGCACTTGACGTCAATTTGAGCTCCCAGAACACTGGGGAAATTGTAGGACTCCCTTGAGCTGAGGGCACCTTGTGGTCTTCATGGTTTTCATAAAACTCGTAATAGTTATGAGAAAGTCACCAGTCTCTTTCTAGGCATTCTTTCGCCTCTTTTTTTTTTTCTTCTTTGAAGAGGACATTAGGAGTTTTGATATGATCCAAAACAAACAACCGCACAGACCAGACTTTTATGAATTCACCCTATCTTGATTTTCCATAAACAACAACCACAACCGCGGCTATAATCACAACAGGATCACTTATTCTCCTCGTAACTCTGCGGTGTAACCAAGAACCACTTCAGGATCCACCTCGACTCCGTCAGCAGCCTTCAAGTCTCTTTAAGCCTTTACAAAATACTCCATGATGATCCATTAAGCCCCTTTGACTCCCTTTGACTTTTAAGACCTCTATAACTCCCTCTATTGAGAGTTTCCCAATACTCTTAATGTTCATTCATATCCCATAAAGAACTCAGGTCTCGAAGACCGAAGACCCTCAAAGACCTCCAAGTTCTTTCAACACACTCCAACTTTCCCTTATGTACTTCTACGTTCCTGAAAACCTACTTCTCCTCCCCCCTCCTCAAAACCATTATTTCAGGGTCTCCCAAATCCCTTCAAGAAACCCCATCAAGTCGACTAACTTCCACGTGGGTCTCTAAGCTCCCCCATTCACCGAAGTAGCTGCTACCCCCAGCCTACCTCTCCCGCTAGACCTTCCCATTGACGACCCCTCCCAGAAGACCTGTCGCCCACACTCTGCGTCCTGTGAGATGATGGCTCAATATGTTGTACTAATTTTCGAACATGGCCGTGTTGCGCCAGGCACCATATGTGTGGCAAGGAGTGGAGAGGGAGGGAGGGGAAGCACAGCAGCCTTGAATTAACGATCTACTGCACGCTTCAAGGCAGGAGAGAGAGAGAGAGAGAGAGAGAGAGAGAGAGAGAGAGAGAGAGAGAGAGAGAGAGAGAGAGAGAGAGAGAGAACTGAGAAGCCTCCCCCCTGTGATTGATCAAAGTGACTCTCCTGACGTAATTGATCGGTGATCTTCCTGGCTCGGGCCGCCTCCTCTCCAACTCCCGGAACCTCGTTAAGACTCCACGCTAATGACTCGATTGTCCGGATCCCCGCTTATGCGAACTCTGCACGGCAGGAAAAAGAGGGAGACATCGAACTCTCCAAGTGTCTGGGTACTTCGACCCGTGACGAGAGAAAGGATGTAGTTGAAATATCCGATATCCGAATACGCGATTTGGTAACGAGCGCATAAATCGGACCCCAGCGATATCCGAAACCACGAACCTAAAGGGATAAATGATTCTGAACCTTCGGGAAACGGGAGGACTCGCAACACCTCACCTGGTTCTTGTATCTCGCAGTTCGCGAGGACACACGAGAGAGTGAAGCGAGTACACACGAGAGAGTGAAGCGAGTACGCACGAGACAGTGAAGCGAGTACACACGAGAAAGTGAAGCGAGTACACACGAGAAAGTGAAGCGAGCACACACGAGAGGGTGAAGCAAGTACACACGAGAGAGTGAAGCGAGTAAACACGAGAAAGTGAAGCGAGCACACACGAGACAGTGAAGCGAGCACACATGAGACAGTGAAGCGAGCACACACGAGACAGTGAAGCGAGCACACACGAGACAGTGAAGCCTTCCTAAACTATACCAGTCGTCACACAAGTAAGCCAAGGGCTGTCTGTTGTGCTTCCCATCATACCATGACGTAAAGATCCTGTACCTCCAAATCATCGCACTTCTCTATGGTTCCCTCTCACAGTTCGAACCCAGAAGGCTGAAACGCTTCCTCGTTTCAGACAATCTACAAAGCCCTGTAGTTTTTTCTTTTATTTTTCCTTACAGGTTCTGAAGCGTCGGTTGCCTTAAAGTAAATCTGTCGAGAAATATATTTATATAACCTTTAGACCACTGCCAGTTGAGGCGAGAACCAATGTTCACACAGGAGAGATTACCAGTATAATATTTCCGGAAACCTACGGTAAAAGCCGTTCAACGTGACGACATTACAAGTTCAAGATCAAAACGCAAGAAACTGTTGCAGTCGCGCTGTCCTTGTGGGAAAAAGCGAACGAATGTTTTCGAAAGCCAAAACACACACACACACAAGAGCTCTGCCTATGTTGTGTGATAATCCTCGACTTAAGAGCAACCTTAACGCATCAGGAATTGTAACCAGCGACATCCGTTACACAATAATCCGTAACACCCTCACAAACAAAGAACACTGAACCTCTACGCTGCAGGAAATGAGCCACATACATACACACACACAGATCCGTGACACACCAAATCAACACATCACAGGACCCAGTGGCATCCACTAGTACACGTACGGTAAATCTTCGAGGAGGAGACGATGATCGACCTTCCCAATAGTGTGTATCGGCGGCCAAGCCAAGAGGAAAGCTTAAGAGGGTAGAACTGCTGCCACCGCCACGTAATGCTCCGGAGGAGGCGAGCAAGAGCCTACCCACGGCATCGAGGCAATGAGCTCATCAAGGGCATGATTGAGTCTGCACGAAACACAGAGTATTTAATCAGGCGGAGAGCTGCCTGCGGGGGAGGTAGTGAAGACGTCAAAGGGTCTCCCAGGCACCACTTATCCTTCCGTGTCATGAAAATTAATGGCCTGCCATGTGGCATAAAAACCAAGGGGAGGTTGATGGAAAGGAGGAGCAGGTCGAGGAGGAGGAGAAGGAGGAGGAGGAGGAGGAGGAGGAGGAAGACGAGGACGAGAGGAGAGGAGGAGGAGGAAACACACACACACACACACACACACAGAGAGAGAGAGAGAGAGAGAGAGAGAGAGAGAGAGAGAGAGAGAGAGAGAGAGAGAGAGAGAGAGCTGGTGTATATGGGAAATGTGTATGACCAGTGATGTGCCTGTGTGCAAAACGTATACATGGACGTATGCAAGTTTTGAGCCGTGTAGGTTGATGAGCTCAAGTGAAACCCAGTGAGTGTGTGTGTGTGTGTGTGTGTGGAGTCTCTGTGGTTCTCAGTTCTCGCTATGTCTTATCACTTTATCCCTGTGAATCCTGTCTGTTTCCCTTCTCTCACTCGGCAATTATGTTCTGTCTCTCTCTCCCTCCACTGCTCGTTATCCGCCCTCTTTCTTCATCAGTATTTGTCTGGAAGTCTGTCTCCCTTTCTCTCAAAGTCTCTCTGTCTTCTTTTCTACGTGTGTTGCCTCTGTGTCTCTTGTCCTCAACCTCATATTTCTTCTCAATCTCGCCCTCCTCTCTCGCCTTCTCTTACCACAACACGCATTTAGCTTTTATGTCTCAAGGTGCGTTACAAGGGTGTGTGTGTGTGTGTGTGTGTGTGTGTGTGTGTGTGTGTGTGTGTGCTATCACTTGCATGCAGAACATCGGCCTGAGTCTCCCTGAGTCCAGACGAAGAACAAGAGATATGAAATGAGACCGTCCAGGAAATTTCTCTAAAAAACACTCCATATTCCTCTCATATATATATATATATATATATATATATATATATATATATATATATATATATATATATATATATATATTCTCTGTTCATCAGGTTGAGGAAGTTCGCTACATACCTTATTTCAAAGCAGATACATGGCTGCGTTGCTTGAGGATTTAATGGTAAAACAAATTTTGTCCCTCTAACTCAGACTGGTAACTTTCAGAAGGGATAATGTATCTCGGCCCAACTGTCCGAACTTCGTCCTCAACTTATCAACAAAATCCTAACTCACTAAACTGCCTCGGGAAACAAGAAAGCTTTAGCGAGGAATAATTGAACTCCACTACTCCGCCATATAACTCTCTCTTTCTTTGCCCAAAGGCAGCTTTACCTCATATATATATATATATATATATATATATATATATATATATATATATATATATATATATATATATATATATACTGGTACCGGTTATACCGTTTAGTATATTTCCACCATCAGCTTTCCCATCAACAGGTCCCTTACGTAACCTCTGTCTCTCCACCAGCAAATAACCTCCCCACCACGATCAACTTTTCACCAACAGTCTCCCCCAACCAACCACCAGCATATTACTCAGCCAACAGCTCTCCCAACACCACCAGCTTTCCCCACTATCACCCACCTTCCTAGCCACCATCAGCCCCCCCTCACCACCAACTAACCTCCTCACCAAAGGCCTCCACCTCCTCACCACACCCACTCTCTCCAACATCAGGTGCTGGGGACCAACCATCCACTAGAAGTCTTATGAACAACAGCGTTCTACGTGCAGTGCTGGGCCTGGCCCCTTGCACTGGGGACCACTGTACCATACATCATCCACGAACCTCATAATCTAATGATGGCCGGCTCGTCTGGTTATTTATCACAACACAACCAATTACCTTCCCTGCTCCCCTAAAATGTGACAGGTCATCATAAAGTATTCAATGGCCGGAGCTGATGACCTCGTGAACCTCAAGAATATTAAATCTATGTTAAACATTAAACTATCCTTTACGTTTTATAATGACTGACATGGCACTGGCACACACCATGTCCCGACCAAAGGCCATTTCGGCTGAAAAAGGAGGAAAAAAATAGATAGGGTTCTGCAGGTGTTGGTAGATCTAACGTATAAAGGCAGGTAGGATCATGGATGAGAGAGAGACGAAAGAAGGAAGAGAATTCTACAGCTTGGCTGTTCCAGGGGAGAGGGCCCTCAGGCATCATAACAGTTGATCCTCGAGTGGGACGGTCGCCACACACAAACTGTTGGAATCAGCATCCAAAACGCTACGATCCAAGCCTTGAGGGCGGAGAAACATATGAATGCTTCATGAAAATCGTGGACAAAAAAAAAAATAAGAATGATACCTGTCGATCAGAGAGAGAGAGAGAGAGAGAGAGAGAGAGAGAGAGAGAGAGAGAGAGAGAGAGAGAGAGAGAGAGAGAGAGAGAGCACATCGCGGCGTACAAAAAGGGACGGTTGAAGAGCAGTGATGGCTGGAAGATAATGAGACGGAGAGATTTCATTTCCATTCTTGTTAATGGGGGGGGGGGGGGGGGGGGGGGTGAGGGACGAGCCAACCAGGTGTATACGAGCTGTACTCCATACTTGGGCAAGAAAACTCGTGTAGATATGAAATAACTTTACAGTACCTATACAACACCCTTAGCTTTCGGGACAGCAGACTTTGTGATGTTGATCATATGGGGGTTTCCAGGATAGAGTGGAGGATATGGTTACCTCTTCCCCATTCTGAGAGGTGGCACAAGACAGACATGAGCGAGGAAACGTGTTCAGTATGAGAAAGAGAACAATTACCAAAAGGAGGAGGAGGAGGGGAGGAAAAGCGAGTTGAAGTGTAAAAAGTGGAATCATTAGCATAAGAGTGAACAGGGTTAGAAGTGGTAAAGAGACGATCATTCACCAAGAGAAGAAAAGAGAGTATGTGATAAGGAAAGGCCCCCCTGGGAAACACGATTATTGACATGATCGAAGGTGAAAGTCGCTCTATCAATTGTCGTTTAGCCGGAGGCAAAAGTCAAGAGAGACTCAGGTCCATTCGAAATGGGACGAGTTCAGAGGCAACTTCGGGGAGACAAGATGACACAGGCAAGCTGATTAATTCAAGTTCAGAATCGACGAAGAAAAAAACAAATCAGGTTCATAGAAACTGAATGCAGGTGAGAGTAACAGACTGTGTCATTATCAGACCTAAAAGATATACTTAAAAGTCCAGCTCATCAAGACTCAGGGTTGAAATATGAGGTCGGACTCAGATTTAATACCAAAAACGGTTTCGAAATTCAAAATCAGTCTCAAATACAGAGTCGCCGACTGAGTTTAAGTTCAGTTCAGGGCGAGACCCCTGGCATTAGTCCTTCTCAGACGAGGTCGGCTCTGGCCCTAATGCTGATTGACTGGCCAATTTAGGGATTTTCCTTGAAAGTATTAAGTGCCCGAGCTGTCAGGGGACACAAGTCGTATGATTCAATGCATTTCGAAGCTTCTGGAGCAGGCGAACCACTTTCTTGCTCCGTGTGTGTGTGTGTGTGTGTGTGTGTGTGTGTGTCATTATCTATTTGCACCGTAAGGGGAGGGAGTTCTACTCTCGTGTGTGTGCGTGTGTGTGTGTGTGTGTGTGTGTGTGTGTGTTTTCATCAAATAACAATATCAGAAATAATCACACCAGGTTTAGATGTTCTCTTTTTTTCTCTCTCTCAAAATTACTGGAATCATTAATGTATGATCCCTAAGTCGTAATGAAACGGTGACAAAGGTATTCATTCATTTTTTTTTAGATATATCAATTACTCGTTTTCCATTATCTGGCATTTCAGCTTATGAATAATAATCTATTCTGAGCTTTTTAGTCTTGGATTACGAGCACAAGAAGTATATCTAAAACAGTTTTAATGACTGTGCCTGACTGACATTCATGAAAGGAATTACATATGCATTAGACCTTTCAACTTGAACTCTTTAGCCAAGAGCCAACATGTGATTCCTGAATAACCCAGCACAAGCCTCGGTCTCGAATGAATCAGGCGCTTTCTTTATTCTAAATCTTATTACCGCTAAACTCCATTGCTGATGTGGGTTTTAAGGGGGGGGGGGGAGGAGAGATTTTTGCATTTAACGGAAAGAATGACGAATGACTAAATCGATTATATATATATATATATATATATATATATATATATATATATATATATATATATATATATATATATATATATATTTTTTTTTTTTTTTTTTTTCAAACTATTCGCCATTTCCCACGTTAGCGAGGTAGCGTTAAGAACAGAGGGCTGGGCCTTCGAGGGAATATACTCACCTGGCCCCTTTCTCTGCTCCTTCTTTGGGAAAAATAAAAAAAAAAAAAAGAGAGGGGAGGATTTCCAGCCCCCCGCTCCCTCCCCTTTTAGTCGCCTTCTACGACACGCAGGGAATACGTGGGAAGTATTCTTTCTCCCCTATCCCCAGGAATTATATATATATATATATATATATATATATATATATATATATATATATATATATATATATATATATATATATTCCTGGATAGTCCACGGGGAAATGAAACACGATAAATTCCCAAGTGTACTTTCGTGTAATAATCACACCATCAGGGGAGACACATGAAAGAAATATAACAGTCAGTTGTTGTACAACGAAGAGACGTAGCTAGGACGCCTTATATATATATATATATATATATATATATATATATATATATATATATATATATATATACAAACACGAGTCTGGCTCAAGCATGTCTACAGAATGAACTTAATGTTGTATTAAAGGTGGCGAGGAAAGTATGTCATAAATCCCGGTATTTGGGTCTGGGATCACACACTTACACTGGAGACGACCCATCTCTCTTGATTACAAAGCACAGCTCAAGCCTTATCCCCGAGCAAATGTTTTTTTTTTTTTTGTACCTTTCGCATTTGTCTCATTACATACAGATTCTGACGACGACCCGTCACACTTCAGATAATTACAGTCATATTTCTTTTAATGGAAGATGCGCGGCGACAAGAAAATTACGTAGAGACTTGGGAAATAGGAAGGGAAAGGATTTAAACTACGTACAAAACGCACAGAAACTCTGTCGACTGCGGGAACTAGATAAAGAACCATCAGAGTATTCGAAAGCTGAGACATGGCTTTGACAAACGAACGACACCTGAAATATTGGGAGGCAAATTTGAGATTCCTGTACAAGAACAACCCAAACTCTGTCAATACAAAAAGATAAAAAAATATATCTTAAAATATATTTTGAACTAGAGATACGGCTGGTAATCTAATGAACGTAAAATAACACAGCTATGAACTCAAGTCTTCAAAAAAAAAAAAAAAAACTCCCAACGTTTAGCTTAAAGCATTAGATAAAATCGATATATAAATTACTGAATAATTATATGACGTATGCAAATGGACCATGGCCATTACTGCGATAATATTCATCTCGCTTCTCCTCACTGGTGTAAAATGCTAGCCTTACAGATATTATGGGAGGTTTCAGAATATTTCTTGCAGCAAATTATTTGCCAACGAGCGTCTGGGAGCGTGTCCTTTCAGACTTCCATTTTAGTGTTCAATCATCTATAAACAATGCAGTATTTTCTCAAGTGTCGCTCCTGGCTCCGTAAGAACACGAGTCATCAATATGAAGCGCTGTTCCCTGTCACGAAATATCTCGATTCGGCAAATCCCTTTTCTTTTCACGTGGAACACGTTAACGAAGTTAGGCAAACAAGAGCCAAATGCCTGGTTGTGGTTTGCGTTGGTTTGATCCACTGGTAATCCCCCCTTCCCCTCCCCTCTCCCCTGAGAACCCGGATGCTAAGGACTGGTACAAGATGGTAAAGTTTTTGGCTTTTTCATTGACTTTCCTGCAGTACGTTCCCCCGAGGCGCTCACACGCTGTGATTCCATGATCCAGACCTCGCCTCCAGAACATGTTCAGGAGTGTGCCAGCCTTACGTCACATTTCATCTCATTTTCTTTATCTGTTTTAACTCCTCCGTCGTCTGCTAATCATGCCTTGGCGTAAAATAATTACAGTTGTTTTAATGAATTTACATTTACAATGAAAACCAAAACTGTCAAATATTCTCTTATCAGAATCTCTGACTCTCTCAGAGATTTCTGCAGCTTCAAGGCTGCGCTACGATCAGTGGCAGGGAAAGGATGGACTCCCACTGGTGAAAGATGTTCTTTAGACGAGATTATACGCCAATGATACAACCTCGTTGATGGTGAACTTTCAATCGAGGTGTAACCTTACGCAGGCTTGGTCCCGTAACGTCTATATAAATATATATATATATATATATATATATATATATATATATATATATATATGTGTCTGTGTGTGTATATATATGTGTACATTGAGATGTATAGGTATGTACATTTGCGTGTGTGGACGTGTATGTATATACATTGTGTATGGGGGTGGGCTGTGCCATTTCTTTCGTCTGTTTCCTTGCGCTACCTCGCAAACGCGGGAGACAGCGGCAAAAAAAAAAGTCTGTTGGGGATGAGAGAGCTTGGGAAGTGAGTCAGTTGTTGTTCGCTGATGATACAGCGCTGGTGGCTGATTCATGTGAGAAACTGCAGAAGCTGGTGACTGAGTTTGGTAAAGTGTGTGGAAGAAGAAAGTTGAGAGTAAATGTGAATAAGAGCAAGGTTATTAGGTACAGTAGGGGTGAGGGTCAAGTCAATTGGGAGGTGAGTTTGAATGGAGAAAAACTGGAGGAAGTGAAGTGTTTTAGATATCTGGGAGTGGATCTGTCAGCGGATGGAACCATGGAAGCGGAAGTGGATCATAGGGTGGGGGAGGGGGCGAAAATTTTGGGAGCCTTGAAAAATGTGTGGAAGTCGAGAACACTATCTCGGAAAGCAAAAATGGGTATGTTTGAGGGAATAGTGGTTCCAACAATGTTGTATGGTTGCGAGGCGTGGGCTATGGATAGAGATGTGCGCAGGAGGATGGATGTGCTGGAAATGAGATGTTTGAGGACAATGTGTGGTGTGAGGTGGTTTGATCGAGTAAGTAACGTAAGGGTAAGAGAGATGTGTGGAAATAAAAAGAGCGTGGTTGAGAGAGCAGAAGAGGGTGTTTTGAAATGGTTTGGGCACATGGAGAGAATGAGTGAGGAGAGATTGACCAAGAGGATATATGTGTCGGAGGTGGAGGGAACGAGGAGAAGAGGGAGACCAAATTGGAGGTGGAAAGATGGAGTGAAAAAGATTTTGTGTGATCGGGGCCTGAACATGCAGGAGGGTGAAAGGAGGGCAAGAAATAGAGTGAAGTGGAGTCATGTGGTATACAGGGGTTGACGTGCTGTCAGTGGATTGAAGCAAGGCATGTGAAGCGTCTGGGGTAAACCATGGAAAGCTGTGTAGGTATGTATATTTGCGTGTGTGGACGTGTGTATGTACATGTGTATGGGGGGGGGGGGTTGGGCCATTTCTTTCGTCTGTTTCCTTGCGCTACCTCGCAAACGCGGGAGACAGCGACAAAGTATAAAAAAAAAAAAAAAAAAAAAATATATATATACATATATATATATATATATATATATATATATATATATATATATATATATATATATATATATATTTCAAGGACTTTTCATTAATATTGCCGTCCGATGATCGCCGGGTCTTGGAACATATCTCCTCCAGTGACCTATCCATCAACTTACGTATTAGCACCACCGCCATTGTTATCTTGGGTCAACGTGGGGCTGTGGCCGGGACGAGTCTCCCCCAACGTGACCTTTAATCATCAATACAGATTAAGGTCGGCATCAACGTTGCATGGCTGTGACCTTCACGGGATTTGGCGAAGTTATCTCGCGTCCTCATTATCAGAATCCGATGGTCTGCCCTTGTTCCAAGGATACGGCTGGTGGGGTAAATGGCACGCCAGCGCACTCCATTACAGCGATGAGCTAAGAAGGTGGTGGCATGCACGGCACACGGGCGGTGGTGATGGGCCGGAGGACTGAATACGTCTTGCAGTGATGGTCTGAAGGGAGGCACCATTTTCTCAGGCGATGGACTAGCCACACCCATCATTCCGTAGCGATCGGCCAGAGATACTCGTACCTTCTGTTGGTGATTGGCTGGAGAGATGCGTACATACGGTTGGAGAGACGCAGACATATGTCTGGTGGGAAAGATACGCCCATTAGCTGTAGATGGAGAGGTCTTATATAGTAACTGCCCTTCTTGGTATAAACCATATCAACGACAGAGGTGACGAGACCAGAATAGACTTGCTGCTCGGCGGGAAAGGAACTGCTGGTCAGACGTGGTTGATGCGCAGGTATGCGGTCAGGGCCGGTACGAGGCGCAGGCGCCACAGCAGCTACAGAAGACGAGTGAGGAGGTGCGTCCTCGACATGGCAAGAGCGCAGGCTATCACGGTGTAATGTGAATGCAGTAAGAACTGCAACCATGTACCCGTCCTCCTCCCTCTGTATGCTCATGTTTGATCCACTGGTGATCGCTTGGTTGCCGACGTGTTTGTGAAAGATCAAAAGTCCGCTCAGAGATTTACCTCACGGGAGAAAATGGCGAAGGATCAGGCAGCGGCTCGACTCATCTGCCGAAACACTCGCACGGGACAAGAATGTGCCTGTAACCACGTCCCTCTCTGACACACAGTTCTTGCAGCAAGACCTCCTCACGCAGACGGGATTCCTCACATTCTTCCCAGGCCACACCCACCAGCCCGACATACCTCACTGTCTTCTCATTTCATCGTTTATCGACTCTATATTTCTACTATCCCTCGTCGTTACTCACATTTGCTCTTGGTCCTTTCTTTTTCGATATTCATCCCATGTGGTTCTGTGCTGCAAAATTTGCCTCGACTCTCATTTTGCTCTTCCTCCCCCCCAGCCCCCCCCCCTCTCTCTCTCTCTCTCTCTGTTCTCTTTCTTCGCTGTCCTCTGTCGTCTCATTCCTTACCCACCTTTCACCCTTTCGCCTTTACTTTTACACTTGCCTCCTCATCACTCTATCCCTTTAGAAATCCCCTTCTATCCGACTGTTGACCTCCGCAGCTCTTACAGAAATTCCTGTTCTACATTCCACACCTTGCTGACCATTTTGCTGTTCCTCACCAAAGCCTCACAAGGCTTCTCCAGGCAAACCAATCTCCACACGAGTTTTCGTCTGCTTTCCCGATGGTATGACAGACCGTCTACCCATTCTTACCTTCTCTTTTATGTCTGACTGAGCTACAACCTTAAATCTTATCGACGTATGCGAGATCTGTCATCTTCATCTGCCACCCTTATATGAAGCCATTACGAGAGGGAATGTATGAGATCTGTGGGCAACTTATGATATTCAAGTCTCCGGTCATCTGATCTTAATTATCCTTGAATCCAATTTACTGATCTGTTTCCCCGTAAGATCTGAGTCAGCCAGAGATCAAGGGGCCAAAATAGATAAGACCGGACGATCAAAAGACAAAGGATCATTAGAATGGAGATCTCGTCCCCTCGTTAATGTCAGGGCAAGGAAATCTGGGACCAGGTATATCGTGCTCAAGGATTTCTGGTGCAGGGGTTTGTGGAGCATCCATACTACGGGTATAGCCGCCTCTACTGGCCATTATATTATCTGTTATCCACAGGACGACCTTACGAGAATGACCTTAACTAACTTGACTCTAAAGCACTGAAGCTTTGGTAGGGGTCGTGGAACACCCTTAATCTGAGCAAACTCGCCTCTACTGGTCCTCTATAGAGTCTGTTACCCTCGACTTCGAGCTTAGGAGAACTACCTAAACCACCTTTACTCTAAAGCACTGTGGCTTCGAAACGCAAACTGTAGCTACGGTGCCATAGTTAGATTCATTAATTTTGAGCTCGATGAATATGGACGATAAAGGACGACATATCTCAGAATATATTTGTCTTCAGCCCATGCGTTAACGAGTTTGTGTCCACCAACTCATGTGTGGACGTATGTCGCCGGTGGTGCAGACACTGAAAGGAGGAAGAGGAGGAGGAGGAGGAAAGGAAGAAGAGGAGGAGGAGGAGGAGGAGGAAGAGGAGGAAAGGAAGAAGAGGAAGAGGAGAAGGAGGAAGAGGAGGGGGAAGAGCCTACTGTTCCCCGGTCGCGAGCAATCGCTCGGGAGGACCATCTCCTCCCAGCAGGAAATCAACGAAAAATATTTAAACAAGTTTTCAGTCTTCTCCTGAAAGTTGGCGGAGCATCAGGGCGAAGAGTGCGGGTCGGGGGACTTTTCCAGGAGGGAACGAGCGATCAAAGTGATCTTTTTACCCCTCTTGATTGGTCTGAGAGAGCCAGCTCTGTCGTTAACGATCGCTTCCCAACAGGAATGTGATAGGATTGTCAACTTAAGTACCGACGGTCAATTCGGTAGGATTACTCCTCCTCCTCCTCCTCCTCCTTTTTCTTTTTCTCGTCGCAAATATCAGCTTAATTCATAATTCACCTGCGTGGGACAAAGACGAGAAAAATGACTTCAGTTTCAAGTAAATAATTTGCCATTAAATGTCAGAGTGGATATACGACTCTCTCTCTCTCTCTCTCTCTCTCTCTCTCTCTCTCTCTCTCTCTCTCTGTGCTCACGCGTAGTTTCTTCCGTTCAAAAACCTCTCCGATATTCGACACATAGGTAGGAGTGGCCTACACGTGGAAGAGGATTATTTCGCTATTCTTACAGAAAAAGAAAAAAATATTGAACATAGACTTTGGTCCAGACTATCTGTACTGTTTTGGAAAACATCTCGAAAACTGGGGGAATAAAGGATGGGAACCTATCAATTAGACATCGATTACGTTCCATCTTCCAATATTGTGATCTCTGCTTAATAGTCTAATTAGTCAGATAATATCATTAGGGTTTGGTTTTAATCACCGAACTTCTGGATAGCTGACTACCCATGTCTGCACTATATATATATTCCGTTCACTTAGTGATATTTCAGTCCAGTGGGAAGTATTTATCGTTTATCGTCTATCACGTAGACGCTTAATGAGAGAATTATACGACATGGAAACATTATCTTTGTCCCAGTCAGGTTAGACGGAGGGGATGTATTTCCAGGTATTGTGGCCAGGACTTGCTTCCAGTATTCCAGCGTGCTAGTCCCTGCTCTTCCCGCCGAACCTGCACCACAGCCTTCCGCTAATTCTACAAACAGTTGATGCAGTCAACCGATCGTTCAGCGATGTTTGCGAGGCTCGTCTCATTCTGTTAAACCACCTTGCCAAGACCGCACACTCGTTGTTAAGCAGAACCTTCCCTCCACTGAGCACTGTTAGTTCCAATTTCTCTTCTCCAGTTAAGGCCACTTTTGACACTTCGACATTATGACACATAACTATACTTCCAGTATTCCCCTTCTGCGCTGCACACTTCCCTTCAGCTCTACATACCTCAAACACAACATTCCATTACGGAGCAATACTGCAAGCATTCCTCAACCCCAGTATTGCAGATTTTCGCCCAAGCTGCTCACCTGTGTTGCAAGCCTTACCTTTGACAGCCTTCCAACGTTAAAGCCTACGTTGGCTTCCCCAACTTCAAAGGAGACTTTTATAGATTGGTAAAAGGATTAATTACGTGGGCAGGTACGGCTGCGCGGCGTGTGCGCTTCCGCCCTGACTCATATGTTGCCCAAAGAACCCAAAATACATCTTTGTTTAGCATGAGGCCTCGAGACTTACCCCAGGCTGGCAGACGGGGGAAGCGAATTATCAGCCTTGCTAGATATTCTCTCCCATGGATGTAGAATAACAGTGCTAGCATTATACATAACACTCCAGTGTCGAATAATGGAAGGAGAGGCTTTGAAAGCGTATGAAAAAAAGAAAGCCCTACCCAGCGTATGGCTTCCGTATGGAGAGAGGCTAATACCTTCCACACTCAGTCATGATGACTAAAAGCCCCACTGGGAACCGTGTCACGTATGTGGAGGAAGGAGTGCCTCAGTAATGTGGGACATGACCTGGCCTGGGTTACATTAACCTAACGACACCTGACACACACACACACACACACACACCGGGAACATGATACTAGTGACGCCAACCTGTGACGGGTGTCCATGTTAAGTCGGGTGAGGCTGTGTCAAACACTACACACCAGTTTACGCTTACTCCACACTTATGAATTTGATGCTTAGCGAGTTTGAATATATATATATATATATATATATATATATATATATATATATATATATATATATATATATCTTTTCTTTTCTTTCTTTCAAACTATTCGCCATTTCCCGCATTAGCGAGGTAGCGTTAAGAACAGAGGACTGGGCCTTTGAGGGAATACACTCACCTGGCCCAATTCTCTGTTCCTTCTTTTGGAAAAAAAAAAAAAAAAAAAAAAAATGAGAGGGGAGGATTTCCAGCCCCCCGCTCCCTCCCCTTTTAGTCGCCTTCTACGACACGCAGGGAATACGTGGGAAGTATTCTTAATCCCCTATCCCCAGGGATAATATATATATATATATATATATATATATATATATATATATATATATATATATATATGGAGAGAGAGAGAGAGCATCTACCTACCTACCTGTTTCACCTGAAGGAAGTGAGAGCTGCGCATCTTGGCAGGCTCCTTAGCGAGTCGACAGGTGCGTTTTGGTCAAACCACGCAGCCCGTGTGGAGCAGACCCATCCCCCTCCTTAAGTACCTCTCCAAATATGTCTCGGTTTCGTCTAAAAATATTTCATGTTAACGCTCGGCGTATACGAAATAAAGTCTCTGAGTTAGTGACGACAGCGTTAGAAGGAAATTATCAGGTGACTGCCATTTCCGAATGTTGGTTTGATAATCATCAACAGCGATATCCTCGCCGAATACTCATTTCCTGGGTTCATTCTGTTCAATAGGGATATGGGAAACAGAACAGGCGGCGGTGTCTTGCTCTTCATCGAGGCTCATTTAAATCCCGTAGTTAAAAATGTTGCTGCCGTTGAGATTGTCGATTCATTTTTGTAGAAATGAATAATGAACTGCGTAAGAAAATAACAGTAGGACTAATTTATAGGCTCCTCGCAAAGACAACTGAGGTAGACGAAAGACATTATGATCAGCTAGTGGAAATTTGTGATGGACAAGATAGGAAATTGACTGAATGGCCATAAACAAAGAGTTGTGATTAACTGTAAGGCCTCAGAATGGTTAGACGTAACAAGGGGAGTGCCACAAGGATCACTTTTGGGACCGGTTCTCTTTCTCATATCTATCAATTATATTGAATCATAATGGGCTATGATGCAAGACATCCAAATTCGCTAATGATACAAAGCTGGGAAATTAATCTACAAATGAAGTTGAACATCTATAGCTTCAAACTGATGAACTGGGCTCGTAAGTGGAAAATGAATTTTACTATCGATAAGTACAAAATTTTATATATCGGCAGTAAAAACGAGAAGGCAAGCTACAGTATGAATTCTGCTGAACTGCAAAAGCTAAATGAAGAAAAAGACTTGGGCCTAATAATCTCTGGTGATCTAAAACCAAGTAAACAGTGCACAGAAGCAGTGAAAGAGGCGAACAAAATTTCTTAGATTTATGGGTATGGCCTTCGAAATTCAGTCTGGGGAAATCATCATTACTCTCTCTCTACAATTCACTGGTTCTTCCACATCTTGAATATTGCGCTCAGTCTTGGTCACCTTACCTTAAGACAAGACACAGAATGGGAAGAGTACAGCGTAGAGGTCCCAACACGATTCCCACACTGAGAAACAAATCCTTCGAGATCAGATCAAGCGATCTGAAACCATTTAGCTTAGAAAAGAGACGGTTAAGAGGTGATCTATTACAAGTACTCAAAATGATCAAAGCCTTTGATAATCTTGATCTATCAAGTTACTTAAGAACTGATTCGTCTGATCTTACTCAGAGGAATGAATAAAAACTCGTGGGCAAACATTTTACGTCGAATGAGAAGTACTTTTTCTATAACAGGATTGTGGAGCGATTTGCCAATAAGAGCGGTTGAAAGCAATACTATAGATACGTTTAAGAACAGGCTTAAATACTTCGCTTCTAGTCCACGACTTTCATAATTTGTGCCTTCATTGTCACAATTAAAATTTTTAAGTAATTCTCTTTAAATCAGCTGTATGCCTTCTAATTTTAACCAAACTCATCGGCAAGTTTCTGATATCTTCCCCTATCACAAATACACTCGCGAAGACCCAATGGTCTTTTTTTTTTTTTTTGCATTCCTTTGAATACCTATGACGCCTTTTGCCATGAGAGAGAGAGAGAGAGAGAGAGAGAGAGAGAGAGAGAGAGAGAGAGAGAGAGAGAGAGAGAGATTCTAATGAACGTTCTTGTATAGACTCAAGGGCATCAGCTTTCATGCTGAACAATGAGTAACACAATTACGCCTTGGAAGTGTCAAGCAATAACACAGAAATAGGCAACCAACTGCCAGCATGTTGCTCAAAAGACCCGCAGCAGAAGGCAGCAGCCACTGAGCAACCAGGACGACATACAAGCAACCAATAAGCACCCGGGGTGAAACGTAAGCAGCCAATCAACGCCCGTGAATAATGCCACAAGCAGTTGCTCTTCCCGTGTTCATCAGGGAATATGTGATCGCTACGCAGTCTCTGCCGAAAAGAACTCTATCACTCCTGCCTTCTGGATCTAAATGACAGGCGACAAGGGTACATCCAGCATGGCTGCCAAACTGGAGGAAAGTGACGGGGGAAGACAGACACGAAGACGTACAGGAAGACACACTTCCATAGACGCAGGCTTAAATCCGGATACAGAGACCTAACAACAAAGATTTACCAGATAAACATTAACAGACAGACTGACAGACGCGCTCACACACAAGAGACGGGGCCCCAAGAGTACAGAACTCCCTCCCAGTAACGCTCGTATAAGTAATTACACATTTATACATATACAAACGTTCACACACACACACACACACACACACACACACACACACATCATCATCAAAGGTATTAATGCAGACATTGCCATTCGTATGATAATTTCTCATAACAGAACAGCCGAGGAGTTTCATGGACCGGCTCCGCACCCCGCCTCTCAAACGTGCTTCAAAGACCCACCTGTACTCTTTGAGGCCACGCCCTACCACGCTCACGTCTTCAGCGCACTAACTCAAAAGGAGACTTCCAACGCAGCTGCATTCATCAAGCGTTGATGCAGCTCAGTGGCCGATCACTCATACCACGCAGCACATCCACTCTCCTTAGAAGGCGATCACACGTCTCGCAAGGCACGTACACTGCTCAATAGTCATCACATCTTCACATTAACCAGAACCAAAAGACTGTTAGCCTTCAAGAAGCTGCACCATCGCCAAACTTCTGCACCTCCTCACTCGCACACATACTTACCCTCACAATACACACCTATATACTTTATATATATATATATCGCCAGTGTCTTCGGACGATGGAAATCGAAGTCCTCAATTTGCTCTTAACCCAGTACAAACCTGGTCATTAGGCTCCACCGTATCACCTTGCCTCGAGGTTCACCACATGAGACTAAGGGGCGGCCTAAGATGGATGATGGTAGGCCTACCCTAATCGTGTTGCCGCAGTAAGGCCATTTCCGGGGATTGGCTCTTGGAGGTTTTAGGGTTGTAGGTCGCTGGGTTCGTCCCAGATGCGAAGCCCAACATGTATCTCCCTATCGCAACGCATCTGCCACGCCCAACACCATCTGCCACGTCCTAAGCAGCATCAACCAATACCCACGACTTCTGCTACACACCCACCTCATCTACCACGCCTACAGCTACCACACCCACCTCATCTGCTACGCCCACGATGTCTGCCACAACTATCTTATCTGTTTTGCCCACCACATTTCTACGCCCACCGCTCTCGACTAGGTCAGCCGACATTCTACGGGCACCACAAATATCACAACTGTTACCATTACAACGGAATATCAGTTTCCCTGGGTTAACGTACGTGTATGTGTATGTTTCAGCTGCTTCACCTTACTAATGAAACTCATGGGTCATCACTCACCCCAGATGCTTACCTACACCTCGTCATGACAAAGTGACTCCATGACTCTCATCTACCACCATTTCGTGTCCAAACTATGAAACACAAGAACGTGTAAGTCTGGCCACAACTGCCTACTTACTCCAACACTGCGCCACCTACCTGCGCGTTAAGCTGTCTCACACAAATGACGACAGACCAATACATACATGTTATCTTCTTGATTCTATCTAATAAAACTAGCAAGCCTAACTTAACGCTCCATCCCTGGGAGGAAGTAGATATCAAACACTACCTATAGTAAATTACAAGACACATATGTTTAAGGATACATAACATGAAAATGAAAATCAAAGGAGTGACTGCGTCTTCACTTACCGGCACTGATGCGGACTGCGCTGTTTCCGTGAAACCACGGAAATGTTCTCAACGCCGACTCTCTCGTTACTGTCACTTTACTGTAATTTCCAATCCAAAAGAAATCAAGTCCTGTTACTCATTTCACTGCAGTCATCTTTAAATTCTTACGGTCACTGATAGTTGTCTGTTTATCTTTACAGCCATAGACCTATATAAGGATATCTTTTCCCACAATCCTCTTTTGCAAAATGTCTACAATGTTTCCGACCACTCGTCTGGTTACTTCATGACTGCCCGCACTCGTAAACACACCTCAGGCAAGACACACACTGACGACAGCCAGGATTGATGTTGGTCTGAAGCTCCAAACTTTGCTTCGTGGTTCAGGCCTCCTGCTTGCATGATTCAGTGAGACGCTCAACCAGTGCTTCGAGGCGGACGAATCCAAGTGACGTCAAACTTCTCCCGATCCATCCATCGTCTTCCGTAGTTTAAGCTAGACAATAAGAGACATTCTCACTTACATATCAGTATGTATAACATGGGAAACCAAGTTACAAAGTTATAATGACTGTTTCACATATCATATAAACCTACGATAATTATGCTACAATCTTACAGGGTAACTTTTCGTAGCTGATGGTAAACCATCACAATCGGACAGGTTGCCAGACGGTAACTCCTTAGAGGAGTGACAAGAGTTAGGCTAACCTAATGAGTCGGAAGGATAGCAACAGTCTAGCACTCTGCCGAGAATGTTCGCCTCCCCTGGACGAAGTTAACCCCAGGACCTCGACCTTCTAAACCCCAGTGAACAGTACATATGAGGCTCGCTGCTACCACCCATCACTGAATTAAATTTTGCATCGATACTAACCGACAGAAGGGCAAAGGGACAGAGAGACAGACAGATACGTACGGCTAAACACACGACCTTATCGGTGGCTCGAGCCATAAAGATTACTCTCTACGAGATTATTATCTCCCCTGTTAGGCAACTACTCGTCACCTGACGCTCTTGACGAGCAAATGACTCCCCGGTCGTCCACACGCCTCACTCCCCCTCAGACCAACAACCTGGTAATGTCAAACTTCACACATCAGCTGAAGGTGGTAGAAAATTTCCTACTCACACCGAGAACCCAATATCCTTAGCCCTTCGGTGCCCCAGATGTCTAAACATGGCAAAGTTTCTGCCACGCTACACTTGTCAACAACTGGGGGAGGGTAAGACGTATTTCGGAGGCATTCGCTCGCTTCGCTGAGCCCTCCTGCGCGTCATAATCCCCGCGCATTCCAACACACGACTCGGCTCCTCCCGCATGTCACAGCTGTCAACAGTCACATCCCTGAACAAGATAACATGTTCTACGGGTAAGAATTATCCACACGTTTGTCCTGCGGCAACACCACCACGCCAGTCCCTGTAGCTGCCGACTCCTCTCCAAGTGCATCGCTGGCTATCAGCCAGAAAGACATTTCATTGGTCTCTGAACATCCTGGTTCTCCATCACGACACCTCTCCAACACAGCACACTCCTCCGTACCCATATCTCCATAGCGCTTCTTAACACACGCGTGGAAACACTTCTCTGTGAGATAACGTATGCACAAAGGTCTCCCACTTCGCTCACATCAGGTCTACCCGTGTCGAGTCCCTTCATACCTAGACCACAGAAGCGCCATACTTGGCCACATACCTCGTGTCCTCATCCTAAGAACTTCCTTTCCTGACTGTGATTCCTCGCTCCTCTCGACCTGTCATTCCCCATCACGACCTCTGCTCTGGGATCTCCAGGCAAGGAAAAATAGGTGCTTTCTCTCTTCCTCCAACCAGAGCTATTTCCAGCTCGTGGGAGTGAACGCTCAACAAATAAATCTCATACTCTCGCTGGTTCAACGAGGTCAACACCCACTCGATCCCCTAGGCAGTGGGCGTTGTGAGCACAGTCCATAAAAAAAAAAAAAGAAACGGGGGTCTCTTACTCTCCATGGAGCTTTAGACTACACGAGCCATGATTACAGTTTCATCCCTTGAGCCTGACAGCACGGCGGGTGATGGTGTGAACTCTGACCTAACCCTTTTAAGGTTTCGATCCAAGAAGTGGAGAGGTCAAAGGTGATATCTAATCATCCCTGAGAGTCGTAGCGTTGTACTCAAGGGTCGTGTCACCGTACTTATGGGTGGCACAGTCGCGATCAAGGGTCGTACCGTCGTGTTCAAGGGTCGTACCGTCGTGTTCAAGGGTCGTACCGTCGAGGTAAGGAGGGTTGTGGTTCATACTCACGTAAGGGAGGGGCGGGGACAGGTGCGGGGGGGGAGGAGGAGGAGGAGGAGGAGGTACTCAACACATGTGACGATTTTCCATCAAACAATTCAGGCGTCTGTAAACCCCAGGTAGATGCAAATGATATCGCCTCATCTACCATTTTACGCTACTTGAACACTTATTTCCCAAACGAATCTACCCATGGTAGATGACTATCATATTTTCCCACCAAGAGATAATATCTAATAGCAACTGATGATAGAAGAAATTTTCTCTTAAAAATTCGAATACATTGGTTGATTCTTGCTTTTCCAACGACCTTGCTGTGCATGCTCATAATCCAAAACTGTGTTGCGTTAACGAGAGTGAGAGAGAGAGAAAAGAAAATTCAACGACCTTATCCCTATATGAAAACCGTATCGACTGACTGGAGTATTATGTTACTGATCTGCCAGGTCTGACAAGTCAGTGTGGAACGTGTTGCTTATACGGGTCAAACTGGCACGCTGACTGGCTAAATCGGTCTAATATGTTACATGAGCTTTTCTCAAGTTACCTTCTGGGTTTCGTTTATAGAAACTAGTACCTTCATGAGCTGGAATAACATCTGATTCCACATCTGGAGGGATAACAGGTGGCAGATTCTCTCAAATAGGTTTTGCGTATGCTATTTTGAACGGTTGGTGTTCTGATGATGTTGGTGGATGAGTGATATGAGGCGAGTGTTATCAATTACACAGACCATTCATATGTGAACACGTAAACGATAAAACGACATCCCGCCACACATGAAATGAAAACCCCCTTCCTCCCGCATGTGCGCGAGGTTGCGCTAAGAAAAGACAACAAAGGCCACATTCGTTCACACTCAGTCTCTAGCTGTCATGTATAATGCACCGAAACCACAGCTCCCTTTTCACATCCAGGCCCCACAAAACTTTCCATGGTTTACCCCAGACGATGCACGTAAGTAGACAGACAGACAAAAAGACAGATAGATAGATCACCAAGAAGCATTTACAAGAGGACTTTGCCAGAGAGAGAGAGAGAGAGAGAGAGAGAGAGAGAGAGAGAGAGAGAGAGAGAGAGAGAGAGAGAGAGAGCGCGCCAGCTACAGCATATCTAATCCAAGAATAAATTTTGAACTTCTGGGCTGTGAAATTCCTCCCTCCCCCCCCTCTACCCCACCTTTCTCTGGCACATATGCAAGCTGGAGGAGGGGGGGAGGAGGAGGGGAGGAGGAGGGGAGGAGGGGGGGGGGTGTTAGGTAGGTTTGCTGCGCGAGAGACGACGTTATTAAAAAGACTTATGGACTTGGTAAAGATTTAATAGGACTGATAATGTCGAGGCGGAGCGCCGGGGGGGAAATGCGGGAAGTCTGAATGAACCGGAGAATCTATCTAAGGAGAGTGGGAAGGCATGACTGGCCCAGGGTAGAGGCAGAGGAGGAAGTGCGAAAAGGCTGGCCTTGTTGTTTGGGAGTGATGGACTGAAGAAAACGTGATACCGTACACCTTGGAAATCCACATACCACAAAGGAAAGCAATGGTGAGTGTGTGTGTGTGTGTGTGTGTGTGTGTGTGTGTGTGTGTGTGTTTCGCTCAAGACTTGGCGATTCCTGGAATCTTGAGCCAGAACCCGGGAATTCCCAAATCTTGTGGAAGGAGCCAGGGAGTCCCAAGTTCTTGGGACCACGATCCGGGATATCCCCCCCCCTAAGAATTTTGATTGGTCGGTGCCTGAAGATGCAGAAGGGTGAAAGAAGTGCACGAAATAGAGTGAATGTGGTATACAAGGGTCGACGTGGAGTCAATGGACTGAACCAGGGCAGGTGAAGCGTGTGGGGTAAATCATGGAGAGGTCTGTAGGCATGGTTGTGGACAGGGATCTGTGGTTTCAGTGCTTTACACATGAAAGCTAGAGAATGGATGTGAGTGGACGCGGCCTTTCTTCGACTGTTTCTGGCGCTACCTTGCAAACGCGGGAAACAGCAATCAAATATGGAATATATTATACATATATCAAGGAGAAAGTAAGGAGGGGAGGACTAAGGCGATGGAAAGGTGGGGTAAAAAGTCTCTGACGTGTTGGGACTTACACATCAAATAGGGATAAAGGCCTGCAATGGATTGGACCAGTGTGGTATATGGGGGGAGATATGCTGTTTAATGGGATGAACCAGATATATAAAAGACTTCAAAATAAACAGACAGATAGGTAGGTAGACCGGGCACGAGAGAGAGAGAGAGAGAGAGAGAGAGAGAGAGAGAGAGAGAGAGAGAGAGAGAGAGAGAGAGAGAGAGAGAGAGAGAGAGAGAGAGAGAGAAATGGAACGAAGACATTTACACACCTTACCATTCCCCGTCCCTTTCGCCTCCACAGCCCCTCGTAAACACATACACGTACTGTACATCCTTCCCATTTCCTGGTCTTTAGCGCTGGTGCGTGGGGGGGAACCTGCTGAGCCAGCTACTTCTACCTCAGTGTCCGCTAATGGAGGAGCGCTCATTCCCGCAGCGTCTCCGGCTTACGTACGCTCAGCCCAGCCAATGAGCGCTCATCCAAGCAGCGGCGCGCGCCACCTTGCGGGTGTAATCGCCACGAATGTCTTCATTTTCTTCTCTCTCTCTCTCTCTCTCTCTCTCTCTCTCTCTCTCTCTCTCTCTCTCTCTTTTAGGTTGAGAAATCAAGTCACGGACTCCAGTCGTCATTGGAGCCACCAGAACCCCCCTCATATGAAATATGGAAAAGAGGGCGCCAAAGAAATGGAAAAGAGGAGTTTTTTCTTTTTTCTTTTTTTTAGAAGCGGACATTCTGTTGTACAGATGCTGGGATAGACAGGAGAGCGTAGTGAGGTCCAAGCGTATTGGCTTCGCGAGAGAAACGCACATCAGCGACGAAGGTTCGTCCCTACAGTTTGCCCCAACGGCGCCGCATAGATGACAACGGCGGACTCCCGAGTATGACGTGGTCTACCTAATGGTGGGGGTGGGCGGGCACGCGAAGAGCCAGTTCCCTTAGGGGGGGGGCCGGAAACCGGAGTAACAGCCATAGAAGGAGAGAGAGAGAGAGAGAGAGAGAGAGAGAGAGAGAGAGAGAGAGAGAGAGAGAGAGAGAGATTACCCGTGAGCACCAGCGACGAGATTTTTACCTGAGGCAGGATGATGGCGTAGCGCTAAGACCAGAGACAGAAAGGAAAAGAAAACGTGGATAAAGGAGAGAGAGAGAGAGAGAGAGAGAGAGAGAGAGAGAGAGAGAGAGAGAGAGAGAGAGAGAGAGAGAGAGAGAGAGAGAGAGAGAGAGAGGGAGAGAGAGAGAGAGGGAACTTGAAGTTCACAAAACTCGGCAATCTAAATTGTGCCATCCTTCCTGAGACTCACTTTTCTTTGTTGTGTGTGTGTGTGTGTGTGTGTGTGTGTGTGTGTGTGTGTGTGTGTGTGTGTGAGGGGTTTCTTTCCCAGGTATAATTTTCTAAAGTTGATATACCTATTTACAGGAAGCCGAACGTCATGCATAACAACGGTTCTCCTCTTTCTAAATGAGGTGGTATCGCCGCCCAGGGCGCCATTCCCACGTAACGCATTGCTAAACTTGCAGCGAACTCTTAATAGAATCTTGAGAATTGTATTTATAATATTTCTGTTTACTCTGGCCCTGAAGGCAATTTTTTGACTATTTATGGTAAGAGGTTGGTAATGCCTGGGATGGGGGGGTATACTCACGGATACACCGATATGCAAGGACTGTGAACCAGTGTATTTGGGTTTCTATTTTCACACTGCGCCTCGGAAAGTGGGATAGTAGAGAGAGAGAGAGAGAGAGAGAGAGAGAGAGAGAGAGAGAGAGAGAGAGAGAGAGAGAGAGAGAGAGAGAGAGAGAGAGAGGACGTGTGGGTGTGTGTGTGTGTACACAACACGATAGATTTCACGATTCGGAACAGTGCGGTTGAGCGGTGGCCTCGTAACCAATCACGTTAATTACGATCTAATCAACGACATTTCGGTTGTTGTCTTCATCGGGAGAAGTGTAACTGGACAGACGTTTCTTCACCACTGGGGAAACACCCACTCACTCACTCACTCACTCACGCTGCAGCATTGTAGTTCGTCTGTGTCGAGCCGTACAACACTTGTGTGTCGTACTGTGGTACAGACGGCTGTCCTGGTCACCACCAGCTCGTGTCTCACTGCTACTTACCTGATGTCTCACAAGTAACACTGCAGTGAGGTGGGTGGTATGTATGTGTGTGCACTTGGCGTATTTTCATACAAAGACACTCGGGCACATATATAGACACACACACACACACACACACATACACATTCTATACACTGTGAAAAACAAACACTCGCCCTCACCTACGTTCATGCTTAGGATAAATTCTTAAATGTGCTGCGAATGTTAAATGAGTGATACCCATACAGTATTCATATTTCCTATCAAGGATCTCCAAAGTTGACCGAGTCTAAACGCTATTCCAGACTTGTCACGAGAAAGAGTAATGATCGTATTTCAGTCGTTGTGGGATCTGAAACTCTTAACAATAAGACAAATATAAAGTATTATGATCTGAAACTCTTAACAATAAGACAAATATAAAGTTTTATAATCTGACACTGTTAACAGTAAGACAAATATACCGTATTATGATCTGAAACTGTTAACAGTAAGACAAATATACCGTATTATGATCTGAAACTGTTAACAATAAGACACATACACCGTATTATCCAAAACATTTGCCAAGTCTCAGTTATTCATCCTTTAAACTTATGACAATGAAAACTAAATGTGGTTAATATCATCTTTAACTGCATTTATCAAAATGGTTGTTTAATTAATACCTGTTGGCATGGTTACGTGACACTGGGTCAAGGCCAGCAGTTCATGTCATGTTTAATGGCAGGGTTAACAGGACGCGTCATATTACATACATTTTTTTTCCTTCCATGTCGACAAAAATTTTCCGTTCATTACGCTGACAGTTTCCGGGAAAATGCGTATTTACTGCGATGGAGAGTAACACACACACACACACACACACACACACACACACACGGGCACACACACACACACACACACACACTCCAGCAGCTCCCTCATATCCCTTGCAGGAATGCGAACACAGAGAGGGTAAGGTGCCGACTGCGTCTCACGACTGTCCACTAATATACATGAGAGCTAGAGAGAGAGAGAGAGAGAGAGAGAGAGAGAGAGAGAGAGAGAGAGAGAGAGAGAGAGAGAGAGAGAGAGAGAGAGAGAGAGAAACTGAGCCAATGAGGCCATTTATTCGTTTGTTCCTGGCGCTACCTTGCTGTCGCAGGAAACAGTTAAGAGGTGTGAGCACACACACACACACATATATATATATATATATATATATATATATATATATATATATATATATATATATATATATATATATATATATATATATATATATATATACAAACTTTGCTCGAACTTGAAAATTATGAGTTTTACGCTTCAATTCCCGAAGTTAATCTAGCCAAAACAAAAAAGAAAGAAAACAAAACTTTACATACCAACGTAATCCCCCAGATGGACGCGTCAATATTTTCCTTGTCCGTAAATACAAGGCAACATGAGGGAGATTTCTTTTGCCCACCTCATAAAATTCCTGGCTGGTGGTGGGTGGAACAGTGGAGACCAGCCACTCATAAACTATGAGGGTTTGGCAATGCTATCACCTCATCCAATTCCGCACTGAATTCCGCTCTCGTATCTCACAAAATTATTCTATCCCGACAAATGTATATACATATATATATATATATATATATATATATATATATATATATATATATATATATATATATATATATATATATAATCTTTTTATATTAGTTGCTGTCTCCCGAGTTAGCGAGATAGCGCAAGGAAACAGAGGAAAGAATGGCCCAACCCACCCACATACATATGTATAAACGCCCACACCGCCACACAGACATACCTATACATTTCAAGGTATACATACACAGACATACACATATATACACAGGTACATATTCATACTAGCTGCCACAGTGACAATGTTGATGTTCATCGTGTGAGAAGGTCCTTCGATGCACAGGACCGAGAACAACTTTCATTGTTATCGTTTCCTAAGCCATGTTTCTTCCATCGTATTTAGAAAATCTTTACCTCAAAAGGAGGGTTTGGGAATGTTCAGTCTCTCATATTAAGTGAGACTTCTTCTCTCGCACTGGTGTTCGGAGTTTTATTACAATTAAAAAAAATTGTAGTCGTTGTATTGTACACGCGACGTTCATTTTAAAGTACTTGCCTCAGAAATAATCGTCGTATCAAAATTTGTCTATTTTTTTTTTCCTCCCCGTCTGCCTCGAAAGTCCTGGCTGGCTGAAGGTCGTTGTGCTCTTGGTGTGCTTGGACTTCGCGCCTTCGTGTTCCAGGGTCGTACTTTCATGCTCAAGGGTCGTACCTTTGTGTTCAAGGGTCGTGCTTTCGTGTCCCACGACTGTACCTCCGTGCTCAAGGGTCGTACTTTCGTGTCCCACGACTGTACCGCCGTGCTCAAGGGTCGTACCTTCAGGTTCTGTCATGTTTTTTTTCTCCGTTCGACACACCATCACCGATATATGAAGCAGGAGTTGACGACTTCCACGACTCCTGGTGTCCAAGTGCAGTACGTACAAGCACCTCCTGAGGAAACGTTTGCCATCAGTGTATGAATTCACCAACGATCTGAGCACGGGGTGCGTCCGTGTGATCCTCCACTGAGCAAATCCTCACGTACAGTCCCATATGACGGGGTTTTGTTGACAGTATGGCTGCGTGTCCATGTGAACACTCCGATGCGAAGTGGATGTGCTCAGCGCTTCTTACCCATAATGATGGTTATGATGTATGTACCCGAGCACACTAATGGGTTTATTGAGCGTAGGGAAGCGGGAAAAAGCCAGCGTGGTTGGTGCAGGCAACCATGAAGGCTAGTATACAGCACTCTGGGTGTACAGCCAACCACGAGGATGGGTATACCAGTGGCCCAACCATAATAAAGGGTGTATTCACCTCAGCTACAGCTGTGAGTGTAACTGGATGTCGCTCGACCAAGTTGCTGGGTGTGGAAGTGTAGTCAACAGAGATGGCTGGGGTTTTAATGTTACCGTAATCGCCTTCCCTTCCCTAGTAAATAATGACTCAGAGAGAGAGAGAGAGAGAGAGAGAGAGAGAGAGAGAGAGAGAGAGAGAGAGAGAGAGAGAGAGAGAGAGAGAGAGAGAGAGAGAGAGAGAGAGAGAGAGAGACTCTCAAGCAGCATCAGGGAACAACGGTAAACAAAGACGATTTTTTTTTTACCAGTATCATCATTACCATTACTACTGTATCATGAGACGGAATGAAGCGTCATATCGACTCTTCAAGGAAAGTCGGAGTCAGTCTGTCACTTTACGTAGCTCAGGTCTTTGGTGTTCTCTGTCTGTCTTCGTTCGACTCTCTCTGGGTCGTCTGCTGTTCAGACAGGTAGGAGACTCACCCTGAGCCACTGCTCTCACACTGTGTAGGACGGGTTGAGGTCGGTCAGGGCGAGGCTCGTGATGACTCTAGTAGTGTACACTGAGTTACCCCATTATGGGCACTCCTGCTAGTTACCTCATCATATCTGACAGGAGTTACGGAGACATGTACACACAATGAATAGATAAAAGATAGGTAGGAACACACACATACACACACACATATATATATTTACACACACACACACACACACACACATATATATATTTACACACACACACACACACACACACATATATATTTGTTTTATTTATTTATTTATTATACTTTGTCGCTGTCTCCCGCGTTTGCGAGGTAGCGCAAGGAAACAGACGAAAGAAATGGCCCAACCCCCCCCCATACACATGTATATACATACGTCCACACACGCAAATATACAGTTTTACCCATATATATATATATATATATGGGTAAAATATATATATATATATATATTTGTTGGTTTATGAACGCATTTCCCAAAGCCTTTGAGACATTTCCGTAAAATCTGGCACAAATATTGGTGTGGGCAACAGCAGAAAACGGTTTCCTTTTTATTTAGAAAAGCTGTCCCGTTCATGAAAAATGGGGTGGGGATTTACCCCCCTCTCTGCTTTAATCCCCGATTTTTTGCATTTTTTTTTTGCTTTCACGATTTTTTGAAAACTATTGAACGAGTAAAGAATTTGAGGTTTCGTTTTTGGATAAAAATTTTTCATATTCTATATTTCCGTTTTATTTGTTTCATTTCCGATGTATGTCTTGTAGTTGTGTTACATACTATTATGAGTTCCATGAACCCATATCATTAATAAAATCTATTCTGAGATTCTAAGGATGTCTTTACGAAGGCTGGAACACCTTTTGGCCTGAGGGAATTTAAGGAAAACTATTAGCAGTGAGAAAACTTTCATTGTGTTTTCTTCTTTTTACAGACCAAATTATCATCCTACTTTGCACCCTCTTTGTCATGTGGAATGTCCTAAACCCAGCGCCTACGATCCACATCGAAGCCCCACCATATTACTCCATGGTTCAACCTTAACCGCTTCATAGGCTACAATCTAGTAACAGCACGTCGCTCCCCATATGCTATAGTGATCCAATTCATTCTATCCATCGGACATCTCTCGTCCACCTGAATGATCAGGTCTCGATACCTTAAGGCCTCCTCTAACCCCATCCTTCCCACGCCTCTTCAGCCTTACCCTTCCCTCACTCTAGTTACATAACAGGTGAAACTGAATCGATATCTTTCAAAAAGATTTACGAGACAAACGAATAGTGTTTTCTGCTTAATGATAAGGCTAACATGACTATACAAATGTACACTACAGACCTGAATAACATAACGAGTGGCACCGGTCTCACTAACAAGCATCTCCGCAGTTACGAACAGCTTGACGTGTGGCAGGGCCCACGTTAACTCCTACCGCCCTTCGTAGACGTGACACGATCCCCCTCGATCATCCAGCTATATTTAAGAGGGACATAAAGACGTTCATACGACGGGCGAGGAGGAACGGTCTCCTCACCGTCACCTCCCTCCCCTCCGAGGGTTAGGAAAATTTCAGTTACGTTGCATTAAGACCAAGCACAGCCGATGCCCTCATCTTTATTGGAGAAGTTATGTGTGCTTTGTACTGGGTAATTACACCACGGAGACCACTAAATCCTTTTTACTGCGGCCCAGGCGGCAGGACAAGCCTCCCGTCCCTACATCTTGCTGCGTGGTCGTAATTGAGGAGAGAGATATTTGCTGCCATCCTATGAGAGAGAGAAAAAAAAATAGTTTCGTTATGGTCTACTTTATTTTGAGAAAAGCTCAGTATGGATCTCCAGAGGTACGTACGTTCTACCTAAACCCTTTCTTTGGTATAAGTTAATTCTCTCCTTATCGTCGGAAAGGGTAGATAAGGTTAGATAAGAGATATAACACCAGAACTTTAATTTCTCAGGGCACACTTGGTCGGAAAGCTTTTGGTAGCATCTTGCCTGTGTGTGTGTGTGTGTGTGTGTCTTTTGAGTCTTTCTGTCGGCCAGTAAGACACAACGTTCGTCAAGGTGGTACAGAGAGCTGGCCTCGAGATCCCCCAGTGATAGAGTTAAGATCATACACACAGGTCGAGGCCACACGCTTATCAAGGACTGGCAGTTGAGATGCCGAGTGATGCAAGTCCTGGTAGATATAGCATTACAGAGTAATGGTATAAATGAAAGACAAGATAGCTTGATGAGAGCCCTGCTAGAGTGCATGGGTCTAGTAAGCTTGATAAGGACCCTGCTAGAGTGCAAGGGTCTAGTAAGCTTGATGAGGGCCCTGCTTGAGTGCAAGGGTCTAGTAAGCTTGATAAGAACCCTGCTAGAGTGCAAGGGTCTAGTAAGCGTGATGAGGGCCCTGCTAGAGTGCAAGGGTCTAGTAAGCTTGATGAGGGCCCTGCTAGAGTGCAAGGGTCAAGTAAGCTTGATGAGGACCCTGCTGGAGTGCAAGGGTCTAGTAAGCTTGATGAGGACCCTGCTAGAGTGCAAAGGTCTATAGTAAGCTTGATGAGGACCCTGCTAGAGTGTAAGGGTCTAGTAAGCTTGATGAGGGCCCTGCTACAGTGCAAGGGTCAAGTAAGCTTGATGAGGACCCTGCTGGAGTGCAAGGGTCTAGTAAGCTTGATGAGGACCCTGCTAGAGTGCAAGGGTCTATAGTAAGCTTGATGAGGACCCTGCTAGAGTGTAAGGGTCTAGTAAGCTTGATGAAGGCCCTGCTACAGTGCAAGGGTCAAGTAAGCTTGATGAGGACCCTGCTGGAGTGCAAGGGTCTAGTAAGCTTGATGAGGACCCTACTAGAGTGCAAGGGTCTATAGTAAGCTTGATAAGGACCCTGCTAGAGTGTAAGGGTCTAGTAAGCTTGATGAGGGCCCTGCTACAGTGCAAGGGTCAAGTAAGCTTGATGAGGACCCTGCTGGAGTGCAAGGGTCTAGTAAGCTTGATGAGGGCCCTGCTAGAGTGCAAGGGTCTAGTAAGCTTGATGAGGACCCTGCTAGAGTGCAAAGGGTCTAGTAAGCTTGATGAGGGCCCTGCTAGAGTGCAAGGGTCTAGTAAGCTTGATGAGGGCCCTGCTAGAGTGCAAGGGTCTAGTAAGCTTGATGAGGGCCCTGCTAGAGTGCAAGGGTCTAGTAAGCTTGATGAGGACACTGCTAGAGTGCATGGGTCTAGTAAGCTTGATGAGGACCCTGCTAGATTGCAAGGGTCTAGTAAGCTTGATGAGGACCCTGCTAGAGTGCAAGGTCTAGTAAGCTTGATGAGGACCCTGCTAGAGTGCAAGGGTCTAGTAAGCTTGATGAGGACCCTGCTAGAGTGCAAGGGTCTGGCAAGGTGTCGTAACACTGCAGACGAGAGGTCACCTTCGACGAGGTTGCACCATCGTCAACAGACGTAAAAGAAATACGGTCTCGTCCTTCGAAGACCTTCCCATCTTAAGAGAATCCTACCTTACCCTGCTCCCAAGTGAAGCGCAGACTCGACGCCACAGCAGCTACTTAAACAGGGGGGGTGTTCTTGGGTTCCATAATTAAAGAACTATCCATCTACTTGGAAGGCAACACACAGACTGATCCTTCTGAAGCAAAGGCGAGGCTGCTGTGAACAGAAATGTAATTTGTCTGACTCCACGTCATCTGTCACCAGCGGCAGTACATTATTAAGTACTTTGGTCCCTGAGGAAGACACCTGTCGCTCCGAATAACATGGGCATTCCCGGGGGGGACGTTACTGTAATTGGCAGGTGCAGTCCTGTGGGAAGACAAAACTAAACTTAGAATGAATGGATCTTTCATAACGAGTATACGCCGCGTACCCACTTCGAAACACACACTCACACACACCGTAAATAACTGTCAGGTGCATCGTCTACGAAATACGAGTCCGTTTTTAGAGTTGGGTTCGTCGTTCCATTTCAGCCGGTGAACATGGTAATAAGGGAGTTATCAACTTGGGCCTTCACCATCGTGTGTCGTCATGTCGTTTAGTAAATCACGTAAATATTCCATTTTCCTATTCTGATCACACCATCGTGTGTCATCATGTCTTTTTTTTTTAGTAAATCAAGTAAATATTCCATTTTCCTATTCTGATCACACCATCGTGTGTCATCATGTTTTTTTTAGTAAATCAAGTAAATATTCCATTTTCCTATTCTGATCACACCATCGTGTGTCATCATGTCTTTTTAGTAAATCAAGTAAATATTCCGTTTTCCTATTCTGATCATTATTGATTACCTTTTCATGTGCTGGAAGGTTTCATCTGAAAGTTTCCAGTATTGAGAAAAGGATGATTATTGTTATGGATCACATCAGATCTAATTCTCCTCAGTAATCATCCAGGAATCAACCAAAGACACATCGGACGCAGATATCACAAGTATTTGTATAGGTTTATCCACAGACGGCCATTTTCGTCAGGGAAATACGCGGACACACCATTCTTACCTTTGAATTACCTCCCCACTGCTGGCCTCCTCCCATGACTGTCCTCACTAACAAATACCCTACAGCACACAGCGCTACAGGCTATACACTCCAGCTGAATATGCAATTTCAACTTTGCGCATTTAGCTGCTGGAACTTATTTGTCTTTCTTGTGGGGGAAGGAATGTTGCCTCGCTTTATAAAAGGCAGTGAGAGAACTTTACATTAATGGGTCTTGACACCGCTGGGGCTCCCAGAGTGCACGACCCTCGTGACTTATTCATAGTCCAGATGATATAATTCATCATCCCACATACATCGGAATTCTCTCTCTCTCTCTCTCTCTCTGGCGACAGAGATGAGGTCAGGGAATTATCGCCACGCATCACATCGCGACTGATGTTGTAAACGTGGTGTTGCGGTTAGTGTTGGTGACCGCGGCGCATTCACGGGCCGCCTGGGGTCGAGCCCGCATGGGTTCGAATCCTGGTCGCGGCAGGCGGTTCACAGTCCACCCTGGTGTTCATACTCCCCTAGCGTTTGGTTGATAACTTAGGTGCCTAGCTCAGATATATATATATATATATATATATATATATATATATATATTATCCCTGGGGATAGGGGAGAAAGAATACTTCCCACGTATTCCCTGCGTGTCGTAGAAGGCGACTAAAAGGGGAGGGAGCGGGAGGCTGGAAATCCTCCCCTCTCGTTTTTTTTTTTTTTTTTTTAATTTTCCAAAAGAAGGAACGGAGAAGCGGGCCAGGTGAGGATATTCCCTCAAAGGCCTAGTCCTCTGTTCTTAACGCTACCTCGCTAAAACGGGAAATGGCGAATAGTTTGAAAGAAAAAAAGAAATATATATATATATATATATATATATATATATATATATATATATATATATATATATATATATATATATATATATATATATATGATATGGCATTAAAAAAAAAAGTGTGAGGGGTATCGTGAAACGGCTGACGCTGGAGTATAGAGACAACCTGAGGATCACCTTGCTCCCGTACGTCTGATGACAGACCATCACGGACCTCGCATCTCAAGCACGAGCACCTTGACCAAGTTCGATGGTGCTAGACGTGCTATCAACCTCGGCTACTCTTTTTTAGATCACTATTACTTAGATTTTGCTTGGGGAGTTCTGCTGTTCTAATTACAGGAAGTGGTGGAAAAAGATAATGCAAACCCGTGAGGCTAGATTTAGTATTAGGGTTTTCTGTGTCTTCTGTTTGTGCAGACACACACACACACACACACACACACACACACACACACACACACATACACATTCCTGCTCATCAAGTATTGATGGTCAACAAAGCTGTAACATGAGGCTTCTCTACCGCCACCATCTGAAATATTCCACTATCTAAATATAAAAGAAAAAGACACGCGTTACATGCCTCAAATCAAAGAAAAATATGCCTCGTAGTTCAAGGAACATTTAATTTTCGAAGAAAACGGATGAGAGGCTGCTGACTGTCCCTGCGTATTAAAGTTTTAATCCTAGACTCAAGTGAAGATGTGTACAATCACCAGCCATACGGAAGGTTCATGCTGAGCTTATGTTAACTGAGGGTTAACGTCACCAACAGACTGTAGTACGTATATCACATCTGATACCAAAGTCAGCTGAGGAAGACTAGTACGAAGTGAAAATTGAAACAAAGCCATAAATCAGAAAGTATTTTACAATAGTGACAGATGTGGCGATACATCAGAATGGATTCGACAAAAAAAAAACGAAAAACGAAATGTAATTCAGTTGCTCGGGATCATCGTAAAAATAAACGAGACAGATTTGTCCAATGGTTAGCTGGTGATGGGGAAACTGCCTTCTTTACACCATGCTGGCCATCTGCCTTATACAGACAAGCGGCTGAACTGCCAAGCTTTACGGCGTGCTGGTGTTGATGTCTGTCAATGGGTGGAAGGAACTGGCGTTATCGGAAGAGCTGCAGCACATCACGAGGCACAGTATACTGACGGTGAAAACAGCGCAGATAATACCGTGTATGGCATTATCCACAGGATTAACGTGCAGTCGTAACTCTAATCATCCAGCAGTAGGGAGGTACGACGTATTGACCGTAATCCTCTCTCTCTATCACCCGTGAGCTCATTCTGTTGCCTCAGCAGCCCACGCTTGATCCCAGTGATTGAGCAACTCCTCAGCTCTGAGGGGAAGCCTCTCTCTTCGCTAGCTGGTTACGATGGAAGGAAAGTGTTATGTGCAGTTTTTTCTTTTTTTCTGGCCCACCTCGGAGACAGGAGTCGCTCTGAGCCAGTGTGGCCAGGCCAAACATTATGAGCCGTAAACCAGGGGTAAGTGTGCGGCCAACGAGAAGGGCGCCTCCCTTCATGCCCACCACCCGGCCCAGGCCAACGATCAAGGGGAGTGAGGACTCACGACCAGGAGAGGAGACTGGAGGGGTGTAGGTATACAACCAGGATTTAAAAAAGAAAAAGGAGAGAGAGAGAGAGAGAGAGCAAATGACCAGAAGACCCGACGTTCGACCAGAAGATAAGACATCTGGTTAGCAAAAGAGAGCACGTTTGACTAGAAGAGAAACACTATTTGAAAAGAAGAGAAGAACGATATTCATCAAAGACAACAGAAAATGCAAGACCGGGATGAAAGAGGACACATGACTAGTTGAGAAGGTACTCGACCAGAGGGAAAGATGGAAAGTCGGATAAATGAGGAGAGGACATACGACCAAGAGAAACAAAAGTCAACACCATAATATGAAGAGGCAGTCGACCAGAAAAAATGAGGTTACATGATTAAGGGAACAAAGAGTATATGACTGAGGAAAAATGATGGTTACATGATCATGAAGAATGAGAATATATGACCAGAACAGAAGATGGGGAAAAGAAAAAACACATACACACGACGAAGTGTGGTCACACGACCTCGTAAGAGGAGAGATTAGAGAAAAGAGGACACAATTTGCGAGGCAGTCGACCAAGAGGACAAAGGAGAGTCGATAAAAATGAGGGTAAAAATCGACCAGGAGACAAGAAGGGGAGTCGACCACTAGAAGACAAAGACGGTAGAGAAGTCGGTGACGTGACGCTAGACCAGGGGAGACGGTAGCGCATCCAAGAGAGGAGAGAACCCTCCTTCAGGAGGGAGGGGGACACGCAGCCTGAGGGAAGGATGAATGCCCATGAGTGGAGACACATGCAGGTGACCAAAAGCTGATAGTACACATGTCTACTACATCGACTCAATGGCGAGCATGTTACGCTGTCGTGTTACTTGTTCGAATAATGACAGATCCTTTGAAACTGACTGGTTATGTTGGAGGTTTGCGAGGATGGTCTGTGTAGCAGACTAGATAGATTTATAAACTGATGTGCCTTGATGATGTAGATAAGATCTTCAGTTCTGGTCATTTTTCTGAAATTTGTGTACATCCAATATGTTAACTACGTTAAGCTGAATCAATTTGTCTTGAAATGCAAAATAAATGAATTCTAAACAAGCTGTTCAGTCTCCCCATTGGAACTGGCAAATGACTGGGTAACTATGTGTTTATACTTACATATACAAGATTAAGAGGCAGGATCAACACGAGCGTAAAACTCTCGCCCAGTAATAAATGAACAGCAATTACAACAAACAGTGCACACACTGACATTTGCTCATACAGGAGTTGCATACAAGAGATTAAATAAAACGTACATAACTGCCTCACAGCCTCCTGACTAGCAATCGGCTCATCACTAAACTCACGAGCACCAGCAGGGGTACAGTGTACTCCCCCCCACCCCCCTTTTCCTCTCCTGCCGCACCTGAATCATTGAAAATGTAAAAGATTACTTACGTTCCTACACTTGGTCTGCGGGCATGGGCGTCTTGCGGATGAAAAGAGAAAGGTCACAGGAATTATGTATACTGTTAATGTACAAACACAGAGAGAGAGAGAGAGAGAGAGAGAGAGAGAGAGAGAGAGAGAGAGAGAGAGAGAGAGAGAGAGAGAGATAAGCTCATAGACGCACAACCCATCTTAACACACCGGGCGTCCACAGAAACGTTCGGACAGCCCCCCACCTCAACAGACTCATCGCCAGTCCCGGACGTCCGCTGGTGCACCCCAGGGCGATCGTTTGCTTCCGCCGGGAATACTCAATACGCTCTGAGCGCCTTCTCGGCCGAGAGCCACAAGCATTCGTTTGCTACACCAAGAAAGGAAGGTAAATTGTCTCCTGCTGGATGACGTCCACGTATTATTTCTCCCGGTGAAAATAAGCTGAAGAAGATTATTCTTGAATTATCTGCTTCTGTGCTCAAGAGAAAGAGTACTACCTAGGCGTCTCTTGAGTGTGGAAGGCGACTTAAGACGGGCGAGAGGCTGGAAATCCTCCCCTCTTGTGCTATCAGTTTTGGAAAGCAGGAACAAGAGGAGGTACCTTGACCCGCGGCACGGGATTGGCTGCTGCTTCCCATAGTTTTTGCATGGAAACCTGCCACACGAAGATGGACCTTTATGATGCCATCTGGTTTTTTTTCCTTGAACAGCGAACCTGTGAAATTCTCTTCTTTCTCTCGTCTTTCCTTATTACTATAACCTCTCAACCATTAAGAAAAGGGTCGACAAATACCTGTGGAATTCAAATTTCCATTTTCTTTTTGTCATACATTTCACCATTCTTTTTTTTTTTCATCATCCGGGATGGCCACAACTGGGGCATTTTTTTTAGTCAGCGTCATGTCGGCTACCTAAAAAAAAAATAGAGTCAAGCGAGGATTTATTGTCGAACGCTCAGTCGTCTGTGTCTGACACTACCTTACTGAGGCGAGAACGGCGCGATGATATATATGGAGAAAGAGAGAGAGAATTTATTTTCCCTCAGCATCCTTTCTTCTTCCTTTTTTTTTTTTGACGATGTGCTTCTCCTTCACTTAAGTCTTCCTACTGTCGGGGACGTGGTGGCTTACAGAGCACGTCGGATAATGTCCTATACACGATACAAAGAATAAAGCACTGTGACCTCCTTCGCCTGGGTCGTACGATCGTATTCGCTACAGTTACCGTCGTGCTCAAAAGGGTCGTACCATCGTGCGTGCTTTTGGGTCGCACCGCTGGGCTCGAAGGTCATACAACCATTCTCAAGCGGTCGTACCTCGCGCTCGAGGGGTCGTACCGTCGTGGCCCGAGGGTCGTACCGTCCCGTCGTGCCCCGAGGGTCGTACCGTCGTGGCCCGGGAGGTTAAACAAGAGTATGATGAGGGTGGCGTAACCAATCCCTAAAAGAACGAGTATCGGAAGTAAATTTTATTTCTCGGAAAATTGGTTCTGTGATATTAGCTACTGACATGTGGAAAATTGAAGGGAGATTTATATGAGAGCCAGAATGGTTCGGTGGCCACTTTAGGAATGGACTTTATCCCGGGATAATCCAGATCCAATCGTCAATTTCGTCATTCTTTCCGTTCAGCGTAACTCAGCCTCCCTGGTTACTTGAACGGAAATCCCATTTCCATCCCTTATATTTTTTTTTTTTTACCTCTCCTTATCTTCCAATCTTGCTCGATCTAATCAGACCTCTCAGGGAGGAGACTGCGGATTGAGGCTACTGACGAGACGGCGTTCAAAAGGTTAGCAAGGTAGTCCATCACCACTGCTCTCTCTCTCTCTCTCTCTCTCTCTCTCTCTCTCTCTCTCTCTCTCTCTCTCTCTCTCTCTCAGCCACTTCAACGGCCCAGGACAGAGAAAAAGGTAGACATAATGAAAAAAACAAACAAACAAACAGAAGCTAATCCGCCTAACTGATACTGACAGACAGCGACAACGAACATCGGTATCAAAATAAGGCGAGTCCGCTACTCCCCTTCACCTGGACAGCTTGGGAACAGGAGGGAAGAATATCGTAAGATACGGCAAGCGTGACGATAGCGACGGAGCACTGGGCTGGGGAGAGGAGAGAGGATCTCATCCTCACCGGAAAGAATTTCGCTCGAGAGTTGCTGAGTGAGCGAAGCGATCGCAGGCTAACCTATATTTTCGCAGATTGTCTCCCATCTTCCGAGTCTTGGGAGGCGGGATGCTCTTTCCCTGGATCGTAAGAGTAATAAGATGTTTGCCGATGGAATGGCGGGATGGTGCAACAGCAAAGTGACCTTCGCTGTGAGAAAGCTGTCTGGATGGTGAGCAATTGCGACGAGCACGGAACGAAGTGGTCGGAGGTAATGATCGAGTGACTCCGACGATGGGTCAGTGGCGGAGGAAATGGTTAAGGGGACAGAACAATGGGTCACTCGTCAGGACAATGGATAAATGGATAAGATATTGGATAAGTGGAGAAGAAAATAGACCAGTGGACAGGACTTAGCGTCCTGTCGACTGGGAAGGTGACCAGGAAAATGGGCAAGTGACCTAGAACAATGAATAAGTAGATAAAACAACATGAAAGTGCCTAAGACAACAGGCAAGTGGCTAGAACCATGGCCAGAACAACAGGCAAGTAGGACAGCATAATGCAAAAAAGGAAAGAACAATGAGTCAGCGAGAGGACAACTGGCAAGTAGTGACCTGGGTTACCAAATGGCGGTTAAGCAATTAACAGTTTGTCAGGAGGGTGAAAAATTGAACGAAGTGATAAATCCAATGAATGAGGCAATGCGTAAATAATGGAGATAATGAGAGGAAATGGTCTGCGTAGGGAAGAAACAATGAGCCAATAGAGAAGTGGTCGACACAATAAGGGTAGAGGTCTGAACAATAAGAAAAAGGCTGAGACAATCGGGAAAGATGCTGGGATAATGAGGAAGCGTTGGACAGTGAGGAAATGGCCATAAATGTGAGAGAATGGCCAGAGCAATCAAGGAAATGGCTGCGTAATGGAGATGTGGAGAGAGATAGATGATCTGATATGGTTACAGCAAGAAGCAAATGCTTGAGACATCAAATGAAGTGGCCAGGAGAATGGAGATGTGAGGGAGACAACAATTGAGGTTACTGAGAAATGAAGACTCCTGCAGGGTTGGTCGAGCACTCTCCTAGCTACAGGTGGGCAAGGCGTACTGCACCGGATGGCACATCTTCTCAAGTCCTGGGGGAGTCTGCTTCTAAACGAGCTTAGATTCTTGTTCTTTTTTTATGTCAAAACACTCAAACTTTTCCCTTCCGTTTGGAAGCATGCCTCGGTGCAATGCATCCCTATGAGTGGAGACCGTTCTAACCCTTCCAGCTACTGTCCCATTGCTCACTTCTGTTGACTCCAGTCTTTAAAACTCCTTTTAACTCTCACCTTCTCATCAGCATACTCTTCCCTTATTTCATATCACCGATGCGGCTTTGGCAATGCAAAATCTTCCGGTGGATTTTTTGTTTTCCAACGTGAATCACCTCTGGTTAGTTTTCCTCTCGCAAGGATTCTGTGAATTCTTTGTAGTGACAATCGACGTCTGGGAATACTGAAGCGGTAACCTGGTTCGATGATGCAAACATAATTCTTACCTATATCTGCTTCTAAATCTCACTCGTTTCTCTGTTGTAATTCAAAGCATTACAAGCCAATCCTAAGTAACAGAAACATGTTGGGCAAAACCATTTCCTCTCTTCTTAACTGGAAAGCTCGCTTGAAGTCCCTCTGTCTCATCTTATCAGAGCCTTCTGCTTCATCAACAATCCACATACCACATTTCTTCAACTATTCCTGTCAGTCCACTGTCACAGCGCTGCTTGCTATCTGCTCTACAGGTATCATTTCGGCCACTGCTATCCTGAGCCCCTCTTCGCGTGTCCCTGCCACTTAGTCCTGGTCCCGTTTCACGCGTCTGGCAGTCGCTTCCCATACTTTATATATATGGTGACCAACCCATCGAGGATTGGCCGTTATGATGCATCCATCCTTCTCTCCTCGAACAGCGAAGATGTATGATTATCGTCCTTCTTTCTTCTGGCCTTCTTCCTATAACCTTTCCATCTTTAATAGCCAGGTCTACAACACTCCAAAGAATTCTCATGAACTTTTTCGTTCTTTTTCTCGTACTCTTACGTTCATCTCATAGCCACGATGATAGAAAAAAATAAGTACAACACTGCTGCAGGTAACATACTAAGATACAGCATTCTTGTAGACACAGTACGTAGATAGAGAAAAGGTTGTAAATTGTTATCACAAGTGTAGGTAACAGACACAGCACTACTGTACAAGAAGACAGACAATATCCGTAGACTTTGTCTTGCAAAATCATAGTACTACTACTGTTAGAATAATAATAATAATAATAATAATAATAATAATAATAATAATAATAATAATAATAATAACAATAATGATAATAATAGTAATAATAATATAATGATATTAATAATAATAATAATAATATTAATAACAATAATGAAAATAAAATAGTATTAGAAATATCAATATCAGAAACAATAACAACAATAATAATAACAACTATAATAATAGTAATAATAATAATAATAATAATAATAATAATAATAATAATAATAATAATAATAATAAAAATAAGAGAGGTACATTACCAATATTACTATAAGCCATATATCGGGTTGGGTGGCTGGGACAGGTACGTCCGTGGTGAGCGAGGCGGAGGACGCTCCTGACGATGGTATATCACGACCCGCCTCCTCCCACACACGACAGCGATCCTGGAAAACACAGAAGAAATGTCTATAAATCACACGAAATGCTCCACGCTCGGCAGGGCATCCCAGCTGAGTTGATGGGGCATGGGGTAGATTTATGGAATGATGGGGAGGCCCTCCCTCCTCCTCAGTCTTATGAAGTGATGGGGCTTCATGAGGTGATGGGGAGGTGTTTTTTTTTTTTATATATATATACACGAGTCGATGCGTTTTATGAGATAATAACTAGCGGCCTTATGAAGCTGTGAAGAGGTGGGCGGAGGGAGGAGATGAGGGGATCGTCTGGGGTGGGAGGGTTGTCGTCGTCTTTTGAGTTGACGAGATTTACAATGTGATGAGGGGGAGAGAGAGAGAGAGAGAGAGAGAGAGAGAGAGAGAGAGAGAGAGAGAGAGAGAGAGAGAGAGAGAGAGAGAGAGAGAGGCCACAAAACGTAATCTCTGGAGAAAGAGAGAGAGAGAGAGAGAGAGAGAGAGAGAGAGAGAGAGAGAGAGAGAGAGAGAGAGAGAGAGAGAGAGAGAGAGAGGCCACAAAACGTAATCTCTGGAGAGAGAGAGAGAGAGAGAGAGAGAGAGAGAGAGAGAGAGAGAGAGAGAAGAGAGAGGCCACAAAACGTAATCTCTGGAGAGAGAGAGAGAGAGAGAGAGAGAGAGAGAGAGAGAGAGAGAGAGAGAGAGAGAGAGAGAGAGAGAGAGAGAGAGAGAGAGAGGCCACAAAACGTAATCTCTGGAGAAAGAGAGAGAGAGAGAGAGAGAGAGAGAGAGAGAGAGAGAGAGAGAGAGAGAGAGAGAGAGAGAGAGAGAGAGAGGCCACAAAACGTAATCTCTGGAGAGAGAGAGAGAGAGAGAGAGAGAGAGAGAGAGAGAGAGAGAGAGAGAGAGAAGAGAGAGAGAGAGGCCACAGAACGTAATCTCTGGAGAGAGAGAGAGAGAGAGAGAGAGAGAGAGAGAGAGAGAGAGAGAGAGAGAGAGAGAGAGAGAGAGAGAGAGAAGGTTTCCCACGAGGGCGGCGGCGGTGGTTGGCCAGACATGGATTATTTCGGTGCCCCGGTCCACCCGCTTGTCTGATTCATTACTTATCACCATGAAAAATACAAGACGGCTAGATATTTTAAAAGCCGCCCCACCACCACCACCAGCCTCCCGCTACTTCAGGTAGTAGGAGAGCCTCTCTCTCTCTCTCTCTCTCTCTCTCTCTCTCTCTCTCTCTCTCTCTCTCTCTCTCTCTCTCTCCAGAGATTACGTTTTGTGGCCTCTCTCTCTCTCTCTTCTCTCTCTCTCTCTCTCTCTCTCTCTCTCTCTCTCTCTCTCTCTCCAGAGATTACGTTTTGTGGCCTCTCTCTTCTCTCTCTCTCTCTCTCTCTCTCTCTCTCTCTCTCTCTCTCTCTCTCTCTCTCTCTCTCTCTCTCTCTCCAGAGATTACGTTTTGTGGCCCCTCTCTCTCTCTCTCTCTCTCTCTCTCTCTCTCTCTCTCCCTTGCTTTTTCATTTTAAAGGTTACCGACCCGACCCCCCCCCCCCGCCTGGAATAAACTAGCCCTTTTTTTTTTCTTTTTTTTTTTCGCTCGCTCTCCCATTTGGTAAGAGGCCTTTTTTTTTTTTTTCCCCTGATGGTTCTGTTTAGAAGTAGTCTCCTTCCTTCTGTTTATCTGACTTTTTTCTTTTTTGATTTTTTCTTTAATTTACATACTTTTTTCTTTTAATGATTTACATATCAGTATATTCTGTCTTATCATCAAAACTATTTACATAGACATCATCAACATTTTCATGTATCTCTCTCTCTCTCTCTCTCTCTCTCTCTCTCTCTCTCTCTCTCTCTCTCTCTCTCTCTCTCTCCAGAGATTACGTTTCGTGGCCTCCCCCCCCTCTCTCTCTCTCTCTCTCTCTCTCTCTCTCTCTCTCTCTCTCTCTCTCTCACTTGTTACGCAAGCACGGCCCATATATGGCTCAACTGGCCCCATTCCTCCTCCTTTTCAAGAGTAGAAACAAATCTAGGCTTCTCCAGCTTCCCCATCAGTACCTGAGTCTAGTATAGACCAGCAGCTGTTTTGACAAAAGATGAATCACACATGAATTCATTTTCTCTTTATCTTTCAGAATATTCTTTGTACTAACACCTCTCACCAAGGCTAGACGCTGAACAACCCCGCTTTATCAAATCAGGTTCCTGTTAAAGAGAGGTTACGTTACATGGGAAACAAATTAACTTCGTTTTTGGACGTAGGAAAAAAAAATGAATAAAACAGATTTCGTCTTTGTAGTTCGCTGCAAAATTTCACAAACACAGGCGACTAAATCCTAACGACCACCGCGGGATTTATCCAATCAGCATCAAAGTACTGGGGTTTTAGGTTGCAGCCTATGTTATTATCATTTGTGTAGGTTGAAAACGAAACTTTTAAACAAACACTTACCCATTTCATGAGTGCCTTAACGTCATATTTCGAGTTTCTTCAGAGATACAATACTGGAAATAAAGTTTTAATAATTTCTTCATTGACTTTTGACCCTTTATCGAAACTTCTAAACTAATACTTTCACCATTTCATGAGTCCCTTTATGTCATATTTTGAGTTTCTTCTGAGATACAATGCTGGTAATAAAGTCATAAAAATTTCTTACTTAACTTTTGACCCTTTATCATAACGACCTTGAAAGTCAAGCTCCTAATGTCATCTTTATCTATGTTCATGTTTGTTTCTCTCTTGGTGGGGATATATATATATATATATATATATATATATATATATATATATATATATATATATATATATATATATATATATATATATAATATTTTCTTTTTCCATTTATTGTATGGTTTCCGATTCTAACAGATTAACTGTAAAAGAGTATATGAATTAGTAGATCTCTTCTCGAAGAAGCATTCCAAAGTTCTTTTTATAATCTCTGTATAAGACCACTAGTACCTTTTTACGTGGCTAGATATTCGGCATTTTTCCCCTTTTCTTCGACAAACTAAGGATATTGATGTTTATTTTCTCGACTGCAAGATGTACTGGTAGGTACGTGTATCTGCCAAGGTACTTTCAATTATAAGGCGTATAAACACAAGGTGTCAGAGAGCATTCAAATACGAGACTGATGACGTTAAGACTATCCTGACCATGATAACAAAACAAAAGATGGTCAATCATATAAATAACACGTACAATTGAAACAAAGTACTAACGCTGGAGGTAATACAGATGGTCAATCATATAAATAACACGTACAATTGAAACAAAGTACTAACGCTGGTGGTAATACAGATGGTCAATCATATAAATAACACGTACAATTGAAACAAAGTACTAACGCTGGAGGTAATACAGGGGAGGCTCAGTGTCCATCTAAATACAAGGTGATTATAACCTTCAGGACTGACAGCGACCAATGACTGTTTCAAGGACGAGTTTCGATGCACAGGCAATATAAAAGCTTTGGGTATGGTAAGAGGACATTCTCAAAAGCATCATTTAGCATCGAAGGGATCATAGAGATCTCGATATATATAACCCTTTGGCCCTGACGCCTCAAATCACTGATTTTTCGACACTCACGAACATAATGGTGAAGTCCTATGTCAGTAAGGTGCAGAGCAGAGCCGACACTTGGAATGCTCTGGGTCGGAGTTCACCGTAACCTAAGACGTATTTTGGCAGTAGCAGCATCACTCTGCCTGGTACAGTTTCAGCGCTTTCCATACTGGTGTTCCTCACGCCCAGAGCGTCCAGAGACCAGTATTTGATACAACAGTGACCAGGTCTTTCAACTGCTCTTTGGAAGGTCCAGGTCGTCGCCGGCCGCCGCTTTTATCTATAGCATCAACCAACATCCGGAAAACAGATTTATCAGCAAAGTTTTCTCCCCCGAACCTCTCACTACCCATCGCCCCCGTGAACAAACCCACCCCCTACTCCTCTCCCCTCCACCCTCACCGCCCACTTTTCCGGGTGGTTTGGGAAGGAAAAATAAGAGATTGGTCGAGGATGGTAGGGAGAGGGGCAGGAGGGGGAGACTGAAGATAGTTCGAGGGCGTAAAGATATATGGCGCAGGTTTATTGGTGTGTGTGAGTGGTTTGTTGAATATGTATTTCTGGTGCCTTTATTTACACACCTCTGCACGTTAGTAATGTGTGTGTGTGTGTGTGTGTGTGTGTGTGATGCTGTCTGCTGGTTCAGTGAGGAGCTGGCCGAGCTAGGCTCAGAACTATGCACTGTGGGCACTGATGTATGAGCCTCTGTACCGAGGATGCACGTCGGCTCTACCAGCAATCTGGCGTGACGCCCCACCCTTCCAGCTGGTGTCTCACGTAACCCACCCCCCCAGTGCTGCATCTGCTGCTGGACTGAGAGGCATACTGCAAATTTGCTTCTCTTCCCTCCTGCCTCCTCTTCCGCTCTACACACTCTCGTGGTCTTATCCCTCCCTCCCTTATTCCCCTGAGTTATTTCTTTCCCTCCGTCTTCCTACCCATTGCCCACTATTCTCTCATTCTTACCCTTTATCACTGTATATCTTGCTTGTCCTTATGTCGTCCGTTGCCCTTATTCTGTTCCCTAAGCATCTCTCCTGTCCGCTTACCGTCAATCAACCTCCCACTATATTCTTACTATCTATCTCCTCTCTACTGTCCCCTTGCCATCTATCCAACTCGATTGTCCCCTCACCATCTATTCAATTCAAATGGCCCCCTCATCGTCTATCCTCCTCCACCGTCCTCTCACAATTCAATCAACCTAATCGTCCCCTGACTATCCCCTCCTCTACTGTCCCCCTCATAAACTATTCATCTCAGACGTCCCCTCATCATCTACCCCTCTCTATTTCTCCTATTCCTACCAAGTCCTCCTCTCCTGCTCCTTAAATCATGAGTTTCCCCCTCTCCTCCTCCCCATACAGTCTGTCTCACTGTTCTCTCCCCCTCACTGTTCACCCACTCTTCCTGTCTCCCTCACCATATCTTCTCCTATACCCGTCTCTCCAACTTTTCCGAGTTAAATTCAAGTTGCCTCCGCCCTGCCCGCGTTACCTGCTTAACTGCCACACACACTTAGCCCAGCGTCTCCTCCTCTACGGAGGACCTTCCTCTTTCTCCCCGGTCCAAGTCGACCTGTGCTCCTGTGAGGAGTTTCCTCACTTCACTTTAATCCCCTCCTCAGGCGCTCACCAGCGACACCCACCCACCAAACTCCTCCTCCTCCCACGCGTGTCTGTCACGTAAACCCGATGTGAGTGATCATAAACGTGGAAGAATCGGTCTCTGGGTCATTGCCTAGCCGGAGGTAAGTTGTCTAAAGTAACATCAATGTAATTCTTCATTTCATTCTTTTCCCCTCCTCCTCTCCTCTCACCCTCACAAGGTTCTTTCCACTCACTTTCTCCTGTTTGTTTCACTACTTGCTCTCGCCTCTTCCTTCACTGCTTCCCCCTCCGTCTCTCACAGTGGGGCTGCTCCTCACGTCCAGCACTGTGTCAGTGGCACATTCCAGGTGGTGCCTCCCTTAGCCCACCACAAGTGGCAGTGGTACATTCCAAGTGGTGCCTCCCTCAGCCCACCACTAGTGGCAGTGGTATATCCCAGGTATTACCCTCCACCAGCCCACCACATCTACCACTGGTACATCCCAAGTGGTGCCCCCACTCTCAACCCACCACAAGTGGCAGTGGTACATCTCAGCCCACCACGAAGTACTGAATAATATCCAGAACATAACGCACGGTAATTTTTTCTCATTAGAGAGAGATTCAACGTCCAGAAATAACAGCACGAGATGTAATATTAACGCGGAAGGTAATATGGAGGGAAGGAGATGTAATATGAATGTGAACAAAAAAGCTTTCTCGGTTGTGGAATTGTAAAGTATCGCAATAAAGTACCAAGAGATAAATGTGATAAAAACGATCTTCATTTCTTTCAAAATCGAAGACTGGAAAGGGACTTCACTGATAACAATCATTAGAAAAATATATCTACTGGGCAAACAATATTTCTCTCTGATAAATGATTTCGGAAATTGATTACCATTGGTTATCATTTCCACTCACATCTTACAGAAGTTCTATGCCAGTACATTCTCTCTATAATAGGTGGTGAGCTTCCGTAGCTTTCTTCCTGTTAATCCGAAGGATGTGTGTGTGTGTGTGTGTGTGTGTGTGTGTGTGTGTGTGTGTGTGTGTGTGTGTGTGTGTGTGTGTGTGTGTGTGTGTGTGTGTGTGTGTGTGTGTGTGTGTGTGTGTGTGTGTGTGTGCTTGCCTATCTACCTACCTAACTCCCTATCTACCCACAACCCTACCTACTTACCTACATACCTACGGGTGCCTAGGACGAGGTTTTGCCATGAGATAGATATATATATATATATATATATATATATATATATATATATATATATATATATATATATATATATATATATATATATATATAGAGAGAGAGAGAGAGAGAGAGAGAGAGAGAGCTAAATCTATCTCATAACTAAATTAATCTAACTGTAATTCCCTTCAGCCCAAAAATAATGAGGGATTATTACATCAGCTGCCACCTAGGGGCGAAAAAAAAGAAACATTAAAAATCTTTTTATCATAACATAAATGTGCGCCATGCATTTCATTTTTCCCTCATATTATATATAAGATTATTAAAACACATGACGCTACGAATAGTCAACAAAATCTGGTAAAAAAAAAAAAATATATGGGCTTTCCCTGAATTACCCTCTTCTAGTTTCGCTAAGCTTTTTTTTTTTTTCCAGCCTAAGCTTTTCAGAATTTACCCCTCCCGTCTCTTAATTATTTTGTAATTTGTGTTTGTAGTGTGTATCATCTCTCATTTGTTCTTACAGGCACGTGAGTGTACACCGGTGTTTCTGGCGTTGCTGGACCACAGGGAGGACATCTTATGAAGGCTGGCTGGACAGATTTGTGCGCCCAACTGAGAGGTGAACTCAACCTGGTCTTGTGCGTCCGGCTCTACTGTGGGGCAATTTTCTGTCTGATCAACCGCTCCTTCTTCCTCTTCTTCTTCTTCTTTTTCCTCCTCCTCTCTCTCTCTAGGAGAGGTAAGGTGTTTAAAGTGGCAAAAACCACCCTAGAATCTGGGACCCTGTCCCACCAGTATGGACTCTCCTCCATAAGCCATCTACTGCTCCTGTATAGGGGGTAGTGGTGGTGGTGCCCGACCTTTGCATGACATTAAGTTAAAAAATTGCTGCATTCCTGCACAGGAGTAATCTTCTACCCTGACGGCATGGACATGAGTGAGGACGACGACGTGAAGGAACTTGCAGGCGAGGAAGTGATCGCTGCTCGACTCATCGCTAAATCTATCAACGGTGAGCGACGCAGAACTCCCCCTTGGTTACGATTACTTCTGCGAAATCCACATTACTCAGTGACCTAGCCGTAGGTACTTTATGGCATCTGTTAACACCATATGTGGCCAATCCCAGGCGAAAGTCACACATGCCAAAAGTATGGCACTGGTGCAAAGTCTTGTGCTCTTCCATCTTGTGGAAAGTGTGCCAGCGAGGACCATGTTGCTGACAAGTCCACACATGTTTGTGTTAACTGTGTGTGTGTGTGTGTGTGTGTGTGTGTGTGTGTGTGTGTGTGTGTGTGTGTGTGTGTGTGTGTGTGTGTGTTTTAGGGGGATGGGCAAACCACCCAAGCTCGTACCGAGAATGTCCTCGGCACAAGTCTGAGGAGAGAAGTCTGCGCAGTTAAGGGCAAAGAACACACCACCGTATGGTGAAGCAAGGAAGAAGGGTGAAGGAGACTCACGAGACTCCCAGTCCTACACCTCAGCACTGAAGTGTACGTCTGCGATGGTGATCGTCAGACTGCCATGCAAACATCGCTAGTTGCTGAGCCACGACTCACACGACTCCCGACGAATCCCTGAATAAACCTACTGACGCTGAACTGAACGATAATCAAGACAGAAAATTGGACGCCAAATCCACCTCCTCTGTTCGACCTCCCCAAAAAAAGAAGTGAAAAAGGACAAAATTGGGTTAATAAAACTAACAAAAGAACGCATGTCTCACGTCGTTGTTCCTCTGGCTCAAGTGAGGAACCTGTGCAAACAATGGGCGAGAATATCGTCGCCACTTCAAGCGGCCGCTCCCGTCCCCCCTGGGGACTCGCCCAAGTCCATAAAAAAGAACTCACAAGGCTGGCCGGCTCAACAAATCTTAAACCAACGCATTCAGTATCATTCGCTGGAACTGCAGATGTCTTAAACCAACGCATTCAGTATCATTCGCTGGAACTGCAGATGTCTTAAACCAACGCATTCAGTATCATTCGCTGGAACTGCAGATGTCTTAAACCAAAGCACTCAGTATCATTCGCTGGAACTGCAGAGTTTTAAACCAACGCATTCAGTATCATTCGCTGGAACTGCAGATGTCTTACGAATAAGTAAGAACAACTGTCACTGTTGTTGCTTGCAGTGGTATAAGCCATCCGTCATTTGTCCACAAGAGACCAATCCAAACAACACTTTGGACGACGCAGGTGTTCAACGTTACGAACACTCGTGCAGAAGGGATGAGGCATTATGGGGGTAGCTGTCTCTGTACACTAAAGCTCACCCCATACAGGAATGACTATAAATTCTACTCTAAAATGATTTTAAATTCTACCTTTGAAGCCGTCGCATACAGACTAAATTTCAACCAAACGTACCTGGCCAATGGTTCAATTTACTGTCCCGGTTCCAATGCATTTGATGATGATGCGTTCAGTTCACTTTGTATTTAATTACCTAACAAAAAGAACTAAATCAGGGAGATTTCACTGCTTATCATCACTGGGGAAGTATACGGGCAGACTCTCGAGGGAAACAAGGTAAATTACATCAGTAATTCTAATCTCGCTCTTCTGAAGGATGAGAGTGGAACTCTTGTATATGATCGGACAGGAAACATCTCAGATATTGACCTATCTTTATCAACCACAAATCTACATAATGACATCATCTGGGTTACGTAGGACCACTCCTTGGGAAGTGACCACTTCCAATTCGCTTTCTTAAGCATGCAAAGCTAGGGTTACCCCAACTCCAACTCCATTTAGATTCAATAATAAGAAAGCAGACGGGGTGGATTTCTCTAGGTGGGACGTTCTGGATATATCGGGAGAGGACGTTGATAAAAAGGTTAGCGATGTAACCAATACCATCCTCAGGGCTGCTGAAGACTCTATTCCCAAGGGTCCTACGGTTTCCACAAAGCACACAGTTCCTTGGTGGACACTAGGTAGCTGAATGCACTCCGTGAGCGCAATAGAAGATACAACATCTTCGACAAAGAGCCTTCAGATAACAACTTTAACATGCGAGGACTCAGGCAAGAAGAACAATTACGAAAAGGCAAACGAGACTCCTGGCGTGGCTATGTATAACAACTACCAATAAGGACACACCCCATCAGTCAGGTCTGGTCCACAATCAGGTAGAAATCTCGCGAAAGAACAAGTAGCTCGTCATCCCACAACTCACCACGCAAGACGGTCTCGTCGACGGTGCAGTTGACACAGCCAACGTCATCGCCAGGAGAGATCCTCAGACGTAGGTAGCTCGGCCAACTACAACCACCAACGCTTCATACGCCACAAACGTCAGGCCTGACGAAAGTGACCGACTTTGCCACAGAAGATGGAAACCTTACGAAGATGATGATGTATTTACCATTAACGAATTACTTCTCGACCTGAAATTCTGTAAAGGTTCCACCAGCCAAGGACCCAACGGGGTCACGTACGAGATGATCCAGCACCTTAGTCAGGCTAACCTGACTAAGTTGTTAGCATTATACAGTGAGATGGGGTCGTCTTGGAAGTTTCCAAACGCATGGCACTTTGCGGATGCCTTACGAATATCAGTTCGTATCAGTTCAATTGCACTGACGAGCTGCATTTGTAAGGTTATGGAAAGAATAGTTAATAAAAAGCTAATTCGCCTTTAGAATCACAAAATTCATTATATGATCAATAGTGTGCATTCTGTGTAATAGTTCATTTAATAAATCTAAACCGCAACATTTTGGATGCTTCCGTAAAAATTATTTTTCGATTGGCGTTCATTTAATTTGGAAAAGCCTTTGACACGACATGGCGAGACGGAATCTTTAGCAAACTTGATGCTATTAGTTTAAGAGGCTGTTTGCCCTTTTCTATTCGTTAAATCTTTATATGACAGAACACTGACTGTCATGATCGGTGCATCTAGCGTAATCTCGGACACATCTGTCCACGAGAATGGGGTGCCACAAGGCAGGGTTCTGAGCCCAAGATTTTTCAGTCTTAGGATCAATGATACACTGTCTCCGGCTTCCGTCCCTTGGAATCATACTTACCTACTTTATGCTGATGATTGTGCAATATGGTGACACTTGTGGCCTGGGGCACAATATTCGGCCGACCAGGTTCAAGTTACATTTGAGTCCGTTCATCGTCGGCCGCGACAGTCGGGGTTAAATTTTCCAGCAGCTAAAGGTGTAGCGGTTGTTTTTACCCGGGAAAGTAAAATCCCGAATTTAAAGCTGAATTTAGACAGCATCACGGTCCCTTTTCGAGATGAAATAAAGGCTTTTGAATTTTGATGGTTGATTGAATTACATTATAATTATCTCACAATGATTATCCAAAACTATCCCTTTGGGTTCATACTCAGAAAACGACAAGATATCTTCATTAATGACGCACAATGCCTTTATTAGATCTAAACTAGACTATGGTTCTCAGGTGTATATGATTCTTATAACGACAGATACTATGAGTTTGGATGATTTATAGAATATATGTTTGCGTACGTGCCCAGGAGCTCTGTCGTATACCAGGTCACCGCGATTGGAAGTTGAGGCAAAATATACCTCCTCTGCGACTGCGCCGTGATAAATTATCGCTGCAATAGAGCGTTCTGATGGCCCAGCGGGAGAAACACTCTCCTCAACCCAACAGTGCGAACAACTTCGTCGAAAAAGGCGTCAGGCCCCTGGCCCTCAAGAGTGCGCTTCCTGGTGGTGAAGTCTGGGTTAAAATTGCAAGAAGAGTACCTACACGCTGGTGAAGAATAATTCAACTCGGTGGGAGCGACTGAAAGATAAAAACAAAGACGAACCGGCGCCCTGTAAAAAATGAACACGTCGGGAGTGAGGTAGGCCAGCGGTTTCGTGAGATCATTGTAAACTATTCATCATTTGTCTAACACAGATGGCTCCAAGACAGACGACTGTGTGGGTCCAAGTGCTTGGTCGGTTGATGTCCCAAGTATAGAAAGTCTCTGTCTTATGCGCGACACTGTTTGTCATCGATAAGGCCATAGATTACTTAATAAATTCAGCTCATGAGAATTTTTTTTTCCCCGATTCTCTGTCAGCTAATAAATAAGTATCCCAATCGTTAATATGTATATTCCAATAATATTGGTAGCACAAACATTCCTATGAATCTTTCAATACACACATTCCAATCGTTCTTTCACTACGAACATTCCAATAACTTTTCTAAGCACATATATTCCAGTCATTCTCTTGATTTAAAGATTCCAATCGTTCTTTCAATACAGATATTTCAACATCCAGATGTTCTAGTCATTCTCCTAACATGAATATTCCAATCAATCTATAGACATAAATCCTATTCATTTCCGCAATGTTACTCTCAATAAAAACATTCCAATCATTCTCTAAACACAGATGCTTTAATAATTCTCAAGATAAACACTCCAATCATTCTCTAGACACAGATGTCCTAACAATTCTCCTAGTACAAACATTCCAGTCATTCACCCACTATAAACATTCCAATCATTCACTCACCATTAACATTCCAATCCTTCACTCACTATAAATATTCCAATCACTCACTCACCGTAAACATTTTCATAATCCTCTTTACCACAAGCAATCAAACAATTCCCTCAATATGAGCAGTTCGATCGTACTCTAATCAGTCTACGAAACGGCAAGTCTGCTGTCGTAAAAGAATGGGAAAGTATTCCCTCACCTTCAGTGACCGAGTTATTAAGGCAGACAAGCAAATGTCATATCCCATTACGAGGGCCATTTACACACCACCTCACACAACCCCCCTCCCCCATCCCCATTTCTAAATCGAACATGGGAAGGACCCGCGGGAGGGAAAACTGATATTAATGCCCCCTGACGCACTACCTACCTCATAAACACAATTATCATCCCATCTACAACGCCCGAGCCACAACAGGGCAAAGTCTGGGGGGGGGGGGCCTGCCTACACAACCACAGGGGAGGAGGGCAAGTTTTGCCACCCTCCAGCTGAGGCTAAGGAAAACAAATCTGGCCAGGGGTTGTGACCTGCCAACCAGGCCAGCCCAGCTTCCTCTCTCCTGACGTCATGCTCCCCCCACACCCCACACTCCTCCCAATCCCATACCTATAAATTACGGAGGAACTAATATTTCTTGACAGAGGACCAGTGTGGTGGGGCGGAGGAATGGGTGGCGAGCGTTTGCGGATGGTTGTAGAGGAGAGGGATGGCGCTGGCGATAGTGAGGAGGAGGAGGAGGAGGGTGGGTAGAGGGCGCTGGTGGACGACGCAGACAATGAGATAAGGAAAGTGCAAACACACATTGTTGTCTTCTGCCCCAGCCTCTCCAAAGTCACCTCCTGCGACACGGAGGAGATAGATACGCGTGAAATCTTATACCTTAACCTACCCCCTAGGGATGTTTTAACACATTCAGTCGATATGATAAGATTTTTATTACTGTGTTCCGCTCTCGTTATATAACATAGTTTTGACCCACCTGGCAACAGACAGATATTCGAAGAGATTAATAAGGAGAATTTCCCCTACTATCATTACGGACAGCAAAGGCTGAGAAGAGACTATCACTTTTCTAATAATTTATGAGAAAATACATATTTGATCAAGAACAGGGTGGAGAAAAATCTCCATTTGTAATAAATTACTGATTTTGATGCTGACAACATAAAGGAACGCGCTCCATCGCCTCCCTACAAACCATAGAATCACTGTCGTCTTTATTACCAGTGGGCATAGAAAAGATAACGTACACAGGGGAGATAATGAGATCCCTCTCGCTCTGAAGAGATCATCTGAGTATAAGTTTCCTGATATAAGAAGATCGAAAACATTACAGGGCGTTACTGAGGCCCTGAACCGGATTAAATGTGTCGCGGGTGTAGAAACTTGAGGTTGAAATACTGTAGTGGTTCTGGGAAGTACAGGAAGAGAATCATAGTAGTACGATCCTATATCATTATGCTGGATTACTTAATGGAGTCCTACGTATATCTTTGTGTTGTGAACTATCTGTTGTTATGTATGTGTACATGTGAGGAATGGGGTTGGGGAGGGAGGGAACTTTACCCTTGCGAGTGTCCAATTCTTATCCTTGTGTTTTCATCACACAGACCTTTGAGTTCTATGGTACTTGTATTTACTTCCCCTTCGTTTAGACTGTTCCCTGTATTTACAAGCCAGGTGCTGAAGAAATGCTTCCCTCACGTCCCTCCGTTTAATTTCATGTTTAATTTCCAGTTTGGTTGTCCTCTCTCTCTCTCTCTCTCTCTCTCTCTCTCTCTCTCTCTCTCTCTCTCTCTCTGGACTTTCTTCCACAGAACTGTTACGTTAATGTCGTCATGACAACTTAGGAACTTAAACTTTAGTCATCTTGTTTCTACTTATTCTTATAGCGAGCAGATCGCTGCCTTGAATCCTCTCTTCGTAATCTCAATCCACTCGAGTTTGGCACCATTCATTCTGCATTCCCTGAGACCCAGTCCATCAGTTCTATGTGGCCCCTAAAGTAAAGAGACATGACTATAGCGGTATATTCCATCTTAGGACGATCATGCACCACGAAGATTTTCTTAAACATCTTTCAGTCCATTTGAAGAGACCTGACAACAGTACCGTCTACTTCCCTACACAATTCTTCTCACACGATGTTCTGGTAGCAGCAAGTTCGGTACAATGTCAATGCTACGCGAAATCTTGTTTTCTCTTTGGTCTGTTTATGTTCTTTCCATCTTCACCAGTCTGCGTTTTCTATGGTTAGATTTCATCATTTATTTGTTTGACCTTTGCTGCATCTTTTTTTTGTCGGTGTGTAATGCATTTCACATCCTCTGTTACTTTACACTTTTCATGATTCTGGCGTCGTCAACAAACATATTCAGTGTGATTTCGTCTCGCTTCGCAAATACGTCATGTAGATCAAAAGTAATGACGGGCACATTACTGAGTCCAAGGAGACCTCAATGGACACCTTCGACTTACCTTGAAAAAGCTCCCCTGACTTATATAGTCTACGTTTCCCTCAACTGTCGGTCAACGGGAGTTTCCTTGCCTTGACCCAAGCTCGGATATTTAGCTTCCCCATCAGTCTCTTGTGGAGGACAAGATCACAGCTCTTATGGAGGTCCAGGCATATCCAACCTATCCATTCGTCGCAATTTCTTTCTAGGAGGTTAACTTGCTGTCTCTTTGAAATCTAGGAAATTTGTTATGCAAGATCTTCTCCTATTGATTTCACGCTGTCATTCTCTTAAGTACCTTGTGCAAGTCGAGAGCTTTATCTATTTACTGATTACTTTTTCTCATATCTTGAAGGTCGTAGTCATGAGATAATAGCATATACATCAGAGCTATTTCTCCGTTAGCTGCTTTATGAATTTTGGTTTCACGCTGGCTCTCTGACCCACTGTGTTGAAATATCGCCCTCAATAACAATGACCTTATTCATCATCAGTGGACTGAAGACGTGGTCTGCGTATACTCTTTGGTGACCGAGGGAAACACGCCGCCTGGACCCATGAGCTTTTGTGCTCATTCACAAACCTCATTACTTCCACTGGATTTACTTCCATACAATCTAAGGCGCGTACTCCACCCTGGCTGGCAGGAATGGTACCTTTAGGTCTCATGAGACTAAACGCACTTTGAAACTTTGTGTCCGGGGTCAGCACATCGTCTGTGTCAACACTGAAGTCTTCATCTGTATCAACAACTTATCCTTCTGAGCTCCTTAACGAAACAATCTGGTCCTTCGTATTCAATCCCCCACCCCATATAAATCTGCAAAGTAGTTGAGAGAGAGAGAGAGAGAGAGAGAGAGAGAGAGAGAGAGAGAGAGAGAGAGAGAGAGAGAGAGAGAGAGAGAGAGAGAGAGAGAGAGAGAGAGAGAGAGAGAGAGAGAGAGAACAAGGCAGGGCAGGCAGGAGGTAGACTCACTTATGCCAGCGGTGATGGATCGGCTGATCAGAGGCGGCTGCTTATTACACTATAAATCACGTTCCTAGGTATGGCGGCGTGATAGAAGCCGGCGTCGGAAGGAGAATCAGATATGAGGGAGAGACGTGTTGACTGCCGGGATTGAAACATGAGTGAGGAGGAGACGAGGAGAGGTCTCTAAAGTGAGATAAACACCGAGAGGATAAACAGAAGGAGATGAGCGAGAAGTGATAGCGTTAGGAGGAGGAAGAGAGGGTGAGGCAAGAGGCTGTATGATAGATAGCCTCATGTAAGACTGAGGCACAGAGATGAAAACTTCACTCCGTTCCTCATTGTAGAGAGTCAAGCGATGTGGGGAAGGGGGGAAAATAAAGGGTTCCTGTATAGCCTTTAATATCAGGAGGAGATTACGTCCCTCTCCATTGTATGGCGGATCTCTGGATGAGCCCAGAATGGAGAAGGCTCATTAAGGAGCTGCACCCACACAAGGCCAGTACACCGGGTGGTACCTCACCACATGGACAATACACCAGTCATTCCAGTCATACCCAGAGCATATCGAACAATAACATATTCACGATGCACAGAAAGATAAACCAGACGAAGGGCGAAGTAAACCAAAAAAAAAAAAAGTGGGAATAAACCATAATAATTCTATTCCCGCAATATTAAACCAGTTCCTTTCGGAAATTACACAACAGAATTTACAAAAAGGTTGACAACGACAATCAGCGTTATGACATTTATGGAGTGATGGATGATTTCCCCCAAAACTGCTCTTGACTCTGTTTTTTTTTTTTTTTTTTTTCTAAAAATAGGGAGAATATGTGGTACATGTAGAGGGCTGGTCATAAGCGCTCGAAACTTCACAAGAGTATTTCAGAATCGTCCTTGAAAGCGGCGAAACCTCACGCTGGATATTGAATTCCCCTCTTATCTTTCTCCTTCTGATATCCTAGAAGAGTCTATATGTGTTTCCATTTGGTGTACGCTAAGAATTTCCAATATCATACCTGATCCTGTAGGCAAACGTAATAAAGATATCCTCGTTCGGTTCCCCAAAATCTATATTCCTCGAATTGCTGCAAGTTCTTCCATAAGGCATCAGTGACAATGAAACAAGAACTGAGGGGTGAGGGGGTCTAACTATATACATACACGTCTTCTACGTAATTCCTCGTAGTTCTTTGGAAAAAAAAAATACTTGGCAGAAGTAAATATGAAAAAAAAAAAGAAAACGCTGACATACAACCACAGACCTAATTAAACTAAGAAGTTAACCTGACATCACAACCATGACACACACAGACACAGACACAGACAGACACACACACACACACAGCCATCACCTGAATATGACGCAACAATAAAGTGTCTTTTTATGCGTCATAAAGGCTAATTTCATGAACAGCCGGTGCACGAGTGTGACTCCCGGCCAACAACTACAACAGCGGTTTGAACCCAAAGTTCTTCTTGCTTCTAAACTACTTTGAAATGGTAGTTAAGACTGGCCTGTGCGACGGAATGTTACTTCCTCAGAGAATGGGAAACAGACTGTATTTGTATATCAAGAGTTAGATCTACATAAATAGAAAATATAAGAGATACATAAGCATTATATGCTGATGAGTATATATATACTAGACTGTTACTTTCCAAGGGACGCGACAGCGAATATCGCATTCTGTCAGGTGGATGACAGGGCGTCGTCACCCGGGGGAAATATGAAGTTATCTCATATCATCAACAACAGATAATTATGGGCAACTGATTCTGCCAGATAATTAAGGGCAGAGTTATTGTGCAAGTGTGAAGACAAATTAAGAACGAAGTATAAGTAGTACAGACAGACGCTGACCAATAACTATACACACCGTATATATATATATATATATATATATATATATATATATATATATATATATATATATATATATATATATATACACAGCCAGCCAGATTCTGCTTGCAGGAGGCTGCACGTAAGTCCAAATTCACCCTCGGCGTGGCTGTATTATCATCAATAGGTATAAAGAATCATAATTTCATGGAGTAACATCTCATTCCAAAGACGTCCAGCATTTTCCTGCTACTGACTGTAGCGCAAAGGTTTACTGTAGTTACACGCATGTAGTGAGCATAAGCAACCCACCTCAGTGTGCCTCAGGCTATCTCTAATAAGAACGATCTTTCACTACTCCTCTTGACAGCCACTTCATTTTAGAAATCTCGCATCTGAGATTGGCTTCAACATAAGCTAACCAAAACTTCTAGGAAATGTCTCTGAGAGAAGTATTCAACACTGACCTTCATATGTCCTCTGATTTCGAAGGATATGAAACACAAACGACTCGCATTTGCATAGAAATACAAGACCTGGAGTGAACAACAGTTGAGTAAGGCAGGGGAGGGTTAGGAGGCCGGAGGATGCCAGCCGGTATGACTCACGTTTCACAGTGAAAGACCAAGATAATGTGATGATCTGAGGTTGCTTCACTAGTGCAATGGTTAAGAGAGGGTTGAACGTCTTTCCTAAAAACACTACAAATATGAAGTAGCGGTACATGAAGGTGCTAGAGGACCATCGGTTTCCGTTTTTTGTAAGGTTCACGGGTGTGGTCGCTTTATGCAGGATAGCGCCCCCTGCCATACGGCTAGGAATGTGGTTAACTGGTTATATGAGAAAACTATGCAATTACTGGAGTGGGTTGGGAAATCCCCAGACCTTATACCAATCGCGAACTGCTAGTACCAGATGAAAGTCAAACTTGCTTCCTGCAACAACTCATCACTGCCTCGCTTCATTCAGATCAAGACGCTAAGAGCCTAAGACACTGACTTCGAATACTCCAGGAACCCTGTCAGTTCCATGCCCAGACGTATGCAGATGGCAATCAATGCCAAAGGAGAGATGAGGAAGTAACAAAATGTACGTGTGACATCGCCTTTGAAAATTCATTTGGGCGGACAAGGTTTTTTTGTGGGCTTGGTGTGTGTGTGTGTGTGTGTGTGTGTGTGTGTGTGTGTGTGTGTGTGTGTGTGTGTGTGTGTGTGTGTGTAGCGTTAACGAGACGGACTTGATTAGGGCATTCAGTTGCCCTATGCCCTCTCAGCTAACATTACAAAAAAATATCGGCCAGTAGGACTCGAACCGCTGCCACTGTAGTAGAAACGACGTGTTAATGCTCCTCCTGAGCCAGCTGGTCTATTCTACTGTTGTGTAACACCCGTTTGTCCGAACACAGGAAGGCACATGTGTTCTATATATGTGAGGGACCGAACACAGAAAGGCACATGTGTTCTACATATGTGAGGACGTGTTATGATGAACCTAATCTCATTTCTTTGCTCTCTCTCTCTTAGGCATAATAAACAATTTTCCTTCGTTGGATGAAATGATAAAAAAAATTTCTATCATCATAGATAAATTACTTGATACTGCGACTTCACGGTTCACTTACGAGATTATCCAGCCACTATAAATCCCTTCCAGAGCCTGACTCCCACTGAGCAGCACTGTGAGGGAACAATGGCCATGTTGTAAAAACAGATTTTTATAGAGTGTGTCGCTATAAAGACCCGCTACGTGAGCAGCATAGAGGTGCTGGGGTGACGGGCCCTCCCTCGCGAACATAATGGTCACACTCGACCCCCTTGATAATGGTATTGTACCTCCTCCAGTCCCACGGTAATTAATGGCACTACCCTCTCCCCTGGTGTTGGATAATGGTACTACCTTCTACACTCCTTCTAGTAATTAATGGTATATATATATATATATATATATATATATATATATATATATATATATATATATATATATATATATATATATGTGTGTGTGTGTGTGTGTGTGTGTGTGTGTGTGTGTGTGTGTGTGTGTGTGTGTGTGTGACTCATCTCTAAGCTTGTTTATTTCCGCCACGTCTTGCTAATCGTCGTAACTCTTACTGGTGTTGTTGACGTTTCCTGTGTTGCTTCCTGTATCACGTGTGTTTACCCTCGCCTTCTCATTTTACAGGGTCTCTGCTTTCGCTCGGAAATCCTCGTTTTCTTCGCAGGCAGTAGATGAAGGGGACACTGGAGTGTTTATGCACTTCTTCGCTGGGGGCGACAACAGAACTCTTGCCCGTCCTCGTATATTTCTGGTATGTCATCTGTGAATTTCTTCCTGATGTCGTAGAGAATTTCAACTAGAGCATTTTAACCAGCTTGAGATATTCCTTTACAAATTATAAATTTGTGCAGGCAAAGGAATGCCTTTGCAATGTAATTTTCATTTGCATCACAGGTAATCTGCATTTATGGACAGACCTGTAAATTTGTCTCTTGACAACATCAGCTCGGTCATCTTTAAGTCAAATTTCTGTGTCTGTGTGTTTCTTGTGCGAACGAGCGAATGTGATCGTATATCGTATCCTTGTATAGATACTGGATTCTGCTGTAATGGTGCTGGGAAGTGGCAGTGAGTTAGTTTAATCACTCTCTCCCAAACCCTACATACTGAGGCGTCGGTAAACTTGAATATATATTCAGTAGCAAAGACAAATGAACATCAAACGTGTTCTGGAAGGCGGCTCAGGGCACTATATGGACTCAATGGATACATACATACACATTACAGGATGGCTCGGAGCCTATATGTCTGGACAGTAGAGTAATACATGAATCAGGGAATATAAATGGGTTTAGGCCCTATGTATTCAGTGCATGTATTCACTTACACTACAAGTTGGGTTTGTACCTGAATATATGGACAGTAAGGTAATATATCACAGAGGTGTGCTGAGCACCCCCTCCCCATGTATTCTGTTCATATATATACCGCCATTACAGGCTGATATATATATATATATATATATATATATATATATATATATATATATATATATATATATATATATATATATACAGTAGAGGAAGATATGAATAAAGTTGCACACGTAGTTAGTGTGGCAAAAGGGAGATTATGAGGGAGTGCAAATTATGAATAGCCTTCCATTCGAATATCACCCAAAATACTCTCCAAGTCTCTTTTAATCCAAGTTGATTCACTGGATGTCTATGTATGTAATTTTTTTCCCCCCGTCGTAATCATTCCTTTGGCTATATTTCTGTATCATAGGTAATCCGTCATTACAGTGAACGATGACTGCTCACGCTGATCGACCGATGACTTACATACGGTCAGGTAGGGCCTCTCACTTCCCTCCCAGTCAAACTGACTGAGGGTAAAATCGGGATCCTTTTTCAAGCTCTGACTCATCATCTTCACCTTCCTGTGTCATCGTCATCATCTCCTGGAAACCACAAATACACTGACCCAAAACACTCGACCTTTAAAACGAATGAGAAAAGTCATGCACTAAAGTCTCTCGGGCATGCAGGCCCCTCATGACTGACCGTCCCTCCCTAAATTCATGAATTTTCCCCTCCCGATATTCGTCCTTAATTATTCACTGACCATTTATTATGTATACGTCAAGCGGAACGAATCAAACCCACCAATGGCACATCATCGGACACTGAAAGGTTTTTCCTGGGCGAATCTCGGACGCGGCTGCGTAGTCGAACTGACAGTGGTTGCCATCTTCATATATATATATATACACACACACACACATATAGTCGTGACACTACCTCAACAACGCGGGAAACAGCGAGAAAGTGTATGTGTGTGTGTGTGTGTGTGTGTGTGTGTGTGTGTGTGTGTGTGTGTGTGTGTGTGTGTGTGCGTGGTTGGGAGTGAATTTAGCAACGGATGGAACCATGGAAAAGGAAGTGAGTCACAGGGTGGGGGAGGAGGGCGAAGGTTCTGGGAGCGTTGAAGAATGTGTGGAAGGCGAGAACGTTATCTCGGAAAGCAAAAATGGGTATGTTAGAAGGAATAGTGGTTTCAACAATGTTATATGGTTGCGAGGCAGGGGCTATAGATAGGGTTGTGCGGAGGAGGGTGGATGTGTTGAAAGTGAGATGTTTGAGGACACTATGTGTGTGAGTTGGTTTGATCGAGTGAGTAATGAAAGGATAAGAGACATGTGTGGTAATAAAAAAGTGTGGTTGAGACAGAAGAGGGTGTATTGAAATGGTTTGGTCACATGGAGAGAATGAGTGAGGAAAGACTGATAAAGAGGACATATGTGTCAGAGTTGAGGGAACGAGGAGAAGAGAGAGAACAAATTGGAAATGGAAGGATGGAGTGAAAAAGATTTTGAGCGATCGGGGCCTGAACATACAGGCGTGTAAGGAATAGAGTGAATTGGAACGATGTGGTATACCGGGTCGACGTGCTGTCAATGGATTGAACCAGGGCATGTGAAGCATCTGGGGTGAACCATGGAAAGTTTTGTGGGGCCTGGATGTAGAAAGGGAGCTGTAGTTTCGGTGCATTACACATGACAGCTAGAGACTGAGTGCGAACGAATGTGGCCTTTGTTGTCTTTTCCTTGTGCTACCTCGCGCGTGCGCGGGGGTAGGAGAGTGCCATTTCATGTGTGGCGGGGTGGTGGCGAGAATGGATAAAGGCAGCAAGTATGAATATCTACATGTGTATATATGTATACGTTTGTGTATGTATATGTATATGTGTATGTATACAGCGAATATGTAAAAAAAAATTATATACGGATATATAAAACTCAAAGGGAAACTTTTCTCTGTTTTCCACGACTTCCAGAGGGCAAATAAGAGGAGAACATCACAAGGAACTATACGAACAGATCAAGAAGCTGCATCTAATAATCGAGGATACGAACAATTAATATCATTGGTCGTGCCACTGTCCCACTGTCCACCCTGATAACAGAGCGTCCACTCCGACTACGCATCAACCTACCTTGGCTAGGCTGTGGGTCATGCCATGCCAGACGTATGGCCTCGGTAACTACATGCTGGCATACTTTATTGGACAGTGGTGGTGTCATGCAAGCATCGGGCGTGTCACGACCCCCGCACCCATCACAGAAATCGATGTGACACAGCCAGGCATCGCTGACGGATGGTACATCAAGTTTATGGTGTTCATACACGTTATTCCCTTTGACTGAAGCCGAATATATCCGCTGCACATATTACCCTTGAATATGTCAACCGTGCGCACAGTTACTCTACACATCGACCCAACGAACACGAACACACTAACCAAACACACACTCAACCTCACATATAATGGCTGCCGGTTATAAAAGCAGCACATTCCGCTAATGCAGTTATATATATATATATATATATATATATATATATATATATATATATATATATATATATATATATATATATATATATGTGTGTGTGTGTGTGTGTGTGTGTGTGTGTACATTGAGATGTATAGGTATGTATATGTGCGTGTGTGGACGTGTATGTATATACAGGTGTCTGTGGGTGGGTTGGGCCATTCTTTCGTCTGTTTCCTTGCGCTACCTCGCTAACGCGGGAGACAGCGACAAAGTATAATAAATAAAGTAAATAAATAAATAAATATAACTACGGAATACTCGGCAAGCTGCTACGTCACATGATTATTGTGTGGCCATCAGCAACTCAAAGGTGGACCGATCTGGTACCTATATGTGTGTGTGTGTGTGTGTGTGTATGCGTGTGTGTGTGTGTCTAGTGCTCACACATATGTTCATGTGCACAGGTGACTGTGTACATGCACCCCTTTATGTACGTATGTGCGCAACCCCTTTAGATAAACTAATATCCTTGTGTACATGTAACCCGTGTGTGGTGATGTTCATTCCAACACTTATGTATAATCACTTGTATATGATGTATTTTTCATCAGCATCAGGAACAGAATATGGGAACACATATACATTCTCGACGCCCAAGTTAGCCAGTAAAGTTACGAATATGAATCTCCCGAATTTACTCGTGTGTACCAATGTGTTGGTTCACGTGTGACGAGAAAAATAATCAAGACAATAACCGCCATTAAAATAATACCTGGTCTAAAACAGTGCCAGAACCCATCCTCTGGCCTTCATATTCCCATAAACTGATCATGAAATTACATCCTTTTCTTTTACTCATCCTCTTGTTTACTGTTCTCCAGACTCACAAAGAACTGAATTTTATCCCTCAAATCCCAGGGGACACAGTTGGTCATATTTCTGCAGCAAGCATGTCCTGCGGGAGTATTTCTCACGTCGTCAACGACACACACACACACACACACACACACACACACACACACAAGCGAGTCTGTCACTCGGCCCCGCCAACCATCTGCAGCCATACAGTACCCACAGTGTGACCGTCAACATTTTTTTTGTCAAGCTTGTTTTCATGTGTGGATGAAGGTGGTTCTCCCTCGTCTACATTCAGTGTCTCTAACCTCTCCTCCCGTCTCCTGGAACCCCTTGGACACGACGGTACGGCTATGTAAGTCCGATAGCATTAGCTTTGAGCACGACGCTACTACGGCTGTACCTTGAAACACGACGGTGCGAGCTTTGGCCACACTCATACGACCATGAAACACATCCGCGCGATCCGTGAGTAATGGGGCACAACCCTTGGATATGATGGTCTGACCTTTGACCTGACTCTTAAGTGTCAGGTCATAGGGATGTGCTGTCGTGCTCAAGGGGTCGCCTAATCGTGCTTAAGAGGTTCTAATCAATAGGGATGATCCATATGGCGTCGTGCGTTCCCTCGTCGCTGGGAAGCCTCGCTCTGTCTACAGTGATCCGCCATCGTCGTCGGCACACGGGGGAGGAGGGTCATGCCGAGTCATGCGTGGCCTTAATGCAGCAGCACGTCTGGAGACCCGAGCCGGCCCGCCTGGTGTTGGCAGGGATCACCTGCACTGCCTCGGGCTGACCTTCTGAGGATTAATAATAATCAGGACGTATGCCGCTGTAGAGGCGTCAACAACCTCGCTGCTACCACCACCACTACCACCACAACCACAACACCACAACAGCCCAGCCTCCTACAGGCTGCTCTCTCCAAATATTTCTTCTTTAAAAGTTTCAGTATTGCCAGTGATCTGCTCTGAGTGACAGACGACACTAGCAGTGTATTCTGAATTTATGTTTTCGTTCAGGTATCGAAAAGTCCTCCGTGTTGCCGAAGAACTGAACGGTGTTACGTATTCTTGTGATCGTACTTGAATACATCAAATGAATAATGAAGTCACGGCAAAGATTTTCTTATTCATTTTGAAAAGATGAATATCGTGTTTGGAAGGGAGGACATCACATTCTACGGATATATAACCAACCAACGTTACAAGGATAGTGAGGGTTGTCTGGGAAATAGCTTTTTGTGAGGTCTACATCCTGTCAATATTTCTCATGACATAATCTACCTCAATCAGATTGTTCTAATCTCATTTTCATGTTTCTTACATACTTCGTTCTGTGCGACATAACAACAATAAACTGCTGCTGATGATGAAATTCATTGTCTCAATATGTGATAATTTGTCTTTTTTGTTATTCTTGTGGCGTTCGTAGACAGACACTCTTTCAAAAGCAGGTGGAGGGGGACGACCCTTGATCACAATGGTACGAATCTTGAGCACGAAGATTGGGTTCGTATGAGGGCATTTAACCTACCCCTTAAAGGTTAGACCGAAGACCACGCCATCATATTCAAGGACCTCACTCGTCTTGGTTAATGGACCGTCCGTCGTGCTCTATGGTCATACCGTCGTGCTTCAAGAGGCGTACCGTCGCGCTCAGGGGGTCGTCACTCCGTACCCAAGGGAATGACAACGTCAGGTCAGGTGGGAGGACCAGCAACGACAACTCCCACCGACCGCGTCCATCACTCGTGACACTGACGGGGATCTTGAAGCTTTTGTGGACTGTAATTACAACTTGTCTTTTGAAGTTCCCCAAGGCCATCACAACAAACTGGCTCCTACTTTATTTTCGGAGCACATACTTCGACGGGGATGCAGAGAGAACCTGCCAATATATATTTTTTTTCTTCTTATCGTGGTAGTACCACACGAGATATCATCACATCAAGACTGGAGGGAAGGAAAGATTTAGAGGGTAAGGGATAACAGGAGATAAGTGAGAAGGAAGGGTTGACCAATGAAGATCAAAACGAAAGGGGGAAAATGGGCACAACAAGGCCAAACGCGAGTCGTGTGTTTAGTAGCTGAAGAGTGACACAGGATGAAAAAAATACTTTCTGTCGAGGAGAGACGATAAATCATGATATATATATATATATATATATATATATATATATATATATATATATATATATATATATATATATATATATATATATATATATATATATAAGTGTTGATGAAAACTTAAGGAAGGAGGAAGGCGTATCTCTAGAACTTTTCATTTGGTTTTTTAAAACGCGTTGCATATTCATCCGTTATTCCGGGAACTTTTAAGACTCCCCTGGCTCAGGGCAGTTAACGAAATCGACGACGCTGTTAACAGTTTAAGGTGAATGAACCACGACTAAATGGGAGTTGCATTTAAAAGTCAGTGTGAGAGAAAACAAACTTTTTGTCTCAGATCTTATAAAGAAGTCATGATGTCACGTATCCCCTAAGGAGGGGAGAGGCAGTTCACTGACACCACATCCCCCAGATGAAGTACACTGACGCTGCATCTCCCACGGGGAGAGACGGTGCATAATCTCCCCTGGTGCACTAGTTTACTGACGACACTTCTGTGTTACTGTCACGTCTCCTGAGAAGCAGCACCTTTAATGTGACAACTTCGACGGTTAGTGTTATACACCGTGGGTGGAGTACGTTTATTATATACCCCCCATGGGTAGATCTAACGTACCAACGCCTCGTCCCCCTCGAAGTGGGAATAGCAGCGGTTCAGAACCACGAGTCACAACACTGTGATTAATTAGGTAGTTAGAGAGTAGTGTACCTCAGGTGGCTCACGATTAGGTAAGAAGGGGACGTGAGCTGAGGGAAGGTGAGGTGAGATCAGCATACGTAACGGGAGTCCCAGCGTGCTGGTGCCGCTGCAGGTGCGGCAGGACTCCCATAGTGCAGGAGTGTCATTGCCTGGGTCTCGTGGTGCTTCTTCAGGAAATATGGCTTCACGAAGTCCCGAGTCGGTGCAACAAAAGAGTTGAAGAGTTACCGAAGTCAGGTTAGTTTAGCTGCTGGTCCGGCTGGTGTGAGGCAACTGAGTTTCTGCAGTTCGGAATGTGTGTGGCGGGTGTCAAGTCTGTGCTACAGGGGATGAGGCGTAGTCGAAAGTCTGTAGAAACGTCAGTGGAGGACGGAGTTGACGATGGGTCACGGGGCCTTTGTTGGCATAGGAAGGCGTCGAAATCACTTGAGGACTGCTACTGACGATGGAAACGCCTCATAGGCTCCTGTTTGGAAGATGAACCTGGAGCCAAATGGTCGACGTTTCCAAGCACAGGCGAGCCTCGGTGTCCAAGAGCTACAGGGTTCCAGTATTGCCCGGGAACAGGCAAGGCAAGAAGCTTCGAACCCGCCGATAACGTCAACTGCGAGGGCGTTGTGGCAAAGGCCATTATGTTAAGTACCTGGATAACTGTTCAGGATCGTTGAATGCTGGAAGACAGACACGGCTGAGTTTCCGGCAGTGAAGGTCATACCAGGTCACATGAGGTTATACGAGGTCAATATCAGACAAGAGCGAGTCAGGTATGTCAGGCAGCCGTGAGAGTATGGTTCCATCACGACCACCTGCGAGTGCGATTTTATAATCCAATATTGGGACATGATTAGATTCGCAGCGTAGCTGAATGGAGTCAGCCAGCAACGTTACACGCTCGTAAAAATAGAATCTAGCAACCAGGGGCAGAGGAGGACACACTGGGCTTCGGGCAGGCAAGCCTGAGTCAGTCACAACAAGCTGCTGTCTCCCACGTGAAGGGGAGCTGGGCAGAACCTCACCGTTCTCCGACAGAGGGTCCTGGAGGGACTCCCTCCCTCAGACGGGCCTGGGAGAGGTTGTTGTTTACAGTGTCCACATGAATCCTCCGCTCCGGCCATCACTCGTGGGCGGGAGTCCTCGACCATTATCCCTCCACCTCTATTAGCTTTCCTCGTCGGTCGGGAAGCGGTGGCCTACCTCCGCCGCCCCGTCAGTACACTTGCCGCCACATTTGGGAGCAAATCACGTTAGACCATACACGGTCGAATCCTCGTCTTATACGGGACTCAAGCTCAAGTGTTTACATTTTCCAAACCTTTTTTTCTTTTTTTCTCCTACTCATTTCCAGTACAGTCAGACGTGTAATGTCTGGTATCACATATTCATGCCACTTTTTCCGCTTCCCTCCTCGACGTTAAATGCTGTTTTAATGATGCAGTTTATACATTTGCACTTTTAAGAGTATTATCATAGTCGTCGCTTGAAAATTCTTGCTGGTTCATTCTCCGTTTTGGGATCCACATCCGACTCTCAAACGTTTTCATCCCATGTTTATCCTTCCTTCCTCCACGACCTTCGGGCTTAGGAACCCTGACACTCTTCACTTCTTCCAACTTTTTTTCTTTTTTTTTTTTGCCCCTTCCGAGTTCTTGGGTACATGGAGGTTGGGTACATGTGCGACAGCTTTAAATGGTCCTGGTCGTTTTCCAACTTTCCTCCTCAAACCCTTCAGCAACAACTGCACTCTTAGCATCGTCACCTCACTGGGGTACCTGCTTTTTTTTTTTTTTCACTCCCACCAGGGATGAAGCACCGTCGTAATACTGGTGGCATAGATGGTAAAAAAAAATGAAAGAAAAACCCCTCCCACTCCCTCCTTCCCTCTCCACGAGAGGAAGTATGCTAAACCCATCCTAAATGGTCTCCGTAAAGATGGCTCCCGTTAAGAGCTTGTTGGATACTCGCGTCAGGGATTGGCGGCCGACAAAACCGGGGCAAGATACGGCCATTATCAAAAAAAAAAAAAAAAAAAAAAGAGAGAAAAAAAACCCGCAAAGGCCATCTCTCCAGACTTGGCGGTGTACCGATAGCTGAGTATAATGGCGGTGGTTTTATCGTTGTTCCCTGGCGCCCTCCTCTACGTTTACCCTCCAAAGTTCTGCCATTCGAGTAATTACCGAACTGGCGCGCCATCCCAGACGATATTAGCGGCACGCGTGAATTAAGTCAGTCTGTGTGTGTGTGTGTGTGTGTGTGTGTGTGTGCGTTGAGGCAACACACACACACACACGTACCGTGAATTTTTCCTGCCACGGAAATGGTAGATGTTGGGGTCAGGGGGCAGGCGAGTGTCATGGGGGGTTTTAGAAAAGAATGGGAGCAACGGAGGAGGAGGAGGAGAGGAGGCACCGTTGTTTGTCAGGGGCTGAAGGAAGCTAAGCTAAGCTAAGGATGTCATGATGAACTGAAGGAGTGATGGGAAGTGTATAAGGCATGATGCCCGGGGAGTGTATTAGGAAGTATACAGGATGATAGAAGAAGTATACAAGTGTAAGATGTAGATAAATACAAAAGAAAATATAAAACACTTATTGATATACAGTCACAATTAATCTAGATGGAAACAATGAAGAATAACCTCTTCTGAAACACACTCACTCGTCGCGGACGGCGAGACGAGCCAACCCCCGCCAGCGTCTGTGGCAGGAGCGCCTGGTGGGCCGATGTTAGCCAACGGGAAAGGCTTTGTCGGGCCGCTTTACAAACAAGTGGACCTTGTGTGTCGGGTAAAAACCTGTGGCCGGTTATCTGTACGGCGGTGACCGCGCTCGAATCCCCCTCAACACCAGTGGTGTCTCGCCCCCTGTAAAACACGATACCACAGTACACAGAAGCCACGGTGTGTGTGTGTGTGTGTGTGTGTGTGTGTGTGTGTGTGTGTGTGACGTCATATCCCTAGCGTTCTGCATCAACGCATACCTGCAGTCTTTATTTTCAGTGGTCAAAACTCCGCGCCATGTGTGTGGGATGTCCCAGGGGCTAGCCAGGGTTGTCCTGTATGCAGGTCATCAGCGATAATGACGAAGAGCCATGCCACTTGGTAACACTGGGAGTAGGATGCGTATGAAGGTGAGGCACTTGGTAACACTGGCGTATGATGCGTATGAAGGTGATGCACTTGGTAACATTGGCGCAGGATGCGTATGAAGGTGAGTTATGTCATTTTCTTCTTCCAAATGTTACCTTTTCATAGCTTACAAGAAAACGGCTTATGTAATTTCACCTAAGACAATACGGTCAATGTAATTCAATTACCTTGTAAAAGAATTAGGCAATAGCTCAGAAATTACTTCATGAACCTTTCGCTATATGAATATTCAAATTTTCAACAAAGATTTTTCAAAGATAAGAAAGGAGAGGAAGATACTGAAAAAGTTCAAAGCCAGTGAACTTTGGAGAGTCTTGGAGTGAAAGACTATGAGAAATGGAAAATGAGGCATCTCTAAAGGTCTTTTTCCCCTTGTTATACTATGAGTCTACGTCTTTCACGGTGGTCGAGATGTATTTATAATAAGACGCGTGTGACACAATTTGTCTGAAGGAGATGTTGGTCCAGCAGTCTGCGGGCAGAGAACGGAAGCATCGCTTGTGATATAAGAAAATAATTAATTCTCACCCTACCTTAATGAATTTCCTTCCTAAACCAACGGATAAGATCACTAAACACACCCCCCCCCCCCTCTCTCTCTCTCTCTCTCTCTCTCTCTCTCTCTGCCAATCTCCGATGGTATACAAATAAACCTCCCAAAATACGAATCGAGTAAACCTTGCACGTATTTAAGTAGAACCTACCGTAACCCTCTGTAACTCTCTTCTGTTCCACGACGGTACCCATCCCCCGGGCCAACAAGACCCCCCCATACCTCCTCCCTCACCCACCTCCCTAACCACCCAATTAAGATAATAAGAAAACGCGTCGGTCTCGGCAGTGTAACTTTCTCGAAATAAGAACCCAAAAAAGAAACAGAAACTGGGAGCTGGGTGGTGGCGCCAGGCCTCTCGCTCGGGCCTAATTACCCACCACCACCAACACCCACCCCTCCCTGGGTCATCATCCTTCTTTGCCCCCCTTGCCAGTTATCCCCACCCTCTTTGACCCCAACTCCCCCCGGCGGCGCTGTCTGTGTCATCCTCCTCCTTGGCCGCCCCCCCCAACCTCTCCTCCCCTCGCCTCTCGTCCTGCTGTACACCAGACGACCCCGCCCCTCACCCCTGACTGACCCACTAGAAACTCTTCTAATAAGGCTAAAATCAACGACACTGCCAGAAAATTGACCGTCATAAAAAAAAAACCCGGCAATTTCTCTCTCCATATTTTTTTTCTTAGTTTTTCTTCGAGTTTATACCACTTTAACACCCAATTAAAATCTACAACAGTTCGCTTTGCTTTTCAGCGCTACTTTGATGATGATGATATATATATATATATATATATATATATATATATATATATATATATATATATATATATATATATATATATATATATTCCTGCCCTAGGGTTCCCTACCCTATTTATGCTTTTACATAAAGTACACGAGACAGGAGACAAGGTTCGAGGCATTAGTGGACTAATGGCCAGCCTAGTATTGTGGAGGGCAGCCGTGTTCGGCTACATCACACAGTCGTGGTCGGAGGACCAGCGAACACTTCCAACACCGACCAATCTCGTCGACGACACAACAGAATTAAAACTTTTATTATTACTGTCTCATCATATACAGAGGTTCGCCCGCCAGGCTGTGGAGTGGTCTCTGCCCCCACCACTGTGGTGGAGGGTGACGCCAATGCCATCATTTATGTGACGCTACGTCGTCTTTCGTGCAAGGACAAAGCGGTTGTGATATTACGGCTTGGCGTCTGGTGTCTGGCGACAGTGTCTGCTGTGTGACAAGTGAATGTTTGTTCTGTATGTGACGATATGTTTGATTTGAGGCATTACACACACACACACACACACACACACACACACACACACACACATATATATATATATATATATATATATATATATATATATATATATATATATATATATATATATATATATATATATACATTCCTATGAGTCCACGGGGAAAATGAAACATGAAAAGTTCCCAAGTGCACTTTCGTGTAATAATCACATCATCAGGGGAGACACAAGAGAGGAATATAACAGTCAGTTGATATAAATCGAAGAGACGAAGCTAGGACGCCATTTGGTAAACATGTGATTGTCCAAAACATGTTTTGGCGATGGGAATGAATAAAGGCAGACAGTGTGAATTGTGTGCATGGGTATATATGTATGTGTCTGTGTGTGTATATATATATGTGTACATTGAGATGTATAGGTATGTATATTTGCGTTTGTGGACGTGTATGTATATACACTGTGTATGGGGGTGGGTTGGGCCATTTCTTTCGTCTGTTTCCTTGCGCTACCTCGCAAACGCGGGAGACAGCGACAAAGCAAAATAATAAAAAAAATAATATATATATATATATATATATATATATATATATATATATATATATATATATATATATATATATATATATATATATTGTTGGAACCACTATTCCTTCAAACATACCCATTTTTGCTTTCCGAGATAATGTTCTCGTCTTCCACACATTCTTCAAGGCTCCCAGGATTTTCGCCCCCTCCCCCACCCTATGATTCACTTCCGCTTCCATGGCTCCATCCGCTGCCAGATCCACTCCCAGATATCTAAAACAGTTTACTTCCTCCAGTTTTTCTCCATTCAAACTTACCTCCCAATTGACTTGACCCTCAACCCTACCGTACCTAATAACCTTGCTCTTATTCACATTTACTCTTAACTTTCTTCTTCCACACACTTTACCAAACTCAGTCACCAGCTTCTGCAGTTTCTCACATGAATCAGCCACCAGCGCTGTATCATCAATGTTGTATATATATTTATATATATATATATATATATATATATATATATATATATATATATATATATATATATATATATTTATATATATATATATATATATATAATCTGTTAGAGAGGGAGGGAAGCCCATACGAAATGATCTCCCTCATCACTGGTAATGATAGCAAGCCGATTACCAACCCACACTGCTGGCCTCCACAACACTCATTATAGTGAAGTAAACATACACCATACACACTCGTATACATATACTTATTCATGTATACATTGGTAGTGAAACGAGACACACACACACACACGTAGAAACACTCATGTAAGCATTCACTCTCACGCAAACATACAGACATATGCACACATACATACAAACATGATTGAGGCTATTCATCGATACAATCTTGAATCACAGACTGATAACAAAGTCCATCATGAATGATATAGTATTAGGAATATCGTGATATTCAAGGCAAATATAAGTGTCTAATGCGACTCTGTTATTACTTCTTGGATGTATAGGACGCTGAGCACAAGACGGTACAGTTACATGTGCTTCAAATTCAAGGAATCTAACACACAAGAATAAAAAGCAACATGTGTTGTCTTTCCTTCCCACCTCTCTCTGGGAGCCAGGCTCTCATCCTCCTCACGCTGACCTTATGAAGTGTGGGGGTCAAAACCACCACCAACACCACACTACGACCCCCCGGCAGCCACATCTAGAGTGAGGTCACCACCACACTACGACCCCCGCGGCAGCCACATCTATCGTGAGGTCACCACCACACTATGACTCCCCAGCCACCACATCTAGTGTGAGGTCACCAACACATCACGACCCCTGCTCACTGCACACACTTTAAGGCCACCACTACGACCCCTGACTGCCGCACTCAACACCACCCACTATGGGGTCACCACCACACCAAACGACCCTCCTCACCCACCACATCGAGTGTGAGGTCACCACCGCACCACTCTTACGACCCCCTACACCACACCGCCAGACTGTCTTCTCCTCCCTCACGTTAAATCTCCGACTAACTGGAAGCCCCCTGGGGCCCCCTCCCTCCACACATTGGTCGGCTGAACCCTTAAAATTTATTTCCGTGTTTTCTGGCGGCAGCAAATGAGCCACAACGAACAAGTCAGCCCCTACAATAGAGGAGGAGGAGGAGGAGGAGGGTTTCCCAGTGACGCTAACTCAAAACCCTCCATTTTGCCTCACCCTTGACACTGTTTCTCCTACTTTTACCCTCTCCGCTCCCCCCCCCTCTCTCTCTCTCTTTTCTTTCACCCCGCCCCCGTCAAGCTCTCCTTGTCTAGCGGGGAAAATTCCAAGCAATACGAGACCTTAGGGGGAATTTTTCGAGATAAGAGACCGTATCTGGGTGCCCGCGAGGCCACACGCTCCACGGGAAAATGTGTTTACCCAGGCAGTGTTGATTCTGGCTGGATGGTGTAGGGTGCAGGAGGAGATATTGAGTTAAAGTCTAATGTTTTAGAGTGCTGTTTTAGGGAAGGGGAAGTCTTGTTATTCCCTCGCGTGGCGGAACTGCCGGGGATGCTTGTTTTGAGGGATTGAACTGTGTATGGATGGAGAGTTTACTTGGCGAGGCAGTGGGGGAAAAAAAAATATAGGGACGGACGATTGGATGACTGCCCAACTGACTGGCTGGGTGAATGGTTGACTAGGTGTTTGCAGTCATCTGTTCAATAAGAGGTTAACTCTTTGGTTGATCAGTTGTTTTGGTGGCTGGCGAGACCTCGTTGTGTGGCTTTTAAAAAGGTTGGCTGTGTCATCAACCGAAAGTTTGGCAAACTTTCTAACTCCCTCTGAATCCTGGGTTGTTTATCTAACCTTTGTTTGGCCAGCTGATCAGCCGGTGTGGTTGAGAGACTGTTTGGTTATCTGGCTCGTTGGCTGTGAGGGCTACGTGGGTAACTGGTTAGCCAATGAGGCTAGGTGGGCAGCTGTGAGGCAAGATGGGCGTCTGTCGGTGAGGCGAAGTGGCTGCTGTCTGTCCGGCTGGTGACTCACCAGGGGATCATTTTGGAGCCCAGGATCTAGTTCTTCGCTGGAGAGACAAGTGATCGGTCTCAGTAACTCAAGCACTAACACACCCTTGCGTCACCTGCGTGTGCACCTGAACAAGTCAGTACTGTGAGAGCGAGTGGAATATCTCGCCCCAAATGTAATATACTGTTCCCCTACCAGCACTCACAAACATCTATATCTCTAATCCCTTTGCAAATATCTGGTGTCTCACCTGTTACTCCCAGTACAGAAGGTAATATCGCTGAGGATTGCATCTCCTGTGACACTGGTAAGAGTCCTTTGTGTGTGTGTGTGTGTGTGTGTGTGTGTGTGTGTGTGTGTGTGTGTGTGTGTGTAGGATAGAGTAAGGGGTAGAAGGGAAATACTGTTTCTTTCTTTCCATACATCATTCAAAAAAAAAAAATCATGAAGTCTAGAAAAGAAAGAAAAAAATATGAGCACATGTGGTCTTGAAATCATCTTTAACATCTGAAGGTGTTGAAGATTTTCGGATGTGGTTTTAACTAGACCTTGACTTCACAATGACCCTGGTAGTGTTCAGGCCCATAGCCCAACAACCAACTACCTGATTCAGTTCTAGATCAAACTCATTCCTCCATTGTTAAATTCGTTTTTCCTGCAAGTCTTTCATTTTCTATCAGTAAAACACATTGCCGTGTGTTGCTCTGAAACTTGCTTTAAATCTCAGAAGACGTGGACAACAGCCACAAGTCTGAGAGATGTATGAATGTTTGTTTCCATTCGTCGACATTTTACTTAAAGGAGATGATATGTGAATCCTCACATGTTCTCTGGCTTCTCTCCAGGTCCCATGCTCTTCCATTAGGTTCATGAGACCAGCCACCACAAGGTTTTCTTTTTCACTTTAGTCACACGTTCACACAGACGATTTTCTTGTTCCTCGACATTAAGGAATTCCGTCATAACAAACACATGCAATTACAAATATCATTTGTAAACTACGTAGTTTTGTCCGGTTTGACTTTAGCAATCATTTGGGAAAATGTGTGACCTCGTTTGGATACTCATACATATATACATACATCCTCAGCTTCCACGGAATACATATATAAATTACCGGCATTTATTCAACGGTTTGCCCCTGGAATGACCTCCAGTCGATTTCTCAGCAACCAGAAAACTGTCAATCGCTCATATATTTCTTCTTCAATCCCCTCCACTGTAAACTTTCTATCCTGGAAAACCGATGATTCCTCCCGAAACTGGAAGAAATGGAAAGTGGGAAACACACACAGAAACACACACACGTTCTGAGTGTAACCTGCATCCGAACCTTGTCCCTTTCGAAGGCCAGTCGCGGGTTCCTCCTGCCAGAAAGGAGGGATGCAAGAGTTCTTGTGGCTACCCTCCTCACCCAGCCCCTTAGGTCTTAGCTGAGTGTTCTGTCGCCACTTTAGAACCATTACTTTACTCGTTTCAGTCGTCTGATTACGTTTGTATTTCGTTTATTCGGATCATGCTCGTTTTACTTTATAGAAAGCTCCTAAAGTTCTTACCCTGTAAAGACATAAATATATTTGATTCAAAATACGTGGAATTATCGAATATTAATCGCCCTGACTCAGAACAGCATTAATCATATAACGTTTTATTTTTCTCCACCTCACGTTTTGCCAAGAGGTTCAGTATCGCACAGCGGCAAAAAAAAAAGAGTTAAGCAGCTTTAGCTCTTGCAAAAACACGCAGTTATTTAAGAGAAAGATTTCCATTCAGAAGTGTGAGAGGTCAGTAAACCCAGAGGTCTCTGATTCTTATGATCCAGTGTGAGCTAAACCTTTTCCCGTTAATGACAGCGCTGAAGATACCACCCTCCCTCCCTCTCTTGAGCCTTTCCAAGAAACCCAGAGTTTTTTTTTTTTTATCTTGTACCATCTCTTTCTTTTATCTTTTAAAGCCTTTTTAGTCACCCTAGAGACTTTCATCTTGTATCATCTTCCCCTTCGTGAATGGAAGGACTGGGCTTCACAGATATATCACACCAGACTCCTTAAAGCTTAACTGAAAACCTCTCTTGACTACACCGATGTTCATTTTTTTTTTTATCTTAAGGCTATAATACTTGACTTAGTAACTGCATTATCATGCCATATCTTTGTGGGAAGAGATACACCTCATCTTGTGTTCAACATAGGCTTGAAATCCTCGGATGGGTTCGTTCGAGGGTGTATGCACAGCGTTATTGCTTATCAAGTCTGAAAAAAAAAAACATCAGATGCAAAATGGACAAGATGACACTCAGGGCACTTTTCTAATGTTATCATAATGTATCATTTCTTTTCAGAATATTCTTAATAGATATGATAAAGTTCAAGTCTTACTTTCTCCAAATGCTGTGTGAGTTTTGCCAGGCCGGACTTCTATTCACTCCCTTACTGTCTGAGGATGAAGCATATCTGTGCATTCTCATCTCGTAGCATTTTCTTGCCCTTTGTAAGTCAGTGGGGAATGCGAAGACAAAGAAGTCTTTGTTTTGGTACCTTTTATTTTTTTTTGCCGGTGTGACTGCATGATCTCCTTGCTTTCCCTAATCAACTTACCCTCAAAGGCAGACTTCCTTGCGAGGGAAACATTCTATATCCTGGGATTAACAAGATTAGCTCCTTTATCTTTTTTTTTTTTTTCCCCACGTGCTTTGAGAGAACGTTGCCCCCTCGGGAGAATATTACTTGTTCATAAATGTATTCTTTTACTCATAATATTCTAAACCCTGTCATTTCATTCCGTTTATTAATTGATTATCATAAAAACGTTTTCAAGCATTTACAAGTTCTTCATACGCACACAAACATATATATATGTATTCGCCATTTCCAGCGTTAGCGTCAAGAACTGAGAACTGAGCCTAAGAGGGAAAATCCTCACTTGGCCCCCTTCTCTGTTCCTTCTTTTGGAAAAGTAAAAACTGGAGGGGAGGATCTTCAGCCCCCCACTCACTCCCTTTTAGTCGCCTTTTACGACATGTAGAGAATACGTGGGAAGTATTCTTTGTCCCTTATCCCCAGGGATAATATATATATATATATATATATATATATATATATATATATATATATATATATATATATATATATATATATATATATATATATATATATCACCCAGGTATCGACGTCCAAACAGTTAATTTCACTCATCCGGCCAAACTGATGGTGACACTTAGATGGTACGTGAGACTCATGAACCTTCGTGCTCCCACAAGTGCGGTGTACTACCTGCTTACTAATAATGATTACTACACTCAACAGTCCGGGCCACTTCTGTACCTCCCAACGTAACTAATGAGCGGTGCTCTGAATACGTTCCTGTGTGTGTCCTTTTTTTGACCCAGTGTGAGGGAGCGGTGGGAAAGACGGGGACCATGACGACAGGAATGAGTTGCCACATCAACGACATGAAATGCGACGCGTCTTCAACGGCAGACATTCGCTGCAATCAACGGCTGAGTGAAATTCACATGGAAATGGCGCGAATGGTGAACTGAAAGTAGATAAGACTTCCTGTAGAAAAATGATATATATATATATATATATATATATATATATATATATATATATATATATATATATATATATATATATATATATATATCCCTGGGGATAGGGGAGAAAGAATACTTCCCACGTATTCCCTGCGTGTCGTAGAAGGCGACTAAAAGGGAAGGGAGCGGGGGGCTGGAAATCCTCCCCTCTCGTTTTTTTTTTAATTTTCCAAAACAAGGAACAGAGAAGGGGGCCAGGTGAGGATATTCCCTCAAAGGCCCAGTCCTCTGCTCTTAACGCTACCTCGCTATCGCGGGAAATGGCGAATAGTATAAAAAAAAAATATATATATATATATATTTATTAAAGAGGAAAGAATAGATATATAATATACTCAGCATAGAATACTGTTTAGGTTAGTTTGGTGTTCGTACGTAAAAGCTCTTCGATGAAATTATTGTTTTGAGTTAATGTGAATACATGGAAAGGTGTGTCATATGTCGCACGCGCCCACCAACCCACGCCCTCGGCTCAAAATACATCAACTGTAATTACAGGTGAGCGAAGTACTGTTCCCAGCAACGATTCGCAGATGAATAATTACGCCACACAGCCTCACTGCACTTATCATGTTTACAATTACGCAAACAATAATGACGTGACAAATTCACTGCATCAAATATTAATGATATATGAAGGAGAGGCAATTACTCGCTGCTGTTTCTGGAGGGACGCAATTATCGATTGGGTTATCAAATGCTGCGCATGAAGAAGCTCTCACTCTCACCGTTTTACGGTGGAAAATAAATGCATGTCGCTAGAGAGAGAGAGAGAGAGAGAGAGAGAGAGAGAGAGAGAGAGAGAGAGAGAGAGAGAGAGAGAGAGAGAGAGAGAGATGGTACCAGAGAGCGTCTGTCTGCCTGATACTTGGTGACGTGATAGCATGACGGTGTGGTCTATGTTCATGAGCCTGAGTGTTCCTCTTGGACTCTACAGCAAATGTGAGGAACCTACTTTCTGCACTATTCTTCACTTCCGATATTCTACTTCTCCACCATCTACTTCCCTTCCCGTCTTCTTTTCCCTCCAGTCCCTTCCCCATCCTTCAGTCGTCCTTCCCATCTTCTAATCGCCCCCTTCCCTTTTTTCTCTTGTTCCTGCCAACGATTCCCCAGTCCTCTTATCCCCACTTACTATCCCTTCTCTCTCATACCTTCCCATTCTTTCTTCCGTCCTCTCACTACTCTCTTCTCCTCTCCCCCTGGTCTCTCGTCACCGCACCCCATCGCTCTCTCTCCCTCCTATCCTCACCGCATCCCAATCACTCTCCCTCCTATCCTCACCCTATTCCCACTCAACTTGGCCAATATGGGGTCTCACGCTGACTTTAATTACTAACCAATACCTTGCAGGCAAATGGATGTCCAGGGAATTTGTACCTTCTGAACGGGATAATTCAGCCTTTCCCCGCGTCTCTCTCTCTCTCTCTCTCTCTCTCTCTCTCTCTCTCTCTCTCTCTCTCTCTCTCTCTCTGACGTTAGCGCCTTGCTGAAATTCATGACTCTCTCGAGAGTTACAGCTGAAGTAAACAGGTCGGGGAGAGGAAAGGGAACTGACATTCGGCTTTTCCATTTCGTTCATCAGGGGACCTTGAACTGGGTGAGATATATTCCTTGGCCAGAACGTAACACCAGACCTGTAGGGCCAGTCCAGGTGGTGGATGAGAGAACAAGAGCATCCGCTGATGATCATGATAGCAGTACAGGTGACGATCGTTCAGTGATCAATGCTGATGTGGATCACTTCGTTCTTTCTCCAGTGTAGCATTACATGCTAAATATATCATCGTTCAGTGATCAATGCTGATGTGGATCACTTCGTTCTTTCTCCAGTGTAGCATTACATGCTAAATATATCATCGTTCAGTGATCAATGCTGATGTGGATCCCTTCGTTCTTTCTCCAGTGTAGCATTACATGCTAAATATATCATCGTTCAGTGATCAATGCTGATGTGGATCACTTCGTTCCTTCTCCAGTGTGGCATTACATGCTAAATATCTCCAGTAGTGCTGGTGTTATCATGTAGGTTGATAACGATATTAAAGCGTTTTCATAAAGATTTTTTCGCTGGATCATCGTCTTTCCTTCTTTAAAACATACTATCTATACGGTATCCTCACTCCACATTCCCTTTCTTCCTTTCTCCTTCAGTTTCTCTACCTTCTCCTCCGTACCTCTATCTAACCCTCTACTGAACCTTCCTCCTTCTCAAATGTAAGTACTCTTCTATTAAGCCCCGGCGGAGAATACAACCCCCTCACAGTCACCTTCCTACAGGGGTCTTAAACCCACAAAGAAAAGCAAATCGTATTTTTATCGTCTGCAACAACCACTTGTAAGCAAGCAAGCGCCCGGGGAAGCCGCTTAAGCCTTTGTTCTTTTTCTCTCGCTTCCTTCGTCTCTGGCCGCCTGAGAGCCTGGCTTTTATGGATGGGGATCATCCTGGTATTAAGCAAACTTCCCCAAGTGCTGCGCTGTCGAGCAAGGGTACGAGAGAGAGAGAGAGAGAGAGAGAGAGAGAGAGAGAGAGAGAGAGAGAGAGAGAGAGAGAGAGAGAGAGAGAGAGAGAGAGAGAGAGAGAGGTTCACTACCAATTGTTTCTCACTAAAATAGAACTTCCATCGATGTCATTTCACTTATTGTTGGGGTTTATGGCCCCGATGAGTTCGTTTCTCTTCTTATGACCGCTGGCTAGTTGAAGATACATGGCTAACTCTTATGTGATGTTTCTCAGACGATGTAGGTCGCAAAAATCTCCGACAGTTTGCGAAATGAGAAACAAAAATTCTCCTGTAGGAGAGGAGGACAGAAGCCGCAGCAATAAGAGCACCAAACGAGAGACAGAGACGAATGCTGCACTTCAGGGGGAGTGGGAAGGTGTCTCAAGACTGAGCGAGTATAGACTTTTAAAGTCTTAGGAATACACCTTGGGGAAGGCTTCTTCATGGCTTGTTGCTTCTCCTATCGTTCGACAGAGGAGCGAGAGCCACGCAGTGCACATGTCACGTAGGCGGGTGGTAGATGGATGGCTACACATCAGACTAGCACGGGATCTGGGTAAACAGCTGTTAAGTAGGTATTGTATAAAATATAATCGACATGAGGAACTACGTCAGGAGTTCTGACGTTTGCTGATGCCATTAGACCAGAAGCCACACGATGGGTAACATTCTCCGTTCGTAAGGGTTACAGAAAGAGGAGTCTTTGAGGGGAAACTCAGTCTTGTTGCTCAGGAAAATGAAGAATATTCTTAGTGGAAGGGATGGTCAAAAGATACCCTCTACCAGTGATCTTATGGTGATCATGGTTCATTAGCAACGCCTTCATGACCTCCTGACAGGTTTTCCTGGTAGTTCTGTCTACACAGTCCATCAGTTTTAAAGTTGTTTTTCTAATGTAAAATAGTGTATTTTTTTTTTTTTGTTCCTCTGGTGCTCTCATGTAGGCAACGCTGTACGACACAATTTGATGGAAGCAACTCACAGATTCAGCCTATACGCAAGATGGAGAACAGTAAAACCTATATTTTTTTCCTCCAGCCAAGTTAACCGTCCTGTCTCCTGCTGTATAAACTGTCATTAAACTTACGGTCCTCCAGTAGAGCAGGCAACCTCGGTATAGACGGTAGACATCCAAGTCAGGCACCAGCAGGTCTTTTTGTACCGTCCTTCCCACAGTCACCAAAAGGACTGTTCATTTTTGAAATCTTTCGTATACACATATCTCATATTTTTTGGCCATTACAGACCCTATCATGCATATGCATCTCACCGTATATATATATATATATATATATATATATATATATATATGAGAGAGAGAGAGAGAGAGAGAGAGAGAGAGAGAGAGAGAGAGAGAGAGAGAGAGAGAGAGAGAGAGAGAGAGAGAGAGAGAGAGATCTGAAGAGGTTACTCCATACACTGTACCCTCTCAGTCACTGATCACTTACCCGAACATTTCATCTCAAAATCAGAGGGTTGAGGGGCCGCTGGTGGGTGGGTGTTTGTCTTCGTACAGGGGAGGTGAGGGCTGTTGTTGTGTCAAGTTTCAAATGTGCAGCCCTTTGGAGGTGGTGCAGGAAGGCAGGGATCAATCATCCACAGCCGCGCCCCACTCTCTCTCTCTCTCTCTCTCTCTGTTTTCCTCCTATCTCTTAACCTCCACTTTCAA